>NC_041388.1:664071507-664179519 GCF_002162155.2 Triticum dicoccoides | reverse complement strand
GAATAGGATTCCTTGAGGGGGGAAAGAGAGAGAGGGGGCCGGCCACCTCTCCTAGTCCAAATAGGACTAGGGGAAGGGGGGAGGCGCACAGCCACCTTGGGCTGCCCCTTTCTCCTTTCCACTAAAGCCCACTAAGGCCCATATAGCTCCCGGGGGGTTCCGGTAACCTCCCGGTACTCCGGTAAAATCCCGATTTCACCCGGAACACTTTCGATATCCAAACATAGGCTTCCAATATATCAATCTTTATGTCTCGACCATTTAGAGACTCCTCGTCATGTCCGTGATCACATCCGGGACTCTGAACAACCTTCGGTACATCAAAACGTATAAACTCATAATATAACTGCCATCGTAACCTTAAGTGTGCGGACCCTACGGGTTCGAGAACTATGTAGACATGACCGAGACACGTCTCCGGTCAATAACCAATAGCGGGACCTGGATGCCCATATTGGCTCCTACATATTCTACGAAGATCTTTATCGGTCAGACCGCATAACAACATATGTTGTTCCCTTTGTCATCGGTATGTTACTTGCCCGAGATTCGATCGTCGGTATCCAATACCTAGTTCAATATCGTTACCGGCAAGTCTCTTTACTCGTTCCATAATACATCATCTCACAACTAACATATGAGTTGTAATGCTTGCAAGGCTTATGTGATGTGCATTACCGAGAGGGCCCAGAGATACCTCTCCGACAATCGGAGTGACAAATTCTAATCTCAAAATACGCCAACCCAACATGTACCTTTGGAGACACCTGTAGTACTCCTTTATAATCACCCAGTTACGTTGTGACGTTTGGTAGTACCCAAAGTGTTCCTCCGGTAAACGGGAGTTGCATAATCTCATAGTTATAGGAACATGTATAAGTCATGAAGAAAGCAATAGCAACATACTAAACGATCGGGTGCTAAGCTAATGGAATGGGTCATGTCAATCAGATCATTCAACTAATGATGTGACCTCGTTAATCAAATAACAACACTTTGTTCATGGTCAGGAAACATAACCATCTTTGATTAACGAGCTAGTCAAGTAGAAGCATACTAGTGACACTAAGTTTGTCTATGTATTCACACATGTATTATGTTTCCGGTTAATACAATTCTAGCATGAATAATAAACATTTATCATGATATAAGGAAATAAATAATAATTTTATTATTGCCTCTAGGGCATATTTCCTTCAAGTTCATGTCACGGCACAAGGCCCATTGGTGGCAAAACCTCTGCCATTACAGAGCTTGTAGTGAGTCTGGCAGCCAAAGTGGCTACAATGGCAGCACTTCCAGCCACGATCATAAGCGATAGAGAGGAGTGTGTGTTCCTAGACGAAAAATGTGGCTTCCTTTCGACGAGTGCTAGTTCCTTGATGCAGAGGCCGACAACCACATGAACGGGCCGCTATTCACGTTCACCTGCCTCAGTGAGCTCGTGAAAGATACAACAAAATTGTGAGATGGCTCTGCAATTGAGATCCAGGGTCTTGGATCTGTGTTGTTAGAGTGGAATAATGGCGACCACAGGGTGCTGATTAAGGTGTACTTCATACATCGGCTCCAGATCAACATCATCAGCCTATTCAATCGGCCTAAAGATGGTGGTCGAGGACGACATCATGAGCCTATTCAATCGGCAGAGATTTGTGCTGGTGCACGAGGCGGATGAAAAATCCATCTCTACTCGCCCACCTCAACCTGACAGACGTAGATCTATCTGCTTGCAAAACAAGGGATAATGCATGGCGCTGGCATGTCCCACTATGGGCATCTTCACTTCCGCATCCTGCACGATTTCATCGTCGCCAAAAACATGGTTGTAGGCAACGAGCAGTTATGCGAGGGGTGCTCATTGGGAAAGCAGCACCAAGGGCTACGGCGCCACAACGTACCGCGCGAAGGAGCGGGTTGAGCCCACGCACGGCAATCCATCCAATGACTCAAGGAGCTAACAATTACTTACTTCTCATTGTTGACGATCATAGACAACACATGTGGTTGGAAGTTCTCAGAACAAAGCACGAAGCCCTGAAATTCTTCAAGAAGATGAAGGTGTAGACAATATGAAATCCTAGAATTATGTGTTGTATTGATCTGACCCTCGTAGGGGTATATATAGAGTATAATATGGGGAGAGAGACTTGAAGTAGAGGGAAGTCATACACGATTTAACCCTATTCTATCTCTAACTCCTAATCTATAACTTAAACATAATTATACTTATAACATTCCCCCTTAGTCGTAGCGGGAGTGAAGCGGACAATTGCGACTGAATTTGAAGTCTTGCGCTTCTGTCATCTTCTCTGCCGCGTCATCATCAACTGCGTCTCTAATGGGTCGACATCTAGTGCGGTGACTGCGTCCCTTTCTGGTGCCTTCCTTGTCTCTCCTCTGTTCCCTCCCGCAGTCATAGCGGAAGTGGCATGGACGCTAGTGACGATGCGGACGCTGTTGACTGGAGTAGCTACCGATGAGTTGCTGTAGACCAAGCCATTAATGTCGATGTCGAGGTAGCCGATGATGGTGATGTAACCGTGGTTGATGGTGTAGTCGTCATGGATGATGAAGCCGGACAAAGCCAGAGGCGAAAAAATGCGCTATGACGGAGCTGCAGACGTGGACGATGCACCTTGCGGATGTCAGAGGGTGCCGTCGGCAATGAGTCCAACGATTTTGCCAAGACCGGAGGAAGCCCATCGAGCACACATCGGTTTTGCCAGAACCGTGTGACTGTGTTAGGATCGTCACTGTAGTGACGCCGTCTCGATGCAGTCGTGCCGTCGTGGATGACACGGTCGATTCCGTCGTCGAGGTCGCGTCTTGCAGAAAAGTTTGTCAGTGAACGCTAGGTGTCCATCTTGTAGACGAGGCGGCATCAGCGGTGTGTTGATGAAGACCACGAGTCGATGATGAAGACCTTGGTGATGCAGTGTCGTCAACGAGGCAACATGCGTGAAGTGGTGTGTCGCTTGAAGGCGTCCCTTGCTCGCGACGTGTGTTGATGCCTTGCTGCCGGACATGAAGTCATGTTCCACAATCCACACCCATCGATCTGCGTGTGGTTGATGCTTCTTGTGGATGTACTCGACGAAGTATGTGGTTCATAGGCTGAACGTAGTCGTACAGGTTAATGCAGATGCAGATGCAGTTCGGCTCGGGTCGATGAATGTTGATGCAGATCGCTGGGTGTATGTCGATGTGTCGGCTCGGTGTAGATGGCATGGCGGCGCGCGAGTGGTCTGGTCGATGGAGTCGGCTTGGTGCAGACTGTGTCTGCTCGTGTGTTGGAAGTCGACGAAGACAGCGGATCGATGCGCCCACGGAGTCGCCGTGCGTCGGGATGATGTAGACACGTGCAGCCGGGCCCTCGGAGTTGCATCGTTGAAGCTAGCGGAATATATCGATACCAAGCTTGAGTCCTAATCTGATATAGCAGGTACGTACTCCATGGGTCGATGGAGGTGCTTGCCGATGTAGTTGTGCACGCTCCCGGCCTCCGATCGAGTTCCTGACTTGTCGATGGATGGGTGCAAGTGCCGGCTCCCTGTCCGAGTTGCCGATGCGATCGCCGTGTGTTGAAGCCGATCGAAAACCGATCGATGGTATGCGTGGACCGCCTGTCGCCCGGCGTGCTGGTCAGAGCCAGAGGTCGGTGAAGATCGATGCGCCGGGTCGGTGTAGCGTGCATCGCGTGCTCGTTCGCTCGAACGATGCTCCCGTCCAGCGACCGTGCGCTGGATCAGTCTGCTGCTTGATGGGCGTGTGCGTGCGAGGCCGCCCCTGGAGGTCGAGAGATCAGCAGCTTGCGAGAGTCAGTCCGCCCTCTTGTCACCGCTCGGCGTCGCTTGGAGCGCTCGCCGTCAAGGATGAATATGCGCTGGTTTCCACCGGATACAAGGTCGTGGAGATCTAGGAATTTATTTGCGGCCACTACAGAAAATTTCGAAAATTGATCTATCTAATTAAAGAACAGATCCGATCTTTGGTCCGAGGAGAAGAGATTAATCTCCCCAAGGGCGGGAAAGTGGTGGGAAAACATAGGATCGGTGTCGTGAGACTAACCGCTCTAATATATACCATGTAGACAATATGAAATCCTAGAATTATGTGTTGTATTGATCTGACCTTCGTAGGGGTATATATAGAGTATAATATGGGGAGAGAGACTTGGAGTAGAGGGAAGTCATACACGATTTAACCCTATTCTATCTCGCTCTAGCTAACCCCTAATCTCTAACTTAAACATAATTATATTTCTAACAGAAGTCAGTCGGAGAGCACCAAGTGAACCTAAAGACGATGGTGTGCCAATAAGATCGCAATGGTGAGTTCAATTCACTGGAGTTTGCGGAGTTCTGCGGATAGCAGCCACACCACAACACTGCACTCGCCAGAACAGAATGATGTGGTGGAGCATCGTTGTGGACATCACGTGAGAAGGCGGCGAAACCTTCATGGTACTCCGTCGATACCACAGCCATTGCAGATCCTTCGACAACCATGACAAATCAGATGCCATGGCACAAAATACAGGTATGGTAGGGTTTTAAGCTAACGGGGCGGACAATGTGGTAGGTGAATAAGGCGAATCCTAACTAGTTGAGCGCGCAACGTGAATCAGTGCCGTTGCTGGTCCATGGGGATGCGAGCCATTGCATGTGCATGGGCTTTTCTCTCTCTCTCTCTCTCTTCCTAGGCAAGTTCTGACACATGCATGGCCTATATTATCTTTCCTCTCTCCTCTTACTCCATCACTTTTCATTTTCTTTTGACAATTTAGATGGTACGTATCTTTAAAACCGAAAATTTGTTTTCGAATATTTTTACATATTTGAACTCATGACACTAAGCTCTTTAGAACAAGTATAGTCTTGGATACATTTGAAACATATGTTTTTGAAACTTTGCTTTAAACAGCAAAGAACTTTTAATTTTTATTGTAAAGTGCTAAATAAACAGAATAAGGGGCTGAAGAACTTTCTAAATAGTGGGTCGGCACTTTGTTAGAAATATGAAAGAACTTTGCTGGAAAATGTATCTTGAACCAAAGAACTTATAGATAGCTTGGCCTAACTTTAATGAAAAGTTTATGGAACTTTTTTGCAATATATTGATATTGGACTTGTTTTGTAGAGCTGAGCGTGAGAAATTCAAATACATTAACGAATTTAAATTTGCACAATTTATTTCAAATTAATAGTGACATATTTGTTTATGTTGCAATTTTGTTTGAAGAGGCGACATGCACATGGAGTAGAAGTAGCCGCAGCATGCATGTGGGCCAAGGGAATACAGTGCATGGCTGACAACGTGATGGAGAAGGTTGATTAGACAGGACCTTAGATGGAGGGCCAGGATACAGGTTGCGGGGGCAACTAGTTAGGATACAGGTTGTGTTTTGGGACCAACCCAACCCAACCCAACCCAACCCAACCGGGCCAACACCATTCACCCAGACGGAATACATAGATAGATTTACTCAAAATCTTCTCAATTTACACTCAAATAACATAAGTTTGTGACACGCCACGTCTTCGGCCTTTTTTCTATTTTTTGCCCTCTACGGTTCAAATCTACTCCCTCCGTTCTATAATGTAAGACGTTTTTTTAAACTACACTAGTGACAAAAAACATCTTACATTATGGGACGGAGGGAGTAGTTTCGTTTTCTACACTCCCGCTAATCGAAATTCATAGTTTTCGAATCTGATGTTTTGCCAAAAAAAGAGGGGTTTTAGCAGAGATAAAACGGTTTAGGGTTTGATCATGTGTGCTTGTTTCTCTCTCTCTCTCTTTTTGCTGGATTCAATGAAGATTTGCCTACAAAGATAACGAGTTAGGAAATATCAAATTTTGGGTTTAGGTTTTAAGCACGAAATCGTAGGTTTCTTCATAATTCAGCCACATGTGTCAGAAGATACTGGTTTGCGTTGAAGCTGAATACTTGATGATTTTGAATGTTGCAGATGCATGGCGGAAATTTGGCATGCTGTATTGACAAAAACAACACCTCCAGAACCTTAATCTGATATATGCCCAAGGAATTTAACTGGTTTTGATTATTTGAAGGAACGTCTGTTTGATTTGGGATTTAGCACAAGTGACGGTATGTACCATCTGAGTAGAGGAGCATAAAGGATGAGCATGGTTGAAATCACCAACCAAGCTTCAATTCAAACGATAAGAATATGAAGCATTGAAACTATTTGATTTGTGTTGCTACATGACACCCTGGTTTAGATAGACAACCTGGTTTAGATAGACAACCTGACCGAATTGTTGTTATTCTTGATCGATTGAATGCTTGACAACTCTTTTAGCCATTTCTTTTACAAAATGATCTCGCCATCCACTACCACATGGCCTTGTGTAAGTGGACAGAGGAACATACATCAAATTGCTATAATGAATTAATGTAAATTGGATGGATGCCTTCGCTCTTGTCGCTTTTTTCCCAAACACACCGCTTGGAAGAGCAACAACAACCCTTGGCCAATTCAGATGCCCCTAGCTATGCACCCTGCTGAACTGACTCATGTTGACTGTTTGGCTCCCCACCACCATTCAATGTGATGCCGACTTTTATGTGTCAATAGTTTCGACAAAAAGAGATACCGAGTCACCCTCCCTATTCTCACCTCTCCCATCATGACGTAAGAATGACTATTAGACATCTTCAACCGCAAGTAGTGCGAGGATACACGGACAGGCACGAGGGCATGTATAAAATGGACAAGTGCAACTAGGTGAAGAGGAGGCAGCGATAACAAAGATTATTGCCCTCGCGAATGATCTCCAACAGATGGAGGACTAATCATTGTGTTTTCCATAGGGGAAATTTACTATTATAGTCAATCTTCAACACATATCTTTTTGTTTTTTGTTTTTACTTTATGGAGGATCATAAAAGATCATCCTATAGCAAGTAATGGCATAGAAATATAACATTGACCTTTATGGCATCCTTCGTTCCTTCCCAACATGCCGCTCATCGTTCTCCATCTGGTACCTTGGTTCACCTCCTGTGGTCAAAATACTAAGGAGAATCCACTTGCAACCCTTGGATGAAAAAAGTGGAAGGAAAATTAGCACCTTGGAGAGGAGCATGTTGCCATGTAGGTCACATCATTTTGGTTAAGACGACACTCACGACAGTGGCCATTATCATATTACACCGCTTGACCTCCCGGTGTAAGTGGCTAAAATATTGATAGCCTGAGGCATGCCTTCTTTGGGCAGGGACCGGTAAGACGAATGATGGCAACTGCAAAATTAAATTGGGAGTAAGTTTGCAAGCCCAAGGAGTATAGTGGTTTGGGAATTCTTAATTTCGGGAAGTTCGCCACCATGCTTCGATTAAGATGCTTACGTCTTGGCTACTATGACCTGTCTAGGCCTTGGTGTGGTATGGGGACGCCATGCAACAACGGTGATCGCGACCTCTTCACAACGGACACTAAGGTAATGCTTGGCAATGGAACTAAAGCCAAATTTTGGGAGTCATCCTGGCTGGAAGGGCAAAGGCCTAAAGACATTGTGCTATTTTTTTCAAGATGTCCAGCAACAAAGGCAGCACTGTGTTACCGAATGCATCACCTATTTGCTAGTGGTAAGGGAATGTCCAATAGCATCCCGCAAATCGGGCTCACAATACGCCTGGGGACACGGATACAGGAGATTGCCATTAAACCGTATCCATCAAACATTCGCCATCATTTTTTTTTCATATGTCCAGAGCACTCAAAATAATTATAAGACGATTGAGCAATAGCACAATTCGTCCAGCGTCCAGAGCACTCAAATTGAATTATTACATCCAATATAACCGGATGTCCAAAAAGTTTTTCAAAATCATCAATCCCAATTCAACGTAATTCGAGCCCAACAATGTGTCAGTATCCGGAAATGCTGGTCATCCAGACGCTATGTCCGTTGAACTTGATCCAACAATGCATCAACGTGAATGGGCCTGTCCTCCATTGTATGGTACAGCGTGGCGACACATCCGGAGCTATACAATGTGATGATCACCAAGTTGCAACATTGAGTGAATCAATGAATTGACCAACATGTAGAGCAACAAGAAGCAAAACATATGATCTCCTTGATTGCCGTGCCAGGTGGCCACCTTCGTTCTCTTCACTTGCGCAATTGCAATGCAATACTTGATGACGGAGTTCGAGATGGTGTACTGTCAATGGGTTAGCAACTTGACATTTTGATCATGGATTACGTGCAAGTTGTAAGGTGCGAAGTACTTTTACTTATGAAACCAAGAAATCACATTTTGTGCGACAGAAATTACATACATACAGGATTACTACTGTTGTGTGCCGTACGCGGGCGGGCCGGCGAGCGTCGGCGGTCCGTCGGCGTACCTAGCGATGGATGGATCCATCAAGTAGTATCGACGGACAGACGGACCACCACGAGCTCCAGTGCATGTGCTATGTTGTACTCCTACCTATACCTACATAATACTAAGTAAGTAGGTACTATCATTCCCCTCGCTCGGCCGCTTGGTAGGTAGGTAGGTAGGTACAACATCCTGTTCGTACCACAGCCAGGTATTCACGTAGGCAGGTAGGTAGGGTATATATACTTCTTCTCCCTGATTCATTCAATTGCATGGACACAAAGGCTCAAAAGGCTTTTCACTCAATGCGATGGCCTGCGCCGTCCGTCGGTCGGTCCCTCAACTGACCGACCGATCGACCTATTTTGTAGGAAAAAGTTCAAAACAAATCTTCAACTTGTAGAAAAAAGCTAAATCGAACCCTCAACTCCCAATCTCTGAAATCAGGGTCTATTTTAAACTCAAACTCTAAGTGCGTTCCCAAACAGGGATTGCTGACGTGGCAGCTTAAAGCCGGGATTGTTGACTGCGGCTTGAGGGAGATTTTTCATTTCCAGGGTCCTTTCGCACCCACTAGTCGCAATAGGCCACCCCATTAGCGTTCGCTCCAGATGAAAAGCGTGTGCTGCAGGGATCGAAAGCGCCAGCTACAGATGCAAGCGTGGGATGATAGCCAGTAGAACTAACGACCACTGGTGTCCGTTAGGCAACGTCACAAACTAATAGCAGCGCCAGATCCTAAAAAAAAGGCTAAACACTCTGTTCGAAAAAAGTGAATATTTTGCAAAGTTGTGAACACAAAATTTAAACTCAAACATTTTTCAAATTTTGAACATTTTGAATCGACAACATTTTTTGAAAGCACAAATTATTTTTTAAAACCAAGGAGGTACTGTAGCAACATATTTTTTAAACACAAACATTTTTTGAACTTGGAAAATTTTTGGAAAACGACAACATTCTTTTAAAACTAAGAGGTGTTTAATATGCAAAACATCTGCTCTTGTTCCTCAAAAAGATATTAGGAAGACTAGATTTTTTCGAATTTACGAGCATTTCTTTAAAACACGAATATTTTTCTAAACAAGATTTATTTTGAAAACACAAACTTTTTTACAAACCTAGGTGGTACTGCAGCAAACATTTTTTGAAACACAAACGTTTTTCGTACATTTATCATTTTTTAAAATTTGGAGGTACTCCAGTGAACAACTTTTTAAAATGCAAATATTTTTTTCAAATTCTAAAATGATACTTTTTTAAAACACAAACATTTTTTGAAAACCTAGGAGGTACTCTAGTGAACGTTTTATTAACACAAACGTTTTTCAAACTTTGAACATTTTTTTGGAACTGAGAGGCACTGTAGTGAAAAACAAATTTAAGATGCAATCATTTTTTTCAAATTAGTGAGCATTTATTTGAAACATAAATATTTTTTGATTTCAAACATTTTTTGAAAGTGTGAACTATTTTTGAAAACCTAGGAGGTACTGTAGTGCACATTTTTTTAAAACACAAACATTTTTTAAACTTTGAATGGTTTTTTAAACTGAGATTTTTTTTCCTTTTTGAAAACAATAACATTTGATCATGTTTTTTTGTGGATGAAATTCTGCAACAACGTTAAACATTTGATCATGTTTCATCTCACGAAATTTTGGATCACATTTGATATTGTTTTTTTTTTTTGTAAACTCGGGTGTAGTACACTCGAGAATAGAAAATGCACTGCCTATATTAAATTAAACATCCTGGACAAAGAATTGTAGTCGAAAATACGATGGTAATACATAGCAATTACTACCTCTGTAAACTAACATATGACATTTTAGATCACTTGCAGAGGGAGCATTATTTTATTTCTCACGTTCACGAGACAAACTGAATCTGTGACCATATCGTTTAATTTCATAAGTTTCAACAGTAGTGATCTTAAAGAGTGTGTATCTGAAATTCCAAATGGTTGGTGTTAAATGCTTTTGCACTACTTGCGCACCGATGTAGAAGTTATTCTATCTAGCAAGGTGCTACTTACTTGAACTATATAAAGGAATCGTCGACATTGACCACATGGCATTTGGCTTTGGCTCATAACATAGGAGAAGCAAACCTGTACAACGTCAATTAGGATATCACAAAGAAGTTGAGCTGTTCAGGAACCAAATTAATGTTCAGACTATGCTTGCTTTTGGGGATTGCTTTTGCCTCCTTGCTCTTGTATGGCACAAAATCATAACTCATTACTTTCTATATATGCAACAACCATACTAACCACGGAAACAACATTAAAAATAATATTAACCATGGAAATCAATCAAGAAACACACAAACAAATGGGCATGTTTGAAGAAGAAAAAGTTGTTGCTGTCGGCACATTAAAAACAACAACAGAAAATGGAGAGTGAGAATACTTGGAATTTTCCTAAAGGCTGCAGTGGGCATTCGAATCGTTTGTATCCTTCTGTTGCCTGCTCTGGGCATATCCTCGGATCTACTCCCTCCGTTTTAAAATAGATGACCCAACTTTGTACTAACTTCAATACAAAATTGGGTCATCTATTTTCACTAGGTAACAATTTGATAACACAAACTGAAGGTGCCGGCGGCCGGGCTGGGGTGCCTGGAGTGCAGGATTACGTACTGTTGTGTGCCGTACGCGGCCGAGCTGGACACCGGTCCGTCTGTCGGTGTACCCACCTAGCTAGCGATCCATCCATCCATCCATCAAGTAGCTAGTAGCGATCGACGGACGGGCCACCACGAGCTCCAGTGCGATGCATGCATGCATGTTGTTCGTACGTACGCATCGTGGATCTCATTCTCATCTACCTACCGACATACTCTAGTTGTAGGAGTATGTATGATAATATCATTCCCCTCGCTCGCTCGGCCGCTTCGCTTGGTACGGTACGGTAGTCGGTAGGTACAACTCTACACACAACATCGAGTACCAGAGTCAGTCAGTCAGTATTCACGTAGGTAGGGTAGGGTAGGGTAGGGTAGGGGTAGGGTACACCGACATGTTCTTCGTGAACCAATTGCATCGCATGGAGACAATGCGACCATGCGATGCGAGGCTAGCTGCATCTGCATCTGGATGTGTGTGTATGTGTGCTTCCCTTCCCTTGCCTTGCCTTCCTGTGCATCTACATATGTACTACGTACATGGGATGGGACGGAGATCCCGATGATCCGTCGGATCCAAAAGGGACAGCTCAGATCAAGCATCGTACCGCCGGCCTGCCGGGTACTGTAGCTCATTCACAAACCTGCTTATACTATGTGAAATGAAATGAAATGAAATGGGATGGTATGGCAGCAGACTGAGAGATGCCATCCCATATCTCGCAATGCACCACAATGTTGTCCAGGCTCAGTATCTCAAGAGGAAAAAAATGCATATAAGAGGTACTCGGTCAGCTATGAGAAACTGCCGGACTTCTGCTTTTTCTGTGGATGCATGGGGCACGTGGTTGAAGAATGCGGAGATGGTGTTCATGATCCCTTGGAGTGCGAGTGGGGTGACTGGCTCCATTGGAGTAATGAGCCACCGTTGGGAGGGGCAGGAAGTGGACGTGGAAGGGGAGGTGTAGCGCGTGGAAGAGGGAGAGGAGGGATGGGGGGAGCTAGTAGGGGAGGTGTGGGAGGGAAAGGTGCAGGTCGAGGAGGTCGAGGCGGGTCGGATCTTCGGACGGATAGTAGGGAGGAAGATGTACTGCAACCGGGTTTGGATAACCTTGCTAATGCCTCCCATGAGCAAAACTTGGGAGATGAGGATCTTCGAACAGCCCGGAAGAGACTTATTACTAGTGATGGTACTGTGAGTGTGCGTGGGCAGCCGGGTCTGCATCTGGCCGGTAAGGTATCGAGCACAATTCTCATGATAGAAGGAGGGAGCACCTCTGCAAGTCATGATACTGGACCTCTGTCTACTCCAGGGAAAGTTCCAATTGTTAAGAGAAGAAAACAAGGTCTTGATGGTGAGTGTGTTGATATGGATGTGGCGTCCGAGGCGGCCTCCGATGTGGAGGGCCGCCGAGGCCAATGAATATCTTGAGTTGGAACTGCCGGGGAGGGGGGAATCCCCGGACAGTTCGTGAATTGGCGACTATAGCTCAGTCGCATTACCCCAATTTGGTTTTTTTGTGTGAAACTCGACAGAAAGCTGATAAGATGAGAAGGATACGAGGACGACTAGGACTAAAGGGGTTCACAGGCGTGGACTGCAATGGGATGAGCGGAGGCCTTGCCTTGTTTTGGAACGAGTCGTATGTGGTGGAAATATTGGACAAGGAGGAGAGATTTATTGATGCCCTAGTGCGGGTACAGGAGGGTGCAGCTCAATGGAGATTGACGTGCGTGTATGGTGAACCACGCCTGGAGAACCGACATATCATGTGGGAGAAGCTGCAGCGATTGAAAAACGTTAATGACCTACCCTGGCTTGTGGTGGGCGATTTTAATGAAGCTATGTGGAATTATGAACACTTCTCAGTGACACCGAGGGCAAAATCTCAAATGGTTGCCTTCCGGGATGCGTTGGAAATTTGTGGCCTAGTGGATTTGGGCTTCGTGGGTCTACCGTTTACTTACGACAATAAAAGAGCAGGTGCAGCAAATGTGCAAGTTAGGCTGGACAGAGCAGTAGCCACAAACACATGGAGGAACTTATTTGCGTTTTCTTCAGTAACACATGTTCCGTCTCCTTGCTCTGATCATGTTGCTTTAGTTATTAAAGGGGTGGCTGACCCAGGCTCGGCCAGAACTAAATAGAGACGGTATGAAGTTTTCTGGGAAAGAGACTCGATGCTTCCAGAGGTGATAAAAGATGCATGTGAAGCGGTGGGGAGTGTGCAGAATCTACCCCAATTACGAGATGCCTTGACTAAAACATTTTCTTCTTTGTGCTTGTGGAGTAAGAAATTGGGAAATGTTATCCGTGAGCTGGCTAAGTCACGTTCCCAGTTAGAAGAACTGATGCACATGAACACGGATAGGCAAGATATCACAAGGGTTACTGATAGGATGAATGAGTTATTGTATCAGGAAGAGATGATGTGGCTCCAAAGATCTAGGATAACCTGGCTAAAGGAAGGAGACAGAAATACCAAATACTTTTAGAGTAAGGCAGTCTGGAGGGCAAGGAAAAATAAAATTCGGGAACTCACTGATAGTATTGGGGTGGTTCATTCGGATTTTGAAACTATGGGCAGAATGGCAAATGAGTACTTCCAGAATATTTTTTCGGCTGACACCTCCCTTGATACATCGCCAATACCCGGCCTTCTGGAAGTCAGGGTGTCGGATGATGATAATATTAAGCTTTGTGCGCCTTTTACTGACAAAGAGATTGCTGATGCATTATTCCAAATTGGGCCGCTCAAGGCTCCAGGACCGGATGGCCTTCCGGCCAGGTTTTTTCAGCGTAATTGGAGTACCATTAAGGACGGGGTTGTGGCGGCAGTGAAGGATTTCTTCCACACAGGTATAATGCCGGAGGGGGTAAACTCTACTTCTATTGTTCTTATTCCTAAGGTAGCGAACCCCTCTAAGTTAGCAGATTATAGGCCTATCAGCTTGTGCAATGTCATTTATAAAGTGATCTCGAAGTGCTTGGTGAACAGGTTACGGCCTCTTTTGGATGATATTATATCACCAGAACAGAGTGCTTTTATTCCGGGGAGGATGATCACTGATAATGCGTTGGTAGCTTTTGAGTGCATCCATTATATCAAGCAAGAGAAAGATCCGACGAAGAGTTTTTGTGCTTACAAGCTAGATCTGTCCAAAGCATATGACAGGGTTGATTGGGGCTTCTTGAGGCAAGTGATGCAAAAGATGGGTTTCTGTCAACGATGGGTGGACTGGATAATGTCTTGTGTCACGTCGGTGAGATACTCGGTGAATTTTAATGGAACTCTTTTTTATTCGTTTGCGTCGTTGCATGGGCTGCGGCAAGGAGATCCCCTCTCCCCGTTTTTATTCTTGTTCGTTGCAGATGGATTATCAACCTTGCTGAAAAGTAAGGTGGAGGTGGGGGATATCTCCCCAGTTAAAATCTGTAGAGGTGCTCCGGGTATATCACATCTGTTGTTTGCGGACGACACCCTATTGTTTTTTGAGGCGACTAGAGATCAAGCTGAAAAGGTGAGAGTGGTGCTGGATGCTTTCGGCAGGGCAACAGGTCAACTTTTAAACTTTGATAAATGCTCAATACTGTTCGGAGATGCATGCCCGGTTGGGGTTCAGGAGGAGGTATGTGAAGCTTTACAGGTTACTAATCCTCATTTTGAGGAAAGGTACTTAGGGCTGCCAACCCCGGAGGGGCGTATGTCAAAGGGCCGCTTTCAGAATCTGCAAACAAGTCTCACCAAACGTTTATTGCAGTGGGGAGATGGGCATTTGGCACAACCGGGACGCGAAGTTTTGATCAAGTCCGTTGCTCAGGCGCTACCAACTTATGTACTGGGGGTTTTGAAGGTTCCTTTCTCAGTGTGCGATGATCTTACTCGTATGGTAAGGAACTTCTATTGGGGATCAGCGGAAGGGAAGAGGAAAGTGCTTTGGCGGGGCTGGGATAAACTGCTCCAGGCCAAGGACAAGGGAGGAGTGGGGTTTAGAGATTTTCGGATGTTCAATCAGGCCTTATTAGCACGCCAAGCATGGAGACTAATAACCAGACCAGATAGCTTATGTGCTCAAGTTTTGAAGTCAAGATATTACCCAATGGGGAAGCTCGAGGACACAGTCTTCTCGGGCAATGCTTCTTCGTCATGGCAAGTTATTAGTTATGGTTTGGAGTTACTGAAAAAGGGATTGGTTTGGAGAGTGGGAAACGGAAGAAGCATCCGAGTGTGGCGTGACAATTGGATCCCGAGACCGTTTTCGTATAAACCCATCTCTCCCCAGGGCAGATGCCGTATTCGATATGTTTCAGACCTGTTAAATCCAAATGGTTCGTGGAACTATGGTCTCCTCACTACGTACTTTGTTGATGCGAATGTACGCGAGATAATGAAGATCAGAGCCTCACCCAGGCTAGAGGGGGATGTTCTTGCTTGGGGTCCTGGGAAGTATGTGGTCTTCACAGTTAAGTCGACTTATGACCTAGCGTTTGGCGAAGTGCATAGAGGGTCTGAGGCCTCTTCGAGCTCAGTTCCGTCAGGACAGAGGAAATGCTGGAGCTTTATTTGGAAGAGTTGGGCTCCACCCTCGGTTCGTAATTTTGCATGGAGGCTCGCCACTAACTCACTCCCGACCTGGCAGAGAAAGCACAAAATTGGCCTTGAAACTATGAGCTATTGCCCGGTATGTGGGATGGAGGAAGAAGACAACTATCATCATTTCGTTCGGTGCCAGTTTGGACGCGATCTTTACCTAGCTATGTCTGAAGTGTGGGCAATTCCGGCGCTGGATTGGATGACAAATAATGGAAAAGAGTGGCTGCTTCATGTTTTGGCCCCCCTGAATGAGATTAGCCGGATGATGATTATGATGATTTTCTGGCGATCATGGTTTGTTAGAAATGAAATAGTTCATGGTAAGCCTGCACCCCCCATGGAGGCCTCGATGAGATTTCTTCGGAGTTATGTTGACTCCCTAGTTGGCATCAAACTAAATCCCCAGGTAGATCCGGCAAAAGGTAAAACTAGTATCATCTATGAAAGACCCGATGTGAAGTCTACTAATGAGCCTGTAGAGAGAAGATGGAGGCCTCCGGACATGGGATGGAACAAACTTAATACGGATGGTTCTTTTATCTCCTCTGAAGTAGCCGGAGCTGGAATGATTTTGAGGGATCATCAGGGGGACATTAATTTTTCAGTTTGCAGGGGGCTGTTCTCATGCCGGGATGCATTGGAAGCGGAGCTATGTGCATGCATGGAGGGTTTTTCCTTGGCTATTCAACGAAGTGACCTCCCGATTGTTGTGGAGATGGATTCTATGGAGGCAGTGACCATGATTACATGTGCGGGCGTCGATCGCTCTGTGTATGCTCCTATTGTGCAGGAGATTAAATACCTGATGGGTCTTAGACATAGTTGCATTGTTCATATTTCTAGATCCCAGAATAAAGCTAGTCATTGGTTAGCTGTTTTTGCTAGAGATGAAAGTAGGACCATGACCTGGTTAGGGGCGGGTCCAGCCTCGTTGTTGGAGGTAGATGCTGATGATTGTAAGGATATTTTGATTGAGTAATGCAATTTCTTTCCCGCAAAAAAAGAAAAAAATGCATATCATGTAGACCTGAAAATCCATTTAAAAACGAGGATATGAACCTGTGATTATCCATCTTTTTTTTCCTATTTTTTCTACTTCGTTTTATTATTTTTCAAAAATTCCCGAAAATTTCAATAAATCTTCGTGCTTTCAAAATTGTTTATGATTTTCATAATTTCTTCCGAAAAATCAATTTTTGTTCAGAGAATCGGAAAAAAATTCTAGTTTTAAAAAAGTGTATGGATTTATTAATTTGTTCTAGAACTTTCAGAAAATGTTCAAGATTTTAAAATTTTGTTTTCAATATTTCTCAAACTGTGTTCGGGATTTTCATAAATATTTGGAAAATTCAAATATTGTTTGAAAATTTGAAATATTTCTTAATATCAGAAACATATTCATGATTGCTTAAAAAACTAACTAAAAGAGCTAGAAAAAAAAATAGAATCCCTACATTCGTTTTTGAGAAGAAACCGAATCCCATATGATGTTGTCGCTACGGTTCCTTGCTAATAGGCCAGGTCACTTGATGACACCTATGCGAAAGGCCAACAACTCGACACAGAGAGCGTTATATAGGCAGTCCCATCATTATGAACAAACGAGCACATTGTAGCTGGTATACTCTGAAAGCATTTCCCATCTATTTTAGTTATTAGTTTTTTCTAAAACAAATCCGTTTCCATTTTTACTTTTGGTTTCTCTTCCCTTTTACTTTTCTCTTTTCACTTCTTATTTTCTTATTCCTAATTTATTTATTTTTATATTTTTCCATATTCGTGAATATTTTGAAATTCACCAATATTTCAAATCAAAAATATATTATTTAAATTAATGAATTTTCTGAATTAGTGACTTTTAGAAAAACATGAATAATCATTAACAAATTTTTTCCAATTATGGACATTTTATGAATTTTCTAGACATTGTTTGAATTTGTGTACATTTTTGAATTTTTCAACGCGTCGCTCTACAGGGAAACAAGAGGTCTCGACAGCGTCCACACTTAGGACATGGTCTGGCTCCCGCATGAGCTCCTACATATCGTCATGGATGGCTTTGCGAACCCTGCGTACCACGCTCGCTTTCAAGCGGTGTGTCGTTCATGGCGCTTGCTCCCTTCTCCGGTCAAGCCACCTATGGTTGTGCTCTTGGTAGGATTCATGTTGCTCTGCTTACAAAGGCTCTACCCCTTCATGGAGCACGACCGCTGCATCGGCTCCACCGATGGCTTCCTTGCTATCAACACCACCAATGATCGAAAAAGGCACACCTACAAGTCTATTAAACCTTGCTCAATGACGATGGTGGAACTCCGGAGCTCTATGCAATCATTGGCAATGTCGTTTTCGAGACGTTTGAAATCAACAAGGTGCTCATGCAGTCGGGCATCGATGTCGGTTGTCTCGTAGATAGGACTAATTAAATTATTGTATTATTTCGGTTCCCATGAAATTACGAATCACATGTCCTCAATGTATATGTAAAGTTTTATTAATAAATACAATAACTTATAGTCCACACTAACATATAGATAAAGTTCGGGCCATAAATACAACAAATAGAACGAATATTCGATTCTGCACCCAGGCTCAGATGCTCCCTAAATCAACACCATTAAAACGCATGTGGATCTGGGCCAGCGGCTGTATTTCACCAGCGTATATCACGAGTATTTAGTCCAGCCACAGTGTGCAATAACTGCGACGGACGCGGCGCACTATTTGCGCAGACCAGCTTCTGAAGACGGCTCAGCTCCTGACCTGAGCCCACCTGAGCCTTCCACGGCGGACACACAAACGAAACCGGCCGTCTCTCCCAACCACCACCGCTCAATAGCTACCTGTAGGCCAAAAATATTCCACCCTCCGTTGCTAGCACACACTGCAATTTATGGGCTAAAAACTACAAGCCACTACAATGTCAGTCATCATTAAGCTGCGTTTCTCTCAAACTTAAGACTGAACTTGGTAGCAAGAGGAACAAATATACAGTGTGAGATGGAGAACGCAACACTACTTTCCCGCCACTAGAGCCTTTGTCATGCATTTCTTGCCCTCACCCGATCCATTGCAATCGCAACTCGCAGAGGTGAAGTGAGGCATCATTAACGATAGAATGAAAAAAAAAAAGAACATAAAAATAACAATAAATATGATCTAAAAGATTCAGAGCAGATGCAAGTTATTCTATAAAGCTACAAAGCTGATTCAACTATGGTACAACAATGATTCAGCAAAAATAGTATCTGATTCCCAACTCAAAAAGAAAAAAAATCTATAAATATTCAGAGCAGATCCCGTAGATAGAATACTGAGAATTACAAGGTAAAATAATTATTTATTTAGATCATCATCTTCTTCTTCTTCAGTCAACCAACCAAAGGAACCAGGGAAGATAAATGGATAGCTAAAAATTAACCTCTTGCTCGGCAAACTCAGTGAGAGATGTTTGCAAGCTGTAGTTGAAGCCCAGAACAAAATGAATGTTTGATGGTCTATTGCATTGGCCGTGCACTCAGTCAGTCGGTCAGTCAGCACTGTTAGAAGAACTACAACGTTATGATGGGATGTTGTGATTTAACGAGCAGTGCTCCAACCTCTTCTGAATATCTGGTTCAACTTACTAGTCACAAACAAGTTAATGTGCTCTGATTTCATCGTCAGCTACACCAAAAGTTAGATACAGGAAACCAAATTATACTGGCTAAGTATTTAGTGTCAAGAAAACCACCAGATGATCTTTAAAAAATAACAAGACTTCGATTAATAAAAACCAAAGCCAATTCTTCAGTTCAAAGCCAAATAGAGACACGAGGCAGATCAATCCGCAACTATTTCAAATGCTGACCAATAAGACTTGATAATTTTAATGTCAACATGCACGGTAGCTATTCAGCCCAAATTCCAAAACTGACAACGAACTTGCCCTCCATATCAACCTGAAGTAGCCACTCATCAAATTTGAAGACCAAGCCAATTCTTCAGTTCAAAGGAAAACAGAGACATGAGGCAGATCAATTGGCAATTATTTCAAAAGCTGACCAAAAATAATTCATAATTTTAGACAGTATGCATATCTATCACACACATAAATGTCTAGTATATAAGTTTGCCTCAGTCTGAACATGTAACATGCTGCAGATTGCCCTGTTTTCTTGTACAACCTAATTATCATTTTAACTGCATAGTTAAAATAACATACAAGCTTTGGGTCTTCAGTTAGATAAATCACAAAGCTGACTATCAACAAGCAGACCAGCACACTGGGCAATAGGAGAAGAAGATTTACAAACTTTGGACCATCAGTTAGTATCGATAGGACAAGTTGTATATATTTTGCTTACATATCGCTCTATTGCCAAGTTTGTCCTCCTAACTAGTCCACCCTGGTAGAAGACAGACTTTGTCAGTTGTTTTAACATCATGTATGTGGTCTGGGAATTACTGTTTTATAAAATTGGAATGATTAATACTCACTATCATTGTCCGCTTCTCTTCATAGATTTCTTCACGCTCACGATCATACTGGAGTCGCATGTACCGCCTCACAAATATGTGCATCGGGCTTGCGGGCGGCATGTAAGACTTCAACACGTGGTTCGCACTCTCACTCCGTTGTGTGCTTGTCATCTTGGCACAGAACACCCCTTTGAAGTATGGCTTCGCCCATTTCGAACGTATTTCATATATCTGAGTCATATAAGGATGCATGTCAAGTTGTACTTATCAAGCAACATGCCCCATGCTGTCCCGAACTCATCCTTTTTTCAGCATGTGATTCACAACTTTATGGAACTCCGCCTGAAAGTAACTCTTCTTCGTCTACAGTGGTCCCAAGCTTTCCTTCGCCTTCTTTAGCAAAAACCCAGTCAAAATTCTCAACCTACTCATCACCACACCAGCAACGATAATGCTTTGGAAGTGATTGTTTACTCCGACGAACAAACCAAAAGGCAAGTCATATAAGTTGGTTTTGTATGTTGTGTCAAATGATACCACATCACCCAAGAACTGGTATTGCATCCTATTGCTTCCATTTGTCCACATCAAATTCTTCACTCGGCTTTCACTGTTTGAGAGCACTCGGCTTTCACTGTTCGCGAGCACTTTGTCCTTTCAGCATTTAGTCTTCTTTTGCCGTACCGGATCCCAAATCCAGTCCCATGAATAAAGATTGTAGAAGCCGTACGCCTCACCAAGTGAGTCGAAGGTGAGGCCAGGTTCAGGCTTGATAACACTTCTTGTAGGTTCTTCGGCATATTTTCTTATTGTTTGCTCCAATGCACTCATCAGAGAAGGACACGGTCTCCTATCTAGGGTGCAGTTCCTAGACGCAACCTGAGATTTTACAGTAAAAAAACATTGGCATTTTGCAAAAAAAAAATATATATATATATATATATATAATAATAATAATAATAATAATAATAATAACAATAATAATAATAAATTGGTTTCCCTGGAGACAGTTTTATCTGTATTTCCAATATTGATCTCAAACATGAGATTTTACAGTAGAGAAATGTTGGACTCTTCAAAGAAAAAAAATCATGCATATTCTCTCATTCCTGTCAGGTTTGTCATCTTCCAGTATTTTGATCTCAAACCAGATTTTTTTTACGGTAATAAAGAACATTGGGCTGTTCAAGAACAAATCCTGCATGTTTTCTCATTGCTAAAAGTTTTGTCAGGCTTTCAGTTTTTTAATCTCAAAACCAACATGTTGTCTGCCAACGTCTCGTGTGCAAAGTTTAATTTATGAAAAAAAATGGAATTAGTTTCAGCTCACCTCTTCGTCCACCCAGGGGCCTCTCGGTTGACCCGGTCAGTCAATGTGCTGAAGCAGTGGGGGATGAATCTCGACGCCGTCGGCCACCGCAGTCCGGTCGGCTACCGGCCACACGCCCAACATTCTGCCCGCAACCAGAGTAAAATTTGTTCTTGTTCACCAGTCGGATCCGCTAGCCCAGCAGTTAATAACGCAAGTGGCACTGGATCTGGGTTTTCCAAACCATCTGCTAACTTATCTCGAAGGAGAAACCTGTAGAAACACACGCCATTGGCATCAGCAAAATTTATCAAAAAATAAGATCCGCTAGGCCGTCAATTCACTCAAACATCGGACAAGGCAGGGATTTTACTGCTACATGGATCCACTTACCAGTCGACGACATCTAGCAGGAACTCTAAACCGCCGTCCTCCATAGGCGATTTAAGCAGCCGCATCAAGAACAGGAACCATGGCCGCCGAACTGCAGTCCAATGGGGGAGGGAGTGTTGTGGGCGGAACTGCGGTCCAAATGGCTCAGCTATATCACGACGTCCTGTACGCCGCTCCTGTTCCTGGATCAGACGAAAAGCAAATGATCCGAGCCACGGATCAGATGCGCGTACTCCGCCGGGAGGTCCCCCCATACGCTTCGGGCCCGCGCATGCGACACTGTTTTGTACAGTATTGCATCGGTAAGTCAGATTCCGGGATTTACTACGTTCCCTGACACGTGAATTGTTCACATCCCGAGACAACAATAGACCGTCACGATTTCAGATGCAGCTGAGCCCGGGCACCGAATCGCCACGTCCCAAATAGAAGCGCTTTTATAGAGGAAAGAGAGGAGCCCCGACCCACATCCAACCAATGGGACCTCGTCTAGCTTACTAGATCGGATGGCTGCAGTGTTCTCGTTTATCCCTCTTGGAGGCGACATTTTTGGAGATGAGATCTTGTTGACACTTGTGGCTTTTATCTTTTCGGTGGGATGCTGATGCGATGATGATGAGGCGACAACTAACGGAGGATTTACGCTGAGGCGGCAGCTTTGGATGGCAATGCAGCAAGACGGTATGGGGTAGGTCCGCGACTTTGCACGACATTGATGGTGACCTAGTGCTACGAGAGTAGCGAGTTCGTCAGCTCTATCGAGGCGATCTGATGGGTCGGCCTGGCCGGAAGTCGAGGTGGCGGCCACAGATGTTTGGTGGAGCATTCATTGTCTGTGGGTGGTCTTCTCGTGTAGCAAGGGCTACAAGGCGCCCGAGCCATGCGGCGCTTCAGCTCACGTGTAGGCGGGGGATGCTGGAGCTATGGCTCCAGAGCCGATGGTAGTGTTTGTTGCGGTTATGGCCTTGGGTCATGTGGTTGATGATGCTTTGTTGCTTGTGAGATTTTCGATTTCGTTTTCCTCATAAACTAGGTGCAATGTATCCAAAATACATATGTATAGACACTTATTTGTGAGATTTATAGTTAATAGTTTGGTCGGTATCCAAACCCACTTTTGACAAGTCAACTGAGGTATCAAAAGTATATTTTGAGCAGGGCGCAGTCTGAATAATGGCATATTTTTTTTTGGAAAGATGACACAAATGTTATTTATTAATTGCAAACAAAGTAGAAATCACAAGGTCTCATCCGCATGTCACTAGGCAAAAGAGTGGATGACACCTAAATAAATTCCTAGTGACTAGGCTAGGCTACACTATTCTTGGGGTACTTTCGGTGCTCCAAGTTTAAAAATAAATCTTAAATATTTTCCAAAATTCTGAAAAAATTATGAATGTTCACAAGGAATATGACTACAACCCCTAAATATTTTAGGTCTAAACTCGAAATGTATATTGAGGAAAAAAAGTGAAATCCAAATGTGAATAGTGCCAATGTTGATTTTATCCTTTTTACACTATTCATGCCAGATTTCACATTTTTGTTTCTTAATGTACAATAAGAGTTTGGACCTGAAATTTTTAGGGGTTGTAGTTAGATTCCTTTTTTTTTGAAAGAAAACAGTAGAACAATCGTTCCACAGTATATATTAAAAATAATGTATATAGAAAGAGAAAAATAAAAAACCAAAGAAAGAGTAAACATAACTGTCCAATGCTAGCTCTAGAGAAACTCATGATGGATAAAATAAATATCTAACTTAAGTGTTGCTCAATCCAATTGTTGAGCTGATCTTCAAATTTATGCTTAATTCTGTGCTTGAGAAACAACAAATCTTTTCTGAGCAAAGTTCTTCAAGAAAGCACCGAAGGTGTCTGAGCTTTGAAAAGTTTTCCATTCCTCTGCATTCGAATATGCCAGCACCCCATTATAGCTTTCTTTGGCCATGTTATTTTGAGAAGACATGATTGCTTTATTAGTATGCCTGAAGTATATCATTTTTATGTCAATATTAAATTTTTGTTTTGAATCTTATGAATCTGAACATTCATGCCACAATAAAGAAAATTACATGGATAAATATGTTAGATAGCATTCCACATCAAAAATTCCACTTTTATCATTTACCTACTCCAGGACGAGTAGGAATTAAGCTTGGGGATGCTTGATATGTCTCCAACGTATCTATAATTTTTATTGTTCCATGCTATTATATTATCTGTTTTGGATGTTTTATATGAGAGGGGCGATTTGGAGCCCGAGCTCAGCTGCTCCCTATATCTCATTCGTCTGTTCCAGTCTCGGGATGCGATAAACTCCAGCTGGCCTGGTGGTTGCGAGCGCAGATAAATGAGATATACGTTGAAATACTGTAGCGAACAGTGGGCATGCGAGTGGAGAGGCCTGACGGCCGTTGGGCCGTATATGACTGGGCCGTGGCCCAAGAAGGCGACTTCACGCCTGGGCCGTGGATCAGGTCGTCTGTTTTCTGCCTAGGCCATGGATCAGATAGTGAGACCGTGATGTGTGTTGCTGTCTGAGCCGGTCGGCGGGCCATAACGAGCATGCACGTGCGGTCGAGGAAAAAAACATATCCAGCCATTAACCCTGTTCCTTCTGGAGACCGCCGACCTGAAGCAGCTTCGTAGAGGAAACAAATCAGGAAGAACAGCCGAGGGCAGTGAGGGCGTGGGACGCCCTTGATCCGCTTCGCCTGCGCGTGGATGGACGAGGAGGGCATGGAGTTTCTGCTTGATGCGGTTGACAGGTTAGTCAAACCCATCCCCACTCCCCCGTCAGATTTGCGCTGTGCGTATGCTGTGTGGATTTTCCCTAAGCGATGCGCTGCCCCTTCCGTAGGTTTCCCATACGGGAGGAGTTTGCTGATAACATTGAACAGCCAGATCCGGTTCCTCTTCTGTATTTGTTACAGAACGGGGGCGACGGAGAGCAAGGTGCTATTGCAGCGAACAGTGGTTTTGGGGTGGCTCAGTTGGCCGGTGGAGATGTCTCGCCCGACGAGCAGGGCGATGCCAGGAGACGGCGAGCTTCGTCTCCGACGAGGTCTGCTCAGTCAACTGGCCGAGTTAATCCAGAGGCCCCCGGCTGGACTAAAAGGTTAGCAAAAATTTCGTTTCCACTTATTTGATTGCAACCTGAAACTGCCATATAAGCAGGGGAAAGGGTTATGTCGTGCTTAATACCAACACATGGAGAGTGAAAACGCATCGAATGAAATGAAAAAAATCCAAATGTGCAAACATATCTGCTTCCTTGTGTGTTTGGTGCAGTGCTATATCTGAATTCTGCTATGCTCGTTCAGATTAACAGCTTGGGGGGTGTTCAAACAAATTGTAAACTGTTGTGTCTGGGAAAAGTTATGCAATTAAGTTGCAAAACAATGCAGGTGGCGTCTTGGGAGTGCGCCACCAGACCGTGTGCCATGCTCATCCAGGATGACTGCTCTGGAGTTAACAATCCGCAAATATGCGGAGCAACCGGACAAGAGCGTGATGCGGCCTGAATTAGGCCTCAGCTTTGACTCGTTGGGTGAGGCATACGACTTCTACAATCTTTATTCCTGGGAGATCGGCTTCGGAATAAGATATGGGAAAAGCAGACTAAATGCTCAAAGGACAAAGACGATGCAGGAAATTGTTTGTGGATGCTCGGTAAGTGCCATCACACGTGCATGTAGGATTATTTGTGGGCGCATCGGAGCACGCGCACTTGACAATTTTTTTCTGTCTGGTTGTTTCCCTGCAGGGAAAACCGAAAGCAGAGAACAGCATATCATGCCGATGCGAGTGTCCAGCACTGATTAGGTTGCTGCGAGCATCAGACAATAGTTGGTACATCACCGAGCACCGGGAAAATCACAACCATTCTCTGTCGCTGACTATGGGTGAGAAGGTGCACTGGCCGTCACATAAACACATAGATGTTTACACCAAGGATCTAATTAGGCAGCTAAGGGAAAACAATGTCAATTTGGGAAAGGTGTACAGCATAATTGGGAGTTTCTTCGGGTCTGTTGAGAAGGTGCCATTCACAAAGAGGACACTCAGGAATATATGTGGAAAGATTAGCCGTGAACAAGCTGACGATGATGTCCGAAAAACGCTTGAAGTGTTTGCTGACGTACGCTCAAGGGATACAGGGTTCACCTATGTGGTGCTGGCTGACAAGACAAGTAAGGTCAAAAATCTAATGTGGGCGAATGGCAGCAGCCGTATGCAATACAAATTCTTTGGGGATGTTGTAACGTTCGACACGACGTACAGAACAAACCTGTATGATATGCCATTCGGCTTATTTGTCGGAGTTAACAATCATTACCGGAGCATCATCCTGGCAGGGGTGTTAATGCGCGATGAGCAAGAAGAGAGCTTCGAGTGGGTTTTCACAGAATTTCTTCGTATGATGGGCGGGCCTGCCCCCAGAACTATACTCACAGGTCAGTGCTATGCTATTAAAAATGAAATGGAGTATCAAAAATATTTTTGATGGAAGTATGGCACATGATATGTACATTATAAGTAGAAAATGAGCTCAATTCTCCGGAAATCCATTTAACTAATTTTTTAAGAGGTGACTGATAATTTGATTTTATAACTGCAAACCAGTGTAGGGCGATGGAGGTCGCGATCAAGAAAACTTATCCTGACACTGTCCACCGTTGGTGCAAGTGGCATGTCCTCAAGAAGGCGAAGGAAACGCTGGGCCCACTATACACGAAGAAGAGCGATTTTCAGGCTGAATTTCATAAGGTAGTGAACCACATGTTAACGGAAGAAGAGTTTGAATCAGCTTGGGCAACGCTGCTGGGTAGGTACAACTTGAGGAGTCACGCCTACATGACCCAAATATATGAAACCCGGAGGAAATGGGCCAAGCCATATTTCAGGGGTGTGTTCTGTGCAAAGATGACAAGCACCCAGCGCAGTGAGAGCGCAAACCACATGCTGAAGTTGTCGTGGTTTTGTCACGGCAGATGTCCTAGAGAAAGGACTTAGTCGTGGAGCCATCGCGACGGGTTAGCTTGAAGGGGTTAAAGCGGATACAAGGACGCAAGAGAGTTTATACTAGTTCGGCCCCTTCAATGAAGGTAAAAGCCTATGTCTAGTTGTTATGGAATTGATGGGGTTTCGATGACTAGGGAGCACACAAGCTTCGCCTATGTCTCGAATTGTTGTCTGTTGTCCCTGAACCACCGCCGGGTCGTCCCCTTATATACACGGGTGACTCCCGTCGGCTTACGGAGTCCCAATACCAGCTCATAGATGTGTCCGGTTTGGTCTCTACTTATTCCTAACTTTACAATACAAGTTAACTACTAACGCCGGTTTACGGCTACAGGCCTTGAACCGACCATGGGCCTTGAGCCCTCCTCTGTCTTCTTGGGCTTTAACATACTTAACTACTGACGAAGTTAACTCGGCCCAGATAGGCCGGTTTACGCCCAGTAGTAATATCCCCAACATTAGGCCCCAGATTGATTTGAACGGGTTCATGTCAATCCTTTAATAAAGCTTCATCTTCAACATCTTTTTATAAATTGGTAAACCGCCATGATTTCATCTTCTTTGATTGTTGTAAACCGGAGTGACGTCGCCTGTCATAACGAAGCTATCCATTATGCTTCTTTATTTAATAGATCGGCGGAAATCGAGGCGATAGCTCCGTTTTGTGGCCCCTTGATTGTCGCGCCTGACTCATGTTCTTTCGCCTTATAAATAGGACCGAAGGGTCATTTCTTTCCTCCTTCCGTGCCTTCTTCGTCTTCCTCGCGTCGCCAGCCTCGGAGCTCCGCCGCCGCCGTCAACCTCTGCCTCATCCTTGGCCGCTGCATCAACCTGAGCGCACCAGAACATCGCGACAACCTTCCGCATCTTCCTCAGCTCCGGTAAATCTTCTATCCTTTCCCCCGTAGATCTGGCCTAGGGTTTCGCAGTTCTTCAGTGTTCATCGTCTGCATCTTGCTCATACGATAGATCTTTAGATGAACCCGCAAATCTTTACTCTGTGCAACGATAGTTGTTTGACCTTCGCCTTCACTTATGCATCTCAAACCATAGATCTATATGAACGTTTTGCTCATTGGTTCGGTACTGCTCCTTGAACCTCTAAGCATTTATCTCTTTTCTGAACTTGCTTCAGATCCAATGCTGTAAAGAAATCTTGTGAAACCTGTTTCCGCGTACTTGTCCATCCGCAATCTCAGCTTTTCAATGCTTAGATCAGGCGGTTTAACCTTATAGAAAATTTTCCAAACCGGTATATGCCATTAGTCCCCTTGTTGAACCGCCAGACGTTGGTTGCTTCATGAAACTCCGGTTCAGATAGTTCTATCTCCGGTTTAACAGTGCACATACCAACGTACCTTGATCAAATGCATTTTTTGAACCGGGATCTTCTACCTTGCAGATTCCATCATGGCCAAGCAAGTATATGAGTGCAATTGGGTTTCTTCTCGCGTCACGGAGGATCAACTGGACGATTTAGTCCTGATTGGCGCTTTAGGCAGTAAAGATATCATCCATTGGAGGGCTCCTAGCAAAGAATGCCCTCCCACACCTCGAGAAGGACAGGTTGTTGTTTTCGTAGATCACTTAGCCCGGGGCTTTAAGCCGCCCGGTTCTAAATTTTACCGGGATGTTTTAGCCGATTTCCAACTCCATCTGCAAGACACTGGCCCCAACTCTGTTACAAATATGTGTCACTTCCAAGTGCTCTATGAGGTGTTATTTCAAGAGGAGCCCACAGTGGAATTGTTCAGAGACCTTTTCCATTTAAACCGCCATACTGAGTTTACTGATGGCTCTAATACAGAGTTGGGTGGCGTGGCGATTCAGAAAAGGAAAGAGGTCACATACCCTCACGCCAAGCTGCACAGTCACCCCAAGGAGTGGAATCAGACATGGTTCTACTGCAAAGACACCTCCCCTGCTGGTGGGAATCCCTTGCCTGGCTTTCGTCCGGAGCGGCTCAGCAATACACACCCTTTTCCTCAAAGATTGACTGCTCAGCAGAGAAGCAAATATGCTCCCCAACTGTCAAAGCTCAGAGCCTTTATGGCCAACGGTTTAACAGGGGTTGATCTCGCTCGCTGTTGGATATCATGGAGCATACTGCCCCTTAGTCAGCGCTCCGGTTTGATGTGCGAGTATACTAACAGTGTTGATGACCCACTGCGACATTCAAAATTCTAGCTCTCCGATGAAGAAATCACAGAGGTTGTGAATAAGATGCTGAATGAACCGGAACACGTCTGCGCTAGAACCGGCTTGCTTCCCTTCTGTGCCACCAACAAACCTCCAGCTGTAGGACTTTGATTTTTCTCTTTACTGAATCTGTTATTGATATGTCTGGTCATTGTTTAATATCAGTGTCTGCATAATCAGGGCAATGATCCGTTTTGGAGCAAAAAACTGCCGCAGGAGAAACCAGAAAAACCAGACAAACCGGAAAGAGCAACCGGGCAAAAGACTAAAGCTGTGAAGAAGACTGCCCACAGGAAAAGAACCACTGCATCTTCTACTCCGGCCCCTGATGATGATGTGGATAATCCGGACTTTGAGGTAGAGCTTGACTCACTTGGTTTATTTTTCATGCGTCTTATTGATGATGATATTTGTCAGGATGATGCCGAAGCCAGCCACGCGGATGTTGCACAGGTAATTATTCTCTCTTCCAATTCAGAAACTTTGCCTTCACAAAAAATCCGCCAGGCAAACCGGAAAGTTAAATTTTCTCATCCTCTTGCTTATTTGGATCCTAAATTTCTTATGAAGACCCAACAACACGAAGCTCGTCGCACAACCCGGCACAGCGGCCAGGTAGTTACCTCCACCGGTTTACCGAATAGTCCGGTTCAGAAATGCCATTCAGAGGTCTCTAATTTGCTTGTCAGTGCTTGTCCTAAAGCGGGCTGCTTTCGTCAACCTCTTAATCCGTCTGACTCCGATTACCAGGTTACTTCCGCTCATCTTCTGGCGAGTCATCGGCTACTCAACTCCCACCGCTTAAAATGGTGCTTGGGTAAGCTATACTTATTGTGATGTTTGCAGTACATCGCCTTAGAACATATGCTGTATTTGATTTTATTATTCTTCTCAGGGCCAAACCTAGGCCAAGCAAGAAGGCCCGCCTGGACAAAGCGGCCGAAGAAGATGTCATTCTTGAAGCAGGCAAGACACCCAATGCTGAAGCGGCTATTCCTGAGGATATTCCCAACGATCCACCGCAGCAAGATGATGATCTTATTGCTGAAGAGAGACCTACTAATACCTCAGGTCCTATCCATCAGCCCACAAGTTCCATCCGGATTGAAAGCTCCACCGGTCTAGCAAAACCTACTAACAAGCCAACAGATCCAGTGCAAACCGGCGGTACCAAGGATGATGAGGTTGTCATTACTGGCACTGGCCATACTGAGCCAAGCAATCCTGTCGCTTTATCCAAATATTCTGCCAAGGAAGAATTTGTTGCCTTTGGCAAAGGCAAGTGGAACGCTGATCTGACGACTTACGCTGCTCTGAACGCCCAAGATATCCATTCCGGCTATCTGAACCGGTTGTATACCAGTCGTGACTATGAAGCCGGTCTGGTTAATATGATGAAAGATAAATATGAGGTAACTTCCATATGCTCCTTCCTGCTTGTATGCTTCCATTCTTGCTGACTCTCCTAGCCCCCAAGGGCCGGTTTGAAATATTCTTTCAAATCGGGACTTAATAATATAAATCTTGATGCTTTGAAATTCGCTGATGTAGCCCCCAAGGGCCGGTTCAACTTAGCGTAGTTAAACCGGTACTTTAAGTAATTGAAACTGCCGCATCAGAATATATATATGATCAAATAGCCATTAGCCCCCAAGTGCCAAGTTGAATACTTGTATTGATCTTGGGACTTTGTAAACAATTGAAAGATGAAGATCGAATATGCATTAGCCCCCAAGTGCTAAGCGCATAACTTGTTATGTGGTTGGTACTTGAATCCTTATACCAATTTGTTGAAGCATATATCTGTATGCATGCAGGCGGAGCTGAAGACGAAAGAAAACCAAGTCATCGATCTTCAAGAAAACCTGAAAACCCAACAGGCTGAAACCTCCAAAGCAAAAGAGGAATTGGCCAGCGCTTTAAGCGCCATGGAACAACTTAAGGAGAACTTCAAGAAGAAACGGGCGGATTGGGCCACTGAAAAGTCCGCTTTGATCAAACGAGCAGAGGATGCCGAGGCTGCACTAAAACCAGTGACGGACGAACTGACCAGCATAAAGCGGCACGTGCATGCCATGACCACTGCTATCTTTGGTAAGCCAGCTTGCCTTCTGAATTGGCTCTGCCATCTTACAGAGTCGCTAGTTTATTAACCCTTTATGGTATTTCAGGGACACGCATTGGTCACTTGGGGTCAGATGTGCGGAAGAAATTGAAAGCCGCCTATACATTGGTTGAACAATTGTATACTGATGCCCAGCGGATCATCTGTATTGTGTCTCATAACAAATTGGCGCCCACTTTGATCCAAGATACTCTGATGAAATTGTCAGTGCTTCCTGCCCGGGTTGAAGAGCTGAAGAAATCTGCTGCTCGAACCGGTGCAATCAATGCCTTAATCCGGGCAAAAGCCTGGGTGCCAAATTTTGATCCTATTGAAGCGGCTCAGGGCTATCCCAGCTTGAAGGAAGACGGGTCAGAATTTGGTGAAGCGGATCTGCGAGCAATAAACCGAGAGGTACGTCCGCTAGCTTGTCAGTTGGCTGAGGAAGCAGACTTGTCTCATTATCAAGCGCAATGTGACAGTCAGAACAAGCGAATAGCTGCACCAATCCATGAATCGGAAAATCTGATTCCTCCAATCCGTAAGCATACTTACGCTCCCGATATTGACCCGTCATTGTTGATCCATGATGAAGCTGTTTTTCAAGCATTAGTGGGAATCGACTGGACAACTATGGATTTCCAGCCACTGGGTAGAGAAACGGAGGCTGAAGCGGCGCAGGATGACCCACAACCATCAGGCCAGGCTGGTGACTAAGCTTGAACCAGAGGCCGGTTTTAAAACTGCCTCTCCTTTGTGAAAAACAATTATATTATTATGGGCACCATGTTGCCTTGTAATAGGCTAGTTGATACCTTCGATGTTGATATGCCTTCGTGCATAATTTGTTCTTCCTGTGGTAATGAACTTTCCAAAACACTTTCTGAAATGAGAAATTCGTCAAGTGCCACCGCGGTTGTACCGTCAGGCGGAATATGGTGTATATATATATAAAATCAAAATATCCAAAACAAAATTTTAAGTATATGATCAAATTTTTGAGATACATAATACCTGCCATCATTGAGTGTAAAGTTGGCTTGGCCAATCTTGAAGCGGAGTTTTGCAAACCCACACTGTTGGAGGAGATAACAACTCCTGTATATATATGACGCTGGTTTACCATGTAAACTGTGCCGGGTTATAATAAACACCGTGTTACTCCATAAGAGGATGTTAACAAGAATCAAACCGGGCAAATAGTCTCCGGATTGACGTGAACTGTGTTCCGTCAATTGATTGGTTAAAAAACTTTGTCGGTTTAAAAAACGCAAAAAAAAGCAAAAAAAAAACCTTCAAAGAAAAGTGTAAAGCAAAAGCAATGACAAAACCGTTTGCCAAAAAAGGTTTATTTAAGCTGATCAAATGGCGTTACCATGGCCAAACATGACCAAGCTCCCATTAGGTGTAGCTATGGTTCTAGTCAGCCAGGTCTCCAAATGAAACCGTGGCATTTATGCCGACCAAATGGCATGGTCATGGTTCGGGTTCGACCAAGCCCCCAAGTGATTCTGTGGCCTTAGGTCGATCAAGAGGCATGACTGGTTCAGACATGACCAAGTCCCCAAGTGATCTGGTGGCTCTCGCCTACCAAGAGGCATGGTATTGGTTCGGACACGACCAATCCTCCAAGTGATATAACACGATGCTTTTAGCAAAGCGAACTCAAGGGGTAAACCGAAAGCCGCTTTAAAACAACTCCGTATAACCACACATGATGTAAAAGAACAGATACCCCGCTTTAGCTGAGGTTCCGGTTTATTATAGTTAATATATACATCGCTGTAATATGTACATAAGTAGAACCAATGGCTCAGGTATAATAAGGCCGAAGATGAGCTATGTTCCACGGCCTGTTGGTCTCCTCCTCTAATGTACGTGAGTCCATATGTTCTCGAATATCGATCAGATAGTATGACCCGTTGTGCAGATTCTTGCTGACCACGAAAGGCCCCTCCCAAGGTGGGGATAACTTATGCATACCAGTCTGATCTTGGATGAGCCGAAGCACCAAATCTCCCTCCTGAAAGGTTCTGGTTCTGACCCGGCAACTGTGATAACGACGAAGATCCTGCTGGTAAATCGCCGATCGGGCGGCTGTGATGTCACGTTCTTCATCCAACCGGTCCAAAGCATCTTGCCGTGCTGTCTCGTTGTCCGCTTCAATATAAGCCGTTACACGAGGTGAATCATGACGGATATCACTGGGGAGAACTGCCTCTGCTCCATAAACCATGAAGAACGGTGTGTATCCTATTGATCTGTTGGGTGTTGTATTGATGCTCCATAGCACAGATGGTAATTCTTCTACCCAACAACCCGGCGTTCTCTGCAACGAAACCATGAGCCGGGGCTTGATGCCTCTCAGGATCTCTTGATTAGCTCTTTCTGCTTGACCATTGGACTGTGGATGTGCCACTGATGAAACGTCGAGCCGGATGTGCTCCCGTTCGCAGAACCCCTTCATAGCACCTTTGGACAAATTGGTACCATTATCTGTGATAATACTGTGCGGAAAGCCAAACCGGAAAATCACCTTTTTGATGAACTGAACCACCATGGCCGCATCACACTTGCTAACAGGTTCTGCCTCCACCCACTTTGTAAACTTGTCAACCGCCACCAGGAGGTGGGTCTTCTTATCTTTGGACCTTTTAAAAGGCCCAACCATATCCAGCCCCCAAGTCGCAAACAGCCAAGTAATTGGAATCATTCTCAATTCTTGAGCCGGTACATGAGCACGTCTTGAAAACCTTTGACAACCATCACATCATCTGACCAGATCCTCCGCATCAGCATGAGCAGTTAACCAATAGAAGCCATGGCGAAACGCTTTAGCCACCAGAGACTTTGAACCAGCGTGGAGACCACAATCTCCTTCGTGGATCTCACGCAAAATTTCACGGCCTTCTTCAGGAGACACGCAACGTTGAAAAGCTCCTGATACACTGCAATGATGCAACTCGCCGTTGATGATAGCCATGGACTTGGATCGCCGGATTATCTGCCGGGCCAGAATCTCATCCTCTGGCAACTCGCCCCGGTTCTTGTACGCCAGGTAAGGAAGCGTCCAATCCGGAATAACATGAAGAGCTGCCACCAATTGAGCCTCCGGATCAGGAATAGACAAATCCTTTTCACCAGGGATCTTCACCGACGGGTTATGCAGCACATCCAGAAAAACATTGGGCGGGACCGGTTTGCGCTGAGAGCCCAGCCGGCTTAAAGCGTCTGCCGCTTCATTCTTCCGCCGGTCCACGTGGTCCACCTGATAGCCTATGAAATAACCTGCAACAATATCCACCTCACGATGATATGCTGCCATGAGTGGGTCCTTGGAGTCCCAAGTGCCAGACACCTGCTGAACCACAAGGTCTGAGTCACCGAAGCACTTAACTCGACTTAGATTCATCTCCTTAGCAATCCGGAGACCATGGAGCAAGGCTTCATACTCAGCTGCATTGTTAGTACAAGGGAACATTAAGCGGAGAACATAACAAAACTTATCACCTCGTGGGGAGGTTAATACGACTCCAGCCCCCGAGCCTTCCAATTGCCTGGATCCGTCAAAATGGATGGTCCAATACGTATGATCCGGCTTTTCTTCAGGTGCTTGCATTTCCGTCCAATCATTGATGAAATCAACAAGTGCTTGAGACTTAACCGCTGTCCGAGCCACATACTTCAAACCGTACGGCCCCAGCTCTATAGCCCACTTTGCAATCCGGCCAGTTGCTTCCCGGTTCTGGATGATATCTCCCAAAGGAGCAGAACTGACCACTGTAATTGGATGCCCTTGGAAGTATTGTTTAACCTTCCGGCTTGCCATAAAAACTCCATACACCAGCTTCTGCCAATGCGGATACCTTTGCTTGGACTCAATGAGCACCTCGCTGATATAATAGACCGGACGTTGAACCGGATGCTCCTTACCTGCCTCCTTTCGCTCTACCACAATAGCCACGTTGATCGCCCGAGCATTAGCAGCAACATATAGCAGCAACGGCTCCTTGTCAATGGGAGCAGCGAGCACAGGCGGATTGGCCAATTGCCGTTTTAAGTCCTCAAATGCTTCATCAGCAGCAGAACTCCAGACAAACTGATCCGTCTTTTTCAACATCTGATACAAAGGGATTGCCTTCTCACCGAGGCGACTAATAAACCGGCTTAACTCAGCAATCCGGCCTGCCAGGCGCTGAACATCATTGATACACTTCGGTTTAGCGAGGGAGGTGATGGCCGTGATCTTCTCCGGATTAGCCTCAATTCCCCTATTGGACACCAAGAAGCCTAATAACTTGCCCGCCGGTACACCAAAGACACACTTGTCTGGATTAAGCATCATCTTGTATGTCCTCAGGTTATCAAAGGTTTCCTTCAAATCATCAATCAGAGTCTCCTTCTCCCTGGACTTAACCACGATATCATCCACGTAAGCATGTACATTACGGCCAATCTGCTTGTGAAGACAATTTTGTACACACCGTTGGTAAGTCGCTTGGGCACTCTTGAGCCCGAAGGGCATAGACACATAGCAGAAGGCTCCAAAGGGAGTTATAAATGCCGTCTTCTCCTGGTCCTTAACTGCCATTTTGATCTGATGATAGCCAGAATACGCATCCAAAAAACTTAAACGCTCACAGCCCGCCGTAGCATCAATAATTTGATCAATACGGGGGAGAGCAAAAGGATCTGCTGGACAAGCCTTATTAAGATCTGTGTAATCCACGCACATGCGCCAGGTGCCGTTTTTCTTGAGGACCAGCACCGGATTGGCAAGCCACTCAGGGTGAAAAACTTCAACAATGAAGCCGGCTGCTAAGAGCCTGGCTACCTCTTCTCCAATTGCCTTACGTCTTTCCTCGTTAAACCGGCGGAGAAACTGTTTCACCAGTTTATATTTAGGATCCACATTAAGTGTGTGCTCAGTGAGTTGCCTCGGTACACCTGGCATGTCAGAGGGCTTCCATGCAAAAATGTCCCGATTCTCACAGATGAACTCGATGAGCGCGCTTTCCTATTTCGGATCCAAGTTGGCACTGATGCTGAACTGCTTGGAAGAATCACCAGGTACGAAGTCAACAAGCTTAGTTTCTGCTGCCGATTTGAACTTCAGGGCCGGATCATGCTCCGTAGTCGGCTTCTTCAACGGAGTCATGTCCGCTGGATCAACATTGTCTTTATAGTACTTCAACTCTTCGGTGGCACAAACCGACTCTGCATAAGCCGCATCTCCTTCCTCACATTCCAAAGCGATTTTGCGGCTTCCGTGAACCGTTATTGTCCCCTTGTGACCCGGCATCTTGAGCTGGAAATACACATAACAGGGCCAAGCCATAAACTTGGCGTAGGCCGGTCGCCCAAACAGGGCATGATATGGACTTTGGATTTTCACCACTTCAAACGTCAATATCTCCGACCTGGAATCATGATCATCCCCAAAGGCCACTTCCAGAGCTATCTTACCAACGGGATATGCTGATCTGCCAGGCACTACACCGTGGAATACTGTATTAGATGGTTTGAGATTCTTATCTGTTAGTCCCATACGACGGAAGGTCTCATAGTACAGGATGTTAATGCTGCTCCCTCCATCCATGAGCACCTTGGTGAACTTGTAACCTCTCACCTGAGGCGCCACCACCAGAGCCAACTGACCCGGATTATCAACCTGGGGAGGGTGATCTTCTCTGCTCCATATGATTGGCTATTCAGACCAACGTAGATAACGGGGTATAGCCGGTTCAACAGAGTTGACCGCCCGCCTCTGAACTTTTCGGTCTCGCTTGTCCAAGCTAGTGGTGAAGACATGGTACTACCCATTACTCAACTGCTTTGGGTTGCTCTGGTAACCTGACTGTTGCTGCTGTTGGTTGTAACCACCCTGGTTGTTCTGACTATTTTGACCATTATGTCCGCCTGGATTACCATTGAATCCTGAACCGGAACTTCCTCCTCCGTAACCCGGCCCGGATCCCGAGCCACCACCAGATTCGTGATCATACCAGAAATTATTAGAATTCTTGAACTCCTGCATAATAAAGCAATCTTTCCAAAGGTGGTTTGCCGGCGCTTCCTTCGTCCCATGTCTTGGACAGGGCTGGCTTAGCAGATAGTTTAGGCGGTTTGGGTTAGGGTTGGGCGCTCCATTACAATTTTTCGGCCTACCCTTGCGTCGCTGGCCATTGTCCTGTGTGTTGGTATTAGCCATAAAATCCATGTTACCATCCGCCTTACGCTTGCCTCCTCCACCATTGCTTGCCCAGTGATGCTGCTGACCTTTGGAGCTGCTGTTCTTCTTCCCTTTCCCTGTCTTGTCATCATCAGATTTGGGATCCTTGGTACTATCAGAATCAGCATATTTCACCAAAGCGGCCATGAGGGTCCCCATGTCGGTGCAATGACGCTTCATCCGCCCCAACTTCAGCTTCAGGGGTCCAAACCGGCAGTTGCCTTCTAGGGTTAATACTGCGGTATCGGCGTTGATGCGGTCTGAGGAGTGCAACACTTGTGAAACCCGGCGCACCCAATGAGTCGTTGATTCTCCTTCCTCCTAGACGCATGCAGCTAAGTCCACTATCGACATAGGCTGTTTACAGGTATCTTTGAAATTGCTGATAAACTGGGCTCGTAATTGGGCCCATGAACTGATAGAATTAGCCGGCAAACTTTTTAACCAAGTGCGGGCCGTTCCTTCGAGCATCATGGTGAAGTATTTCGCACACGCCGCGTCATCCACATCAAGCATCTCCATGGCCATCTCATAGCTCCCCACCCATGTCTCTGGAGGTTGATCCGCCGTGTTATTTGGTACCTTGCGTGGGCCTTTGAAATCCTTGGGCAGGCGCACGTTGCGTAAAGCGGGGATAAGGCAAGGCACCCCCAAAGAACTAGAAGTAACACCAGGTTCAGTCAAGGTGATTGGACGAACCGGCGTGAGCTGCCGAGCCTGATGCTGTGTGGCTAACTCGGCCTCCCTGCGCGCGCGGGCCCGGTCCACCACTCCCTGAGCGTCATCAGCAGGGGTGCCCCACATCGTTCATTACTCGACACTGCCGGTTCATCCATGTGTATGCTATAGCTCCGGCTTGGATGGGGGGTCGAGTGGATCCGGTCGCGGCTGTACGAGTACGCTTCCTGTTGGGCCAAAGCTGTCCTCAGAAGTTCCTTGACCCGTTGCGTCTCTACTGCCTGTGGTGAGTCACCTTCAATTGGAATGGCCTCCAGCCGTGCAGCAGCGGCAACAAGATTGTCCATTGGGTTGGAGTAGTGACCCGGAGGTGTTAAAGCAGCCTGAGGTACAACAATGTTTTGACGAGGCGGGTCCATCTGACGAGGCTGAACCGGTGCACCAATCCCAGGGGCTTCTGCCCGGTTTCCCTCCAGCGGATTGCCGGCTCTTGGTCCTGGAGTGTTGAAAAGGTCTCTGGCCTTGAAAACCGGAGGTAAGCGGGATCGGTGCTTCCTCCTCATGACTTCATGCGACGCGCTCTGGTCCAACATAAGCTTGTAGGCCTGTGCGTCTAAAGCGGCCCGCTCTGCGGCCATCCTGGCATCCTCAGCCGCCAGATCTGCCTTGGCCTGGGTGATCTGTTCCTTTACCTTTGCAATCTCCGCATTGTGAACATCCTGATCCGGCGGATTAACTTCCGCCATAAGCACAGCCAACACATCAAATAGTTCTGAACTGAGCCGGCGGGCGCCCAGGGCCTCCTGCCCCGGCAGCCGTCGCCGCTGCTGAACCGGAGATCGTTACCGCAGCTGTCGAAGAATGAAGCGCTGCTTGTGTCCCGGCCATGAATGTTCCAACCCGGTTGGGCAGATCAGAGGGGTCCGGAATACTATCGCCATCGGAACAACTCCCAATCCAGCCATCTTGTAGCTGATAAAGAGATTCGGTTTCTCCGGTCGAAGATTCGTCACCAGAACAAACGATGGTCGCGCCGCGAAATTCCGATCCGTCCTCATAACTTCCTCCATGGATGAATCCCACGAAGGCACGCTTCATGGCCGGTTTATCCTGGGCGGATCGCGCACGCTGAGCCGTCTCGACGAGGTCGGTGCAGATGTCCGGCTCAGGGCCCGGTTCACCGATCTTGCCAATGAAAACGTGAATGCTACCAAAGGGGACCCCGTACCCGTACTCGATTGAGCCGGCCTCGGGGCCCCAGCCCGCGTCGTCGATATAGAGCTTACCGCGACGACTCTTAGTCATCCGGCCTACAGCGTAGCCCTCGAGTCCTTCAAAGCGGCCCTCCAAGAACCGGAAACCATCGTGCGACGGCCCCACGGTGGGCGCCAACTATCGTGGTTTTGTCACGGCAGATGTCCTAGAGAAAGGACTTAGTCGTGGAGCCATCGCGACGGGTTAGCTTGAAGGGGTTAAAGCGGACACAAGGATGCAAGAGAGTTTATACTAGTTCGGCCCCTTCGATAAAGGTAAAAGCCTACGTCTAGTTGTTATGGAATTGATGGGGTTTCGATGACTAGGGAGCAAACAAGCTTCGCCTATGTCTCCAGTTGTTGTCTATTGTCCCTGAACCGCCGCCGGGTCGTCCCCTTATATACACGGGTGACTCCCGTCGGCTTACGGAGTCCCAATACCAGCTCATAGATGTGTTCAGTTTGGTCTCTACTTATTCCTAACTTTACAATACAGGTTAACTACTAACGCCAGTTTACGGCTACAGGCCTTGAACCGACCATGGGCCTTGAGCCCTCCTCTGTCTTCTTGGGCTTTAACATACTTAACTACTGACGAAGTTAACCTGGCCCAGATAGGCCGGTTTACGCCCTGTAGTAATATCCCCAACAGAAGTCATACATGCCCCCTGCAAGCCCAATGCATGTCTTTGTCAGGCAGTACATGAGGCTGCAATTTGACAGAGAGCGCGATGAAAGCTACGAGGAGAAGAGGACCATGATAGTAAGTTGCCCTTCCGCCAGCTATGCCAAAAAAAATGATTCCGATGCATGAAAAAGTTTCATACGAGGAGCTCTGGAAAAAACTGTGCCCTACTTCTTATGTTTTCCCTTCTTTATTTGTTCAATTGATGCAGGGGGCCGGTAAGATGAACTAACCTCGCGATAGAACGCCATGCGAGCAAAATATACACTAGGAACATGTTCGAGCAGTTTGGCGAGCTCCTAGTTGAAGGAACCGCGTACAATGTCACTGAAGTCGATAGGATGAGGAGATACATCACCACTCACAATAATGCAGCGAAAAGGGAGAAGTGGAGCAGGGTTGCGTACGAGGTAACAATAAACGAAGATATGTCGATCTTCAGTTGCGAATGCGGCCAGTTCGAGCATACTGGCATGCTTTGCAGCCATTCGTTGAGGGTAAACAAAAAGTCGCCAGCAAGGATTTTATTAAAAAAGTAACAAGAAATTGCAGGCTTGTTGACAGGTTAGCTTCTTTGCCGTGTAGGTGATGGAAATTCTTCACATGGAGGAGATCCCGAAGCATCACATCATGAAGCGATGGATGAGGGATGTGAGAGATGTACTGCCTGGGCACCTGGTTCAGTACCAGAAAGACAGTTCGCAAAACCTGTCATTCACATGCAGGCATGCAACTCTATATGTGAAAGCTATGGAGGTCGTGAGGATGAGAGACGCAAGTGTTGCATCATATGATCATGTGAACGCGGCTCTCGACGCTGTGCTACAGAGTGGGGCAGCGATTGCGGAGAAGAGGGATGGGCTGGCTTTCGAGGATCGGCTCGTTGAACATACACCTGCAATACCAGAACAAATGGGGAACTAGCGTTTGTCCCGCTGGGCAATGAACAATGCCGGAGCCCCGGTCATTCTGTCAGTGTGAATGCAATGCAGAAACTAGCAGCTCCGGACAAGCATAGAGGTGCTGGGAGATCGACAAGCAGCCGAGAGAAGGCTCCGTACGAGGGGTTAAGCAAGAGGACAAGATTCTGCAGCATATGCCGTCGCGAGGGTCATAAGAAGACGACGTGCCCAGAAAGGGGGGATGCGCCGAAGAAGCCACGGAAACCTAGCAAATGCAAGAACTGTGGAATAGAAGGGCATCGACGAAATACATGCAAGAGGCCGCTTGGGGTGCCGAGCCATGAGTTGTATGGAATCGGACTTTCTCATGTTTCAGTGATTTGTTTGAATGATTTCCATCAAGTGTTTACACTGGGTCAGCAATGCATCTGTACTTTTAGCAGTGTAGACAGCCTGTGTATGGCGATGTATCTGAGAGCACAATCTTTCTTTCTGTAGCGATCAAACTGATTACTGAAATTTTCCATCAGCATCTGTGCTTCATGCTGTTCTGTTGATTCAAATTTGAAAATCGTGGATACTGTGACTGCTGGCAGAATAGCCATTCCAGATCAGGCTACTGGCATTTTTTCCCATAAAGGATGTCATTTTCATGTTACATTTTGACACCTGGACGACATGCACACAAGCAGGGTGCGCGCGGTGACAATGTGTGTCCTGTTCTCATTCAAAATTCAAAAAAAGGAACTAATGCATCACGAAACTGCGTCCTACCTCAAAGTGCTGAATAAATAGGAGGTGCAGGGTTCGGGTGCTACACAGTTGAGTCCCACAGCGCCATTCCCATCCAGACTTTCAAAATTTTCGAAGCCGCCGGCTGCATACGATGGGGCTCTCCTCTGCTGAACCAGCATGGAGCGGCACAACCATTGGCAGTGAAGAGCTCGTGCCGTTCATCGTCTCCAATCTGTAGGTAAATTTCTTACTGTCACGCAAAATCTCCTCTTCCTCCTCTGTCTGCATCAGCATTGGCGCCGATGGGGGGCCTGACGAATTGGTCACCTTATGCAGTCGTCGTCGCCAAACCGAGTCGAATCAACAAGGAGCGCTTGGAGTACAACTGATGACCCGCTGTTCGTCTTCTTTCACTTTCTTCCCCTGAAAAGTTGTGACATTCAACCCCCGCGTGTTGTCTGATTTTTTCTTAGGGCGATGTGATCCAGCAGGAAGAGCCTCGTCCGGTTCCTCATAACCAAGAGCTGGATCAGAAAGCTGAGCGAGTTGCAGAAGAAGAAGGATTCGGTGATTACGATCCAGCAATTCCTGAGCAGTCCATATTCAGCAATGGTGGCTCCGCCGTGCTGTCTGCGTCCGGAGTAGTTGACACCAACGGAGAGGATGGTCCTGAGGATGAGAAGGAGGTTAGCAGCCAGCCCACTAATAAACGGCGGCGTACAGTCGAATAAAAGGCCATGGCGTGTCCACGTCTACTGTACTAGGGATGTTTAAGTGTGAGCTTAGACTTTTCTGCTTTCGCATGCATCGCCGTCGCGTGGCCATGTAGCGCACGTGATTGTGTGTGTGTGTGTGTGTGTTCTATGCTTTCCATGTGGATTATGAGTTGATGTTGATTAATCATTCCATGATTGTGTCTGGGCGTTGTATAATCAATAATATTTTTGGTGGGCCTGTACAAGAGTCATTTACTTAAATAATTTTGCCCCGACGCTGATGATAGTTATTGCCTCCCTCAAAAAAAATCCGAATAGGTCAATTAGTATGTTACTGTACGGACCGGGTTAATTAATAAGATAAACTGCCGGTCGGGACGGAGGAGCTTATTAAATGCTCCCCCCCAGTTGCAGCTTCCCCCCAGTTGCAGCTGCTGCACCGAGCTGGTCTTTCTGGATGTGGGCACACATGGAACATATCTCGCCGGCACATGGGAAGGAGACCCTAGGAAAAAAGGGTTGGCCTCAGCTGAGCCACGTCTTAAATCCGGGAGGGAACGCTTAAAAAAAAGTGAGCAGCTGCTCTCCACGACACAGACATATATAGACGATAAAACATTTCAATTTCATTTTGGGTTGAGAACAACGGGTCGCCTGTAATGGCCGGCGCGCCGATGCTTGCACGAGCAATACACTGTTGCGAGAAGAACAAGATCTGGTGGCCGGGGTTTGGGACGGAGACTAGTTCTCATCCGCCGGACCCGACATTGGATAAGGTGATGTTTCCTCCATGCGGTATTATATTAATCCGCTGCTCTCGCTTTCTTGGGGTCGCTTTTTGTTATCTATAGCGAGCACTTTTTGCGGATGATTCTTTCTCTCACTGCCTTTCCATCATTGGCCGATGTAGGATCGTCGAGATGGAGCCACCGGATCCCACCAAGGAAAAGGAATCTGCCGGACGAAGCGGATGGAAGACAAGGCAAGAAGAAAAGTCTCTCGCTAATGATACTCATGGAACCATTGTGCTGACGCATGCGAGTGTGATTTTCGAACTGATGCAGGATCCGGATGCTGATGAGTTGGAGATGCGAACGACGACGAAGCGGAAGAGGAAGCGGGTGCTCGTGGACGAGTACGTCGCAAACAATGCCAAAAAGCTGTACTGGTACCGAGGACGCCACCGCCTGCTGGATATGTTGTTCCTGCCGTTCCGCCAGGCCGTCTTGCGGAGACTACTGTCCTTCGAGGTAGAGTCGTCAGGTGCACTTGGAGCTGCCATCAGATCGTAAGCCTGGGTTTGCAGTGCTACCCCAAAGTTCATAGATCAGGCATGGCTAGTTTGTTGACCACTGCGTGGAGTGGAGAGGCTGATAGAAGGTTTTACGCTTGGCTGCTGAGTAGATTTAGGTGGGAGGATATGAGTTTCATATTCCCCTGATGGTCAAATTAGGTATTTTACTCCCAGGTCGATTGTCCGTACATTGGTTCTAAAAAATCATGGCCGGCCAGTAAGCTTGCTTAAATTAAAACCGAAGGAAAGACAAAACCTAACATTAAGAATCAGAACAATCCTGGGGTTAGAGAGTAGGAGAAATGCCAGAGATGGAGGGCTAACAATCCAGGCTGTAAGTGACCTTGTTAACAGCTTGAAAACATTGGATCTTGACCAGCATCAGACCAGGGTTTTCAAGATGGCATTCTCACTGTTAGCAGCTGCTACCTGTGTTGGTCCAAAACAGTCATACTCATCCATCCCCTGGGAGATGTTTGCGTGCGTGCTGTGCAATGGTGGCACTGGTGAGTTTGATTTAGCAGAATGGGCGTTTCAGATCATCAGAGCAGCAGTGAAGAAACTTCTGAAAGATTTAGCCGCTGGAGTCAGGACTCTGATAATAGGAGGCAGCCATTTGGGACTGCTTGTAATTAAGTAACAGTTACATAAAAAAATATTTTCTTTTTCATGATTTGTGGCGCACATTTCTTGATCCTAACATCTGAATTTTGATTCCTGTTTTGTTTGCATATCTGACAGCCATGGTTCTTCGACTGGATTGACTTCGGGGTATATAACTTAGAACAACACACAGTCCCACGGATCAGCGTTTACACATGAGAGATATGCAGGACGATGATTTTCCTCATCAGGGAGTACCCAGGCATATTCCCAATAAGGAAACAAATCCTTTTCCACATGAGTAACAAAAAGATATTTCTTAGTCAGGTTGCCATCTAGCCCACATGTGCCATCTCATAGAGAAGCTTTACTTTCTTCTTGAACAGACAAAACCACAGGATGAATTCGATCATCTGGATGAAGACTGGCATGATGTAGTCGGCGAGCCTGGTGGATTCCTACGCCATGCAGGTAAATGGAGACATTGTTAAGCATGTAGATTGTTCTCTCTTAGTTCATGTTGTTGCAAAAAGATATATAAAAAGAGATTGGTGCATCTATTAAGAATGATCTGTTCTGTAATGAACCAAAAAAGGTCAACAAGATGCGCTCTGAGCAGCTGAAGCCCTCATCGCTGCCAGCCAACAAAATTGCAGCCCACCTCAAGAGGAGCATGGCGACCAGGGACACGCGGGTGGCTCGGAGAGAAACACAAAGGTAGCTAAAGGTAAAGGTAAAGGGGTAGCTGACGAAAGTTCAAGCTCATCGGATAGCGATAGTGATGTCGAACCAATCGATCCGAGCATTCGCCTAGTAAGGCAAATCCTTAGGGCTGACAGGAGAGGTTCGTATCCGAGCTTTTCGACCATCAATTATCATTACTAGTGAAAACAAAAATGTTTGGGTTTTGGCCCCATGCATATGGCTAACACAAGTGGCACTGTCAATTGCAGGTGAAAGCATAGAAGCTCAACCAACTAGCGTCCGGATCCCGGGGGTGGGACGGGTGAACGTGCTACAGGCAAGTTGTCTGCTACAAAAAAGAGAAAAGAGTTGTAAACGAAAAATGTTACACTGCGATGTGCAAAAACATGAAGCTGACCGCCACCATTTAAACTTGCAGGTCCGCGTAGCCTTAACCGCTTCAGGCAACGGCTGCTTATGAGGAATAACAGCACCAATGAAGTGGGTACAAGCAACACATGTGTTTTGGCTATCAACCAAGACCGGCGTGCTTTGCTAAGGAGCAGGGGGAGCACCTCAGAGCAGAGTTGTTTGAGATTGAGGCTCAAGCAAAGTCCGACCTCGAGTGTAAGTACCTCTAAACTACTTTTATACCTTGCACTACCCTAAGCTATGAAATGAGTATCATATATACCAAAAAGATTATGTGGGTACTTAAACCAAAGTGGCATCTATTTTGACAGATGCCAGATCACATGGAGTTATCAAACCTAGAGAGGCGAGGCCTGGCTGTACTGGAGTTGACTGCCCACATGAAGGCAACGACGAGGAGAGGAAGGATCGTGTGCGCAGCTTAGCAGCGGCTGCGCTTGCTGTAGTGGAGCAAGCTATGGACAATCCAGAACTCTTTGAAGGTACTCGACTTGAACCAACTGATGCAACGGTTTGGGTAGTACTGGCTTTAGTAGTGAACTAACAAAAATGTTGGCTACAGGAATATTTGACCAGGCCAGAGCAGTGCTTTCGGGACTAGGTGTTGAAGGATATACTGGAGGTAACTACCGTTGAACGCATACTAGTTGTGTTGCTTATGTTTTGGGTGTGTGAGAAAATTTGGTTTCCCGAGAGCAAAGATTCAGCTAATACGGATGTGTCTCGTTGAACAGAAGAAGTACCTCGGATGAATGGAAACGGCAACAATACACCGCAACGTGAGGAAAATGATGGGATCAATTGGGAGGATCTAGAGAGGGAGAGCCAGGAACTAGTGGAACTCGAAAACTGTCAGCCATGCACTGATGCACAACTGACCATCGTCGCCCCTGCTGTCAATGGTGATAGCATCAGCTCAGGGGGTCCTTATGATGGAGAGCGTGTAGGAAATACACTTCAGGGTGACGTTGACAGCAACAGGGAAATGTCGGTGGATGAAGGTCTGATTTCTATGGTTAATTTTCCTGTACGGGGCTGAAAGCGTTGCACACGAAAAAGGGCGTATGTAGAAAAGTTGAGACTTCCTTCCTGTGTTTCAGCAACTGATGATGCTTTGTTGGGTGTATCATCGCTGGAACCAAGTGATTATATGGAGGAAGAAGAGGACGGGATAGGTGTGCAAGCCTAACTTCGTACCATGTGACCTAGAAAGAAGAATTCTCTTATTTGAGCATAAAAGCAAAAAAAGGAAAAATTCGCTTTCCATTTAACACTTTGGTGTTTTTTCTAGAGTTGGACGATGAGTTCCTGGCTGTGGCAACACAGGTGCCCATAGATTACACGATGCATGAAGAGGAACTAAATGAGGAAAACAATTTGGTTGGCCTTAATAACTTAAGGGGCATGCTTGCTGCACTGAATACATGCATCAGATGGGTAGCATGGATAGCAGGTACTCCCCTGTTGCGAGTTACTAACCGAGACACTATAATAGAAATAAATTGCGGAAAAGAGTGAAAACCTGCTAACCTCTTTAGTATTTTTTTTGCAGCAACGATGATGGTTGGGAGCGCAAGGCCGGGAGATGATGAAGATGAAGACCCTCCTCTCAATGGTCAAATCTTGTTGGGTTGGCATGGTACTGAATACCGAGAAGATGCCCGTCCCAGTAGACAGGAACTTCTTGCTCGAGTCCAGCATGCGACCCGTCCGCACGCACTAGATGTTCAGACATCATGTCGGTCTGCACCTTCCTTTTATCATGATGGCAGAGGTAAAATGCTAGTGCGGAATGAGAGAAGAAATCCTGCCCACCCGGGTTCCATGTCAGGCGTGCTGTCCTTATGCACCTGTTTCTTTTTCTTTCCGTAGATGGTGGTGATGATCAACCTCCTGGGAGTGGGATGACATTGCCAGAGGGTGGGTCAGCGTCTCGCTTTCAGCAAGCAATTATCAAGTATCTTCATGCCTGTGCGAACCATGAGAAAACACCTACCAGTGTGGAAGCCCGTGAGCGTGCAACCGAGCGTAGTGATGCAGGAGAGCTTGGACCACATGTCACAACTCGTCCGCGAGCCTTGGACGTGCAAACAAACTGTCGTCCTGGACCTTCATTCCGTCGTGATGATGCTGGTAATTGCCTCCTGAAGATACCGTATATCATTAATCTACCTTTACAACTCTGGCTTTTCTTGCTGTAATCTTGGGGCTGAAATGCAGATGGAGGCGACGGGAAGGCTCCTACCAATATGTTGCCATCTGGAGCTGGTGGTTCAACCTCTCGTTTCCAGCAAGCAGTTCAGAACTATCTGCACCGGTTTGGGATTAAATACACAGTGAATACCACGGGTAAAACACATGATGTATCACGTGAAGATGGATACACAAATGAGCAGGTCGCTGTTAGGAGAGATTAGGGGGATAAGTACCCCCCCCCCCCCCTCAATTGGCCTGAATCATAGGGAACCTCCAACTGCGGCCATCTCCAAATTTAATAGTAACATGCTAGCATGTGAAGGTGGAATGCTGAAAAGGTAAAGGCTTGCAGTCATTGTTTTATAAACGCCAGAAAAAAGTTTGCTCCCACATATGGATTAGTGATGGTTCTATCTGAAAGAGATTAAAAATCTGAAAACCTTGCAAGAAATGGGTTAAACACCACCGTCCAATTCTTGCGGTCGCATCTGGGCAGGATATCAAGGATGAACTGACCCCCGGGGGGGATTTGTCAACAAGTCTTTATAGATGTGTTCAGCACATGCTATGTGGGAAGGACGATGCTATATACGACGGGTGGCAAGATGGGTTCAGAGGTTTGTTCGACCCGTGTTTTGTTGTAAGTACCATCATTTATTCAAATGGGGGTAGGCGGATGGGGGCAAGCTATATGGGTTTGCTATGTTTTCATTCTCGAGAAAACACTACTAATGCATCTGCCCTTCTTGTTGCAAAATAAAAAAACGCAGGACGAGATTTGCAGAGATGATGGTGAAACTGACTGGGATTACATAGACACTGTGATGAACTCAGAAATGATGGGGTACAAGATTGATTGGTTGACAAAGGTAATGTCACAAATACATATAAATGCAAAAAAGTAATGTGGATATTAGACAGAAACAACATTTCTGACTTTTTTGCTCGCGTGAAAAAAAACGTGAAATTGCAGTTGTGGTTCCCATCAAAATTCATGGATTGTTGGGTGATGTACCTTATGGACAAGGACAAGAAAACCATGATGGTCCTTGACCCTACGGAGACAGATGTGATGGATGAGATGAAGATCAAGCATGAAGCCCGTGCAAAAAAATTCCAACGTAGATTCCGTTCTCTTTTCAACAACTTCTTCGGCAACGGGTTGGTTGACACCGATGGCTGGACATTCTTATACCCACTAGTGGCGCAGCATGAGCCTTGCAGCAGGTTTCCCCCCACTACCCTGTCATGAAAATTATGCATTAGTAAAGCATGAAAAAGTTTGGTCTGTTGACAACATGTAGTAACTGCATGTTTCTTTGACTGACAGGGAAGACAGCGGAGTGTACATCACACACTACTACACTGATTTCACCGGTCTGTACCTCCGGTCGACGCTGACTCAGGTTTGTATTTCCAACCTCATTCCATTTTTTTACATGATAGGGAATAAATGAAAACAGCTAAAAATGTTCAGCATGACAAAACAAAGGAACTGAAAAACTTCTTTCCTTTATGTGGTTTAAAACACAGGACCAATTCGACAGTCTGCGGATGAAGCTAGCGTATGAGATCGTAATCATGAAGGGCAACAAGGGAGAGATTCCAGACTTCCTCTACGACATGATCATCGACTGAACCGAGCAGTAAAAAAATGAGAGATGGACTCGGACTCCGTGGTGCCTTGTTGCAAAAAAATGGTTGCAGACTGGCAAACTATTTTGTCTGCAACCATGGTGCTGCTGAGTCTGAAGGGGGGAACGGGCGCCCCATTTTGGTTTGCGTTAAAAACCCGGTTGCGTTGTCAAGCCAGAATCTTAAATATTGTGGATTGTGCTACCTAGTTTGTAAGACCTAAGTAGACCGTAATAGTATTGTCTGTGGACCTGGTTGGTCCTACGATGTGAACATCAATCTATGTGTTGGCGAACTTGGAGTTTAACCGCTATTCGGAACAAGGCCGTGGTCTTCCATGATCATCATCAGGAAAGCCGCCACGTCCTTCTTTGATCAATTAACTACCCGCGTCCTCTGAAGGCAAAAACTGGATACCGCTACAATAGTTGCGGCGTCGGTTCGTGCATAGACACAAGGATAAAATTCAGGGGGAGCACTCCAACGTCAAGAGTCTCATAACTGCTCACATTTTGGGCCATAGGTTTCAGACACATGCTACATCACTAGAAGGGGACTTGTTGACTTGCGAGCGAGGGGGTTGGGGTGCGGAACATGGGAAAAATCTACTACTCGACCTCAATGGGGTGATCCCCCATGCTCCAGCTTCAAAAAAGTCATTTATAAAGTGTTTCAGAAAAATCTCAGGAAAAATATGAATGTCTACAAGGAAATGTGGCTACACTCCCAATAGTTTCAGGTCCGACCTCTAAATGTACAATGAGCAACAAGGCGAGTGTGAAAAATGTAGCATGAATTAGGTCCCCAGAAGTTCAGCAGATGAAACTATTCAATACCGAATTTACATTTTTTGTTTAGTGAAGTACATCTTGAGTTTGGACCTGAAATTTAATGAAAAATCACATTTTTTGATAAATTTAGAAACTTTACAAAATGATGTTTCCTGCTTGGAGCATAGGGAGAACTCCAAGAGTGGGGGCGCATGATATTTCCCCCTGGGGGTTCAGCTTCCTACTGTAGCTGAGACATGTAGGAACTATGGGTCAACAAAGCTCGATCGGCTCAGAAAAAAGACACAGATTTTGGCATGTCCAACTACGTGCAAACTGATGATCCAAATGTCGGTCGGCAACCTTACAGTCATACTGGAGAAAACAAACTAAGAACATGATAGAAAAGAAAAAATGTCTGGGGTACATGTTGCTAGATATTACGCTGATATGTTTGAAAGGAAGATGGGGATCCTTCCGCCCACGAATCAGCACCATATTTCCATGAAGATAATTTTTTGTGCGCTCTACGTGTCGCTAAGCCATGAGTCAGTGGGTGCTAGTACCGTCCACAGAGCCTCGTGCGCCAGCTTCGATGAGTTCCCCTGTAGTTTGACACACTCGTGTAGAGCTTGCCTTTTTGTTTTGCCGGCATTGTACTGTGGGTAAGGGACAACATTTGATTTCTATCAATCAATCAGGCGGATAAACTAAGCAAAAGATCATGAATCAATATGACGGGGGGGTGGATATGTGTGTCTGAAAGAAAACCAGGAATAACAAGGTGGCCGTGGATAGATAAATGACCTTGGTAAGGGGAATCTTCATCTTGACGCCATCATAGTGCCGGCAGATATGGAGCACACACGCGCTAGTTTCATCTCTGGTTTGGTGTTCAGACATTGCATGCAACAAATCGGGAAAGTCTTAGTCAGTAAGCTTCGGGATGCAAAAACGTGGAGGTAGTTTTTTGTGGCGGGTACCATTAGAGAGGGTGAGAAAGTACCTGCTAAAATTTTCTTCAGCTATGACTGGGTACTTGGTCACCCACTGGCCATCTTGCGTAGGCCATCCAGCATAATACTCGTTAAGGCAGTCGAACAACGCATGGTGAAGTTTCCAGGCAACCAACTTGAGCTTGTCTTTCATTGGTTCGCTAGGACCATCACCTCTGATGAGTGGGTGAAGGACGTGGAGCTTCCTCTCCATCATGTCCCACATCAGTGCTATCCAGCCATCCTCCAGCGGGACTGGTAAGAAAAACTGCCAAACAAAATTAAGAAGTAAACACATATGAGGCCTGATACCATTCGTTTGTTGGCGAGCGCATGCAGTAAAAAAAATCTAGCAAAAACAAGATGAGCAGCGGGCCACACTGATCTGCAAAAATAAGAGCATGGGTCTGTACCATCTGGCAGGAAGTTATGTCGTACGGGATTTCCTTGCCAACGAGCTGGTTCTGGATGGATATGTTTGTCACATATTCATGGTCCGCTAGGACAATTGTCTGTCATGGCCCGAAATGAGTAAAAAAATGAAGAAATTAGGATGCTAAGGCAAAAAAAAAAAGTCGTCAATAGCTAGTTAAAAGGAATCAGGAACGGAGATGACTGAACTAAACAAATTGACACCACACGAAAGGGGGGGGGGTGATTTACCGCGAAGTCGGGTTCCATGTTGTGCCTCCATTTCATGTATGGGCATTCGGAATTGGCTTCCTGATCTGACTGTGTATACCTTCGCATGATGATAGACATGAGCTCGTGGTGGAGACCCCGCGTGCCAACTAACTGCTGACTCATAGCCAACACAGAGATGCGTATAATCCTAGGGCTGGCGTGGATAATGTAGTTCCTGATGATGTTACCAAGATAGGCAACAAACAATGATATATCAGCTTATGCTCGAAAAAAAGGGCGAACACTGTAACAGCATGCAACACAAAAAACAGTTAATAAAAATGGTTGGAGATGTACGGCGAGGGTCGCCAAGACGTTCACCTCTGAAAATCTTGTTCAGGCAGCTTCGATAAATGGGCAGCAAGGAGGTCTGTGGTTGGACCATGCGGGGGTGTTGCACAACTCCCTTTCCCCATGGATCAGTTGCAAAACCATGCTGGAATACATACTTCCGCTTCTGTAAGTTGGTGCAACATTGGCCGAATACAGTAGCGGGTGTGTTGGCTGGGAGATCCGCATAGAGTTGAGCTATTGCCATTAGGTTAGTCTTGAAAAAATTGAATAGACCGCCCGATGCTCCTGATGAGGACTTCTTGCTGACAGATGTGCAATCGTCGACGTTGTGGGGACGTTTCCGTTTGAGACCAGGTGACGTAGCTGCGAAAACGAGAAAAAATGATGAAACCAGGAACCATGCCTATGGGCCTTAGGCATGGGAAAAAAATCAAGAAACTGAGCATGAGGTGGTTAAGATAGTCAGACCTTCGTCATCAGACAATTCAAGCCTTTGCCCATGTATCCTTTGTGCAACCGGCGTGCTAAAGCATACTGACTTGGAATTAGCGGATGCTGCAAAAGGGGATATTTACCTAGCTCAGTAATCTGGTGAGTACAGAGGGGAAAAAGATGCCTCACTTTTGTTTGAAAAAATACTGCACTAAGGGCTTACCTGATGCAGGACAATCATTAAAACCCCTCGTGTTGTGGGGGCGTTTCGGGTTGGGACCAGGTGATGTAGCTGCAAAACAAGAAAAAAATGATGAAAAAATTGAACCATGCCTATTGGCCTTTGGCATGGGGGAAACAAGCAAGAAACTGATCATGAGGTGGTGAAGATAGTCAGACCTTCATTATCAGACAATTCAAGCCTTTGACCATGTATCCTATGTGCCACCCGCGTGTTAAACCGTACTGCCTTGGAATTAGCGGATGCTGTAAAAGGGGATATGTAGCTAGCTCATTAATTTGGTGACTACACAGGCAAAAAAGATGCCTCACATATGTTTGAAAAAACTGCGCTAATGGCTTACCTGCTGTAGGATAATCATTAAAACCCCTCGCGCGACAACACACACATCGTGTGGCGGGTGAATTGATTACTTTATCTGATAACTTGTACATATCCATCTGCAACACACTTTTCGCTTCTAACAGAGCCTGCTGGATGGAGTTGCTAGCTTTCGTCAAGTGCATAATGGCCCTAGAGTTGTGCTGTTTTAATACCATGGTGATCTCATCAGTTACCTGCATGGGGCAAGTGGCGCGGGTGGGTGGGTAAATTTAGGTAAGAATAGCAGAAAAAAGAGTGTTGTGGGAGACAATCTTACTGAAACATGAACATCACACATACAAGGTGTGGGTACTTCTCCCGGAGGTATTTAGCAAATTCTAGTGGACCAGGAACTGCACCAATGGCTGTTGGGGGAGTGTTGTTCCGCTGCTGAGCAGCCGGTGGCGTGCCGGAGAGCCTAGGCTGCCTCTTGAGTATCGATGACGTCGGGGCCTGAGACTGGTACTTCTGTCGTGTGTAGCAAACGGTCGAAGCATCTGTTATCTAGCACAAAGAAAGAAAACGTAAGGGGGAGACCCAGCATGAGTACGAGCATTAAACTGTATTGCATTGGCAGACACAGGAAAATTCACATGATGCAACAAGAAAAAATACAGATAAAGGTCACAAATAGTAAAAAGGGGGGTGTGCTACATTAGCATGCAAGTAGGAATTAGATCCTTTGACAGGATCGAGAGCCATGGTCAGCATTCGGCTAAACGATTCAGGGTCGAAGTCGCTTATCCTGGGGAGCACGTTGTGTGCCTTGTTAAAGATGCCCAGATCAAGATTGTCCAGCAAAAAATCTGCAATAATACGGGAATGCATGTCATTCTTGCTGAATGGAAAAGGTAATGTGGTCTTGCAAACAATACTGACAGCTGTGATCAAAAAGTTAACTTGCCTGGAAGAACAAATGGCAACCGGTTAGATTAGTGGACAAACTATTGGCCATCATATCTCTCTTGACCTTCTTCACTGCAGCTAGCAGATGCTGGAGAACATACTCACACCAATTGAATTGATCTATCGACTTGGTGTTTGCTATTGCCCCCCAGAAATCGATAGTAGTGTAGTTATGCTTGGTTGTAGGCACTAGCACATGTCCCATGACAAAAATGACGAAGGCAATCTGGAAACAATCTTTCTCTAGCTTGCTTGAATTCTCATTGATGTCCCGCAGAAGAAAATCTTCGGCTGCCCGCAAGCTGTGGACGCCTGTTTTGTTCATCTGCAAATTTGCCTTTATGAAATGAACTGCCTTAGGGTTGATGTTCGCATCTCTGCCTTTCACATTACGATGGCCACATGGGATCCCAAACACCTTGTAAAGATCCTCGGCGTAGAACTTGATAACCTTATTATCCCTAAGCTTAATCTCCCTGCGACTGACGCTGACTCTGCTCATTATCCACGCGCCGCACTTCAGATTTAGTTTCTGGATGTCCGGCAGCTTCAGCATTCCTCCAAACCCAATTTGCTCTACTAGCCATCTCTTGTATTCATCAAAAGTCTTGATTACGCTCACCGCGTGCTTGACCGATATGCGTGAAGTTGGCGGAGGTGGCTCTCTCTCCCCGGCGCTAGATGAGGAGCCATATGGGCCTTGCGCGGGCACCGGATGAGCTGCATCCAGTTGCCCACTGCCAGATCCATCCGCGTCTGCTCCGCAGCTGCCGGACTCAGAGCTGTGTTTGTCCTGCGGACGACAGGGCGCGGGGCAGCGATTAGATCCACTTGAATGTGAAATCTAGCAAAATGCAGGGAATAGATCTGAATAATCCCATCTTGAAAAGAGGGGGGAATACCATGGTGTTGTGACTCCAGTGTGGCGCCGCCGCCACCTGGACGGGAGGATTCGCCGCCAGATGGATCGGCTAGTAAATTTCTCGCCGGCGGCTGGTTGAGTGGGGGGTTGTGTTGTGTGGAGCGAGCTACGGGTGGATGACAAGGTTGCAACGTGGGGCGTGGGTGAAAGGCGAGCAGCGCCGCGTGCCTTCGGTCGTGTATGACTGAAAAGTGGGGCAGAGATCAGTGCAAGCATTGCCGCGTGTCCACGACCTGGATGGACTAGAACGACGGTGCAATCGTGTACCTGCAAAATTAATTGGGTTCCGCTATTTAGTAACAACATTTTTTTAATGAACAATGTGAAGCTAAAATAACTACCGCCCTGCAAGCGGGTTTACAATAAGTTAAAGAAGATCGTCTGATATAAAAATCTGGACAATTTGAAAACTGCTGTGACCAAGGATAACAAACAAACCATACTGCATTACAAAAGTACGGCAGGCCATTACATAAAGTAGGTCGACATGTGCGCACGTACATATTTTGTTCTGAACGACTGGCTGGGTAAACAGGCTTAGCGGTAGGGGGAGCCACCCCTGAATTAATTTACCTATCAAACTAAACAGACGCATAACAGGCGTCTCGACGCGATCCATCAGACACATAGTGAGTATAGTTTCAGCCTGACCCACTCCTACTTAGCAAGCACAACCACCATAACGAGCGCAGTTAACCTATTAATAAAATAATATAATATGCTATTTTATATTATTTTCGGGACTAACTTATTAACCTAGAGCCCATTGCCAGTTTCTGCTTTTTCCTTGTTTTTGAGATTCACAGAAAAGGAATACTAAACGGATAAAAGTTCACGATGATTTTTCTTGGGCCAGAAGACGCCCAGGGGACTGGAGTACAAGTCAGAAGAGCCATGAGGTGGTGGCAAGGGTGGAGGGTGCGCCCTAGGGGGGCCCCTACCTTGTGGGCCCCTCGGTGACCCCCTGACCTAGCTCTTCCTCCTATATATTCAAAAATATTCCAAAACCCTCAAAAGCATCCACGAAAATACTTTTCCACCTGCCGCAACCTTCTGTTCCGGTGAGATCCCATCTTGGTGCCTTTTTCGGCATCCTGCCGGAGGGCGATTCGATCATGGTGGGCATCTACATCAACTCTATTGCCCTTTCGATGAAGCGTGAGTATTTTACCTCAGACCTACGGGTCCATAGCTAGTAGCTAGATGACTTATTCTCTCTCTTTGATTCTCAATACCTTATTCTCCTCGATGTTCTTGGAGATCTATTCGATGTAATCTTATTTTGCGTTGTGTTTGTCGAGATCCGGTGAATTATGGATTTATGATCAGCTTATCTATGCATATTATTTGAATCTTCTCTGAATTCTTATATGCATGAATTGTTATCTTTGTATTTCTCTTCGAATTATCGGTTTGGTTTGGCCAACTAGATTGTTTTTTCTTGCAATGGGAGAGGTGCTCAGCTTTGGGTTCAATCTTGCGTGATTTCACCTAGTGACAAAGTAGGGGTAGCGAGACACATATTGAATTGTTGTCATCGAGGATAAAAAGATGGGGTTTTCATCATATTGCTTGAGTTTATTCTCTACATCTTGTCATCTTACGTAAGGCGTTACTCCGTTCTTTATGAACTTAATACTCTAGATGCATGCTGGATAGCGGTTGATATGTGGAGTAATAGTAGTAGATGCAGGCAGGAGTCGGTCTACTTGACACAGACATGATGCCTATATTGCATAATCATTGCCTTGGATATCATCATAACTTTGCGCTTTTCTATCAATTGCTCGACCGTAATTTATTCACCCACCATATTATTTTCCTTCAAGAGAGAAGCCTCTAGTGAAACCTATGGCCCCTGGTCTATTTTCCATCATACTAGTTTCCGATCTACTATTTTGCAATCTTTTATTTTCAGATCTATAAACCAAAAAACCCAAAAATATTTTATCTTTTGTTTAGTATTATCTATCTCTATCAGATCTCACCTTTGCAATGGACCGTGAAGGGATTGACAATCTCTTTATCGCGTTGGGTGCAAGTGTTTGATTGTTTGTGCAAGTGCATCTATTGGGGACTTGCGCGCTTCTCCTACCGGATTGATACCCTTGTTTTTAACTAAGGTAAATACTTATCTCTACTGTGCTACGTCACCCTTTCCTCGTCAAGGAAAAAACAACGCAAGCTCAACAAGTAGCAGCGGTGTCGAAGCCAAAGCTTGTGGAACGCCACCAAAATCTCACGTATACTTCCCAAGTATCCCCAATGAATGAGCCTCGAATCACTCGAGGTTGGTTTTGAAGGCGACCACCACACCTTACATACGTCTCTAGAGCACATCACAATCAAGGAAGCTTCCGGATGTGCCTCTAATCATCTAGGAGCCCAAGCTAAAAAAATAACAAGTTAGTGAAGATGAACGAGTCGGTGGAGCATAAGTTGGTTTGGTAAGAATGTAGATCGGGTGAATCTCCTCCAATGCCCAAAGTGTCAGAGTGTATGGGTGGAGGCAGCGGAGATCTCGAGCTATTAGGGTTTGGCAAAGGTGGGGAAAAGCTTGAGAAAGATTAGGTCAAGAGGTGGAAGAAGGGGGTACAAATACCCCCAAGAAGCAAAGTACGCACGCACGCACAAGCCTCAAAAACACAGGTACTTAAACACATCGAGGATTAGTCGAGCCTCTGATTCCTGCTCTGCACCCTTCTTCTCCATCTCTGACGAGATGAGCTCCGCCTTGGTCCAAGTTCAATTCCTTGTATCTGGTAGGCAATTTATCAACTTATTCTAGCCCAGCCTTCCTCTCCACCATGTTGACCACCTCTATTGTCCAATTTCAGGAAAGAATGACCACAAGCTATCACGCGCATACTGCCGATCGGCTCTATATCGCCCCCTCCCAGAGCTCTGTGCGGGGAAGAACAGAGGGCGTGCAAATGAGCCGACACCGGGTTTCAGGGTTTTTTCTACATATGTACTCATCACCGGCTAACCTGGTGGGTCCCGTGGGTCGATGTGGCAACGAACCAAGCGACATGTCGGTTAGTCAACGCTGACCAATCGAGCTTCTCTCCAAGTTCCAAACTTGTAATTATGCATTGAGAAAGAGAATTAGCAACTACATAATTAATGAAAATTCCAAACTTGTTTATGATTTTCAATATTTCTTCGGGAAATTTTGAAGTTTCGAAAATGTTTGAGATTTTCAAATTTTGCTTGGAGATTTCAGAATTTGTTCAGGATTTTTAAAAATGTTTGAAAATTTCAAACTTTCTTTTAAAATTTGAAAACATGTTTGCAGTGTCAAAACAATATTCGCGTTTTAATAAAAAACCGACTAAAATAGAAAAATAGTGCTATGTCCATGGCTCATGCTCATGTATTGCGTGAAGATTGAAAAAGTTTGAGAACATCAAAAGTATGAAACAATTGCTTGGCTTGTCACCAGGGTTGTGCATGATTTAAATACTTCGTGTGATGAAGATAGAGCATAGCTAGACTATATGATTTTGTAGGGATAACTTTCTTTGGCCATGTTATTTTGAGAAGACATGATTGCTTTGTTAGTATGCTTGAAGTATTATTATTTTTATGTCAATATTAAACTTTTATCTTGAATCTTTCGGATCTGAACATTCATGCCACAATAAAGGAATTACATTGAAAATTATTCTAGGTAGCATTCCACATCAAAAATTCTGTTTTTATCATTTACCTACTCGAGGACGAACATGAATTAAGCTAGGGGATGCTTCATACGTCTCCAACGTATCTATAATTTTTTATTGTTCCATGCTATTATATTATCTGTTTTGGATGTTTAATGGGCTTTACTAAACACTTTTATATTATTTTTGGGACTAACCTATTAACCAAAGGCCTAGTGCAAATTGCTGTTTTTTTGCCTATTTCAGTGTTTTGCAGAAAAGGAATATCAAACGGAATCCAAACGGAATGAAACCTTCTGGAGAGTTATTTTTGGAATAAACGTGATCTAGGGGACTTGGAGTGGACGTCAAGAAAGAAGTGAGGAGGCCACGAGGCAGGAAGGCGCGCCCCCACCCTCGTGGGCCCCTTGCAGCTCCACCGACCTACTTCTTCCTCCTATATATATCCATATACCCCGTAAACATCCAGGAGCACCACGAAACCCTATTTCCACCGCCGCAACCTTCTGTACCTGTGAGATCCCATCTTGGGGCCTTTCCGGGCGCTCCGCCGGAGGGGGAATCCATCATGGAGGGCTTCTACATCAACACCATAGCCTCTCCGATGATGTTTGAGTAGTTTACCATAGACCTTCGGGTCCATAGTTATTAGCTAGATGGCTTCTTCTCTCTCTTTGGATCTCAATATAAAGTTCTCCTCGACCTTCTTGGAGATCTATTCGATGTAATTCTTTTTGCGGTGTGTTTGTCGAGATCCGATGAATTGTGGGTTTATGATCAAGATTATCTATGAACAATATTTGAATCTCCTTTGAATTCTTTTATGTATGATTTGTTATCTTTGCAAGTCTCTTCGAATTATCAGTTTGGTTTGGCCTACTAGATTGATCTTTCTTGCAATGGGAGAAGTGCTTAGCTTTGGGTTCAATCTTGCGTTGCTCGATCCCAGTGACAGCAGGGGAAACGACACGTATTGTATTGTTGCCATTGAGGATAAAAAGATGGGGTTTATATCATATTGCTTGAGTTTATCCCTCTACATCATGTCATCTTGCCTAATGCGTTACTCTGTTCTTATGAACTTAATACTCTAGATGCATGCTGGATAGCGGTCGATGTGTGGAGTAATAGTAGTAGATGCAGGATCATTTCGGTCTACTTGTCGCGGACGTGATACCTATATACATGATCATGCCTAGATATTCTCATAATTATGCACTTTTCTATCAATTGCTCGACAGTAATTTGTTCACCCACCGTATTACTTATGCTATCTTGAGAGAAGCCACTAGTGAAACCTATGGCCCCTGGGTCTATTCTCCATCATATAAGTTTCCAATCTATTTTACTTTGCAATTTTTACTTTCAATCTTTATCATAAAAAATACCAAAAATATTTATCTTATTATCTCTATCAGATCTCACTTTTGCAAGTGGCCGTGAAGCGATTGACAACCCCTTTATCGCGTTGGTTGCAAGGTTCTTATTTGTTTGTGTAGGTACGAGGCGACTTGTGTGTAGTCTCCTACTGGATTGATACCTTGGTTCTCAAAAACTGAGGAAAATACTTACGCTACTTTAGTGCATCCCCCTTTCCTCTTCAAGGGAAAAACCAACGCAGTGCTCAAGAGGTAGTACTAAGCAGCGAGTATAAGTGGAGACTGTTCAAGATTCAGCGGTACGAAAATGAATCATCCTCACGTGCAAGACTGGCTTGTTGGTCTTGATGACTCGGATGGAATCAATAGATTATTTACCATCCTGATTTGATGGACGGTGTTGATTAGACAGTTAGAGTGCTTGTCTGTGTATGGATAGATGAATAATTAGAGGATGAGATGAATTTGGTTTATAGTGGATTAGGTTCTAAGTCCAACATTCTGTGATGGCTCCAAGTTCAAACAATTAAATTAAATGGTTACACAATTACTCCTTTATTCCCATAAATGAATTAATCTATCATTAATTTGCTAATCAAATATCTTTCATTACTCTTATGGATTGATTGTCTATCCTCCTGAATGTGAGTGTGCCTCTTTTAAGTAATTGATTGAAGATAAGCCAATGTCAGTGTGCAACTCTTTCGAGTTATTTTTGAGTTATCCCATCATGAATAAGGTTCTTTTGAGTTATAGATTGATTGATAAATCATTTTGTTTTTGATGCAATGTGTGCCTCTTTTAAAAGGTACACGACTGGTTGTGTGTCTCCCAAATGCCTATATTAACAATAGTCTCTCCGCAGGGCGGAGACAACGTTCAACGAGGCAGGCAAGACTTCTATGAGCTCATCTAAAGGCCAAGTGACCCCACTACAATGTACCCATGTGCATGATTGAGATAAAGTCACACATAGCTCACCACAAGTACGTACACGAGCGCAAAAAGAAACAGAGTTGGAAGATTTAGAAAAATACAAACAACCACTCTTACAAAAATCGCAAATGTAAGTTTATGTTTGCGTGCAGAAACAAAGTCTTTTTTACCTATATTGATACTGGTACAAAAAATTGTATAAAACCATGAATGCTTTATAAGGAATCTTTTTTCATACTGAACTTCTATACATATTTAAACTAAGTGTATGATATTACAATTTTAATTAGTATAATTTCCCTCCGTACCAAAATGTAAGTTTGTTTGTTTTGCACAGGTCCTAAAAAGTGGCATGCATTATTTTATGGAGGGGGTATTATTTATCCACATAACAATGTTTCCAAATAATAGTTAACATATTCATTGTTATATAGTTGTAATGTATATCATTTCAAAAAAAAGTAATTCTGCAAAATTTAAATTGTATGATGTAACAAACAATATTTTTCGTATTGAAATCAATTGTTCAAATTAATTTTCTAATAATGCATAAAGTATATATTGTATACACATGTATTTGCATATCTATGTGTGTGTTCATATATCTATTAATATTGTTGAATGTCTTGGTAGATATTCCTAAATCATATACACACTAAACAAATTAATATAGTGGTTTCCAGTGTATATTAAGTAACCATATTCATAGAAACTCTAGGGCATAGCAAATGTACCTTGCAACACTAGTAGAAAATAGGGCATCAGTCCTCGTTCCAGAGGGCTAAAGGAGCCCCACGTGGCCGCTGTGGGCGCCCAGCCAGGAGGACCTTTAGTCCCGATTGGTAACACCAACCGGGACTAAAAGGCAGCCACGCGTCAGCACCTGCTAGGCGCTGGGGTTTTCGTTTTTTTAAGGAGGGGTTTAGGGTTTTGGAGGGTTTACGGGTTCCATTTTGTGTTTCCACCTTTTCTTTTTGTGTTTACCATTCAATTCTTTTATATTTAGGGTTATCATTTTTATTTTATATATGTTTTTCACTCAACTCGATGCTAGCTACTTCATATAGCAATGAAGGAACCACTACACAACATTGTCATGAACATATATAGAGAGAAGTGACCTCTCTCTCTCCGTGCTTGGTCGAGCAACAAGTTTTTGTATATCTATTCGATGCTATAGTACACGAGAATGCATATATACAATATAACATCTTTTACGATCCCTAACATCTACCAAAATCGCATTGCAGTTCCCGATGGTATTCTCCGTCTGTAGGTATGACGTGCTCAACAAAGAATCCCGCCACTTCCTTGTTTACATACTTCAAATTGTTGTGAAGATCTTCCCCGCTCAGAGGTCGAGTGGTGAATAAACTCGCAAACGTAGTATCCATATATATTATTCCCGGGTGCCAGCTGTTGGTGTCAAAACTGGCAGATCTTGGGTAGGGGGTCCCAAGCTGTGTGTCTTAGGATCGATGGGTAACAGGAGACGAGGGACACGGTGCTTTTACCCAGCTTCGGGCTCTCTCAAAGAGATAATACCCTACATGCTACTTTTGATTGTATTCGATGTATATGATTATAGAGTTGATCTACCTCGAGATCATATGTTGTGGTCTAAACCCTAGAGGTATGATGAGTAATGTCATAATAATCTATCAACAAGCCTGTCCTCGGCTTATGTAATTTACCAGATGTTGGGGAACGCAGTAATTTCAAAAAAAATCCTACGCACACGCAAGATCTATGTTGTGCATAGCAACGAGTGGGAGAGTGTTGTCCACGTGCCCTCGTAGACTGTAAGCGGAAGCGTTATGACAACGCGGTTGATGTAGTCGTACGTCATCACGATCCGACCGGTCCTAGTACCGAAAGTACGGCACCTCCGCGATCTGCACAAGTTCAGCTCGGTGATGTCCCACAAACTCTTGATCCAGCTGAGTGTCAAGGGAGAGCGTCATCAGCATGACGACGTGATGACGATGATGATGAAGCTACCGGCGCAGGGCTTCGCCTAAGCACTGCAACGATATGACCGAGGTGGATTATGGTGGAGGGGGGCACCGCACATGCCAAAGACAATGTTTGTTGTTGTGTTCTAGGGTGCCTGATACGTCTCCAACGTATCTATAATTTTTGATTGCTCCATGCTACTTTATCTACTATTTTAGGCAATATTGGGCTTTATTATCCACTTTTATATTACTTTTGGGACTAGCCTATTAACCGGAGGCCGAGCCCAAATTTGCTGTTTTATGCCTATTTCAGTGTTTCGAGGAAAAGGAATATCAGACGGAGTCAAAATGGAACGAAATCAACTGGAGAAGTTATTTTTGGAAGGAAACCCACCTGATGGACTTGGACCCCACGTCAGAAGATACGGGAGGTGCTCCCGAGGGTGGGGGGCGCGCCCTCCCCCTGGGCGCGCCCCCTGCCTCGTGGGGCCCTCGTAGCTCCACCGACGTTCTCCCTCCACCCATATATACCTACGTACCCTAAAACTTCCAGAACAGAAGATAGATCGGGAGTTCCGCCGCCGCAAGCCTCCAGAACCACCAAAAACCAATCCAGACCCCTTTCCGGTACCCTGCCGGAGGGGGGATCCATCACCGGTGGCCATCTTCATCATCCCAGCGCTCTCCATGATGAGGAGGGAGTAGTTTTCCCTCGGGGCTGAGGGTATGTACCAGTAGCTATGTGTTTGATCTCTCTCTCTCGTGTTCCTCTATGGCACGATCTTGATGTATCCCGAGCTTTGCTAGTGTAGTTGGATCTTATGTTTCTTCTCCCCTCTACTCTCTTGTGATGAATTGAGTTTCCCCTTTGAAGTTATCTTATCGGATTGAGACTTTTATGAACACTTGATGTATGTCTTGCCGTGCTTATCTATGGTGACAATGGGATATCACGTGCCACTTGATGTATGTTTTGGTGACCAACTTGCGGGTTCCGCCCATGAACCTATGCATAGGGGTTGTCACACGTTCTTGATTCTCCGGTAGAAACTTTGGGGCACTATTTAAAGTACTTTTATGTTGGTTGGATAAATCTGAGATTGTGTGATGCATATCGTATAATCATGCCCACGGATACTTGAGGTGACAATGGAGTATCTAGGTGACATTAGGGTTTTGGTTGATTTGTATCTTAAGGTGTTATTCTAGTAAAAACTCCAGGGTTGTTTGTGACACTTATAGGAATATCCCAACGGATTGATTTGAAAGAATAACTTTGAGGTGGTTTCGTACCCTACCATAATCTCTACGTTTGTTCTCCGCTATTAGTGGCTTCAGAGTGACTCTTTGTTGCATGTTGAGGGCTCGTTATATGATCTATCTATGTTATTATTGTTGAGAGAACTTGCACTAGTGAGAGTATGAACCCTAGGCCTTGTTTCCTATCATTGCAATACCGTTTACGCTCACTTTTACCACTCGCTACCTTGCTGTTTTTATATTTTCAGTTTACAAAAACCTATATCTACTATCTATTTTGCACTTGTATCACCATCTCTTCGCCGAACTAGTGCACCTATACAATTTACCATTGTATTGGGTGTGTTGGGGACACAAGAGACTCTTTGTTATTTGGTGGCAGGGTTGCTTGAGAGAGACCATCTTCATCCTACGCCTCCTACGGATTGATAAACCTTAGGTCATCCACTTGAGGGAAATTTGCTACTGTCCTACAAACCTGTGCACTTGCAGGCCCAACAACGTCTACAAGAAGAAGGTTGCATAGTAGACATCAAGCTCTTTTCTGGCGCCGTTGCCGGGGAGGTGAGTGCTTGAAGGTATATCTTTAGATCTTGCAATCAAGTCTTTTAGTTTCTTGTTTTATCACTAGTTTAGTCTATAAAAGAAAATTAAAAAAATGGAATTAAGTTTGTCTCATACGCTTCACCTTTTTAATATCTTTCGTGAGTATGATGGAAAGGATAATTGTGCTCAAGTGCTAGAAGAAGAAATCTATAAAATGTTTGGCACTAAATCTTTGAATGATGAGCATGATTGCAATGCTGTTAGTACGAATTCTTTGAATATCTATGATACTAATGATGATTGCACTAGTTATGATGAAAATGTCTCCTATAAACATGTCAATTTTTGTGGAGTGCATTGGGTTTGCAAGTACACACCAAATAGGGAAGATAGATATTGCAAGAGGCATAAGTACTTAGGAACTAATTTGTTGCAAGAAGAGCTAGATGAATGTGCTGAAAGATTCAATATTTTTCGTGCCCCTTGTGAACTTTGCAATGAACATGGTCATTTAAAGCTCCAATGCTATTTGTTTCATGATCAAGTCGTGCCCAAATATTGTGATAATTTGATTACCCTTGAGCATCATAAAGAGCTTAGCCTTCTTTTGGGTTATGAAGAAATGAAATGTATAACTGAGGGTATTCCAAAGTTTAATCTTGATAGAGTTTTTAATTTTGATCTAGAGAATATTTATATGTATTGTGCGGTGAATTGCATTGAAAATCCTTATATTGCCAATTACATAAAGAAAAGAAACAAATAGAGGATGAAGAGAATACTAATGAAAGGGAAGAGACTTCCCAATATCCTCCTATTATTTCTTATGATGAATCCGGTAACGAGGAGGAGCCTCCTATTCAACCAATCTCATTAATAAGGAGCTCCAAAAAGAGGATTGAACCCACACATGATGTGGTGAAGAAGAAGAAAAGAAAAAGGAAGAGAGGTAAAAAGATATCTCCCCCAAATAGTGCTGCTCCTATTAATATTGTGCCTCATGAAACTATAACTGTGGAAGATAATGATATTTCTTATGATCTTGAAAATCTTTTTGGCACTTGCTTGGAAGAATATGATAATTGCTATACTATTGGTGCTATCCATACTATTAATTATGAGAATGATTATGCTTATGATATGAAAAGGCCCAAGCTTGGGGATGCTATGTTTTATGAAGATGATGTTTTTGAGAATATATTTGCTGTAATTAATGTTTGTCCCAAGCTTGGGGAAGCTATGATTAATGAAGATGATATTTTTAGTCTCCCGAGTTTTGATATGCAAGTTTATAATGATAATAGCATGCCTCCAACTTATGATGATTATTATGATGATACTTATGCTATAAAAAGTAGTGATTATATTTACAAAACTTGTCATGGTTATGAATACCCCTTCTCTGAACATTACTCTTTTAATGTGGAAACAATTTATAGTATTCAAGTCTCTTATGATACTCCCACTATTCCGACTGAGAAGAAATTTGCTTATGTGGAGAGTAGTAAATGTTATATGCTTGTAGATCATGAAAAGAATGCTTTAGGTGCTGGTTATATTGTTGAATTCATTCATGATGCTACTGGAAATTATTATGAGGGAGGAACATATGCTTGTCGGAATTGCAATAATATCAAGTTTCCTCTCTATGTGCTTAAAGTTTTGAAGTTATGATTGTTTTACCTTCCTATGCAAGTTGATTCTTGTCCCCACAAGTTGTCTTCTCACAAAATACATATGCATAGGAAGTGGGTTAGACTTAAATGTGCTAGTCATATTCTTCATGATGCTCTCTTTATGTTACAATTCTTATCTTTTATGTGAGCATCATTGAAATCATCATGCCTAGCTAGGGGCGTTAAACGATAGCGCTTGTTGGGAGGCAACCCAATTTTATTTTTGTTCCTTGACTTTTGTTCCTGTTTAGTAATAAATAATCCATCTAGATTCTGTTTAGATGTGGTTTTTTCTTTTAATTAGTTTTTGTGCCAAGTTAAACCTATTAGATCTTCTTGGAAGATAGTTATTTGATCTTGCTGTAATTTCCAGAATCTTAGCGCTCAGTGCCCGAATTGTCAAAAATCACCATAACGTGATAAAATAGTGATTCCAATTGCTTCTGATCAATAAACAAATTTCCCAGGTCGTCTAATTTTGGTAGAATTTTTTGGGTTCCAGAAGTTTGCGTTAGTAACAGATTACTACAGACTGTTCTGTTTTTGACAGATTCTGTTTTGCGTGTGTTGTTTGCTTATTTTGATGAATCTATGGCTAGTAAAATAGTTTATAAACCATAGAGAAGTTGGAATACAGTAGGTTTAACACCAATACAAATAAAGAACAAGTTCACTATAGTACCTTAAAGTAGTATTTTGTTTTCTTTCTCTAACGGAGCTCACGAGATTTCTATTGAGTTTTGTGTTGTGAAGTTTTCAAGTTTTGGGTGAATTCTTTTGATGGATTATGGAACAAGGAGTGGCAAGAGCCTAAGCTTGGGGATGCCCATGGCACCCCCAAGATAATCCAAGGACACCAAAAAGTCAAAGCTTGGGGATGCCCCGGAAGGCATCCCCTCTTTTGTCCACTTCCATCGGTAATTTACTTGGAGCTATATTTTTATTTACCACATAATATGTGTTTTGCTTGGAGCGTCTTGTATTATTTGTGTCTTTGCTTTTTAGTCTACCACAATCATCCTTGCTGTACACACCTTTTGAGAGATCCATGTATGAATTGAAATTTGTTAGAATACTCTATGTGCTTCACTTATATCTTTTGAGCTTGATAGTTTACTCTATGTGCTTCACTTATATCTTTTTGAGCGTGATAATTTTTGCTCTAGTGCTTCACTTAGATCTTTTAGAGGACGGTGGTGGTTTTTTTTAAAGAAACTTGATCTCTCATGCTTCACTTAGATTATTTTGAGAGTCGTTAATAGCATGGTAATTTGCTTAATGTTAATATACTTGGTATTCAAGATTAATGTTAATATACTTGGTATTCAAGATATGTGAAACTTCCTTTTTAGTGGGTTGAATACTAAGATAAGTTTGATGCTTGATAATTGTTTTGAGATATGGAGGTGATAATATCATAGTCGTGCTAGTTGAGTAGTTGTGAATTTGAGAAATACTTGTGTTGAAGTTAGCAAGTCCCGTAGCATGCACGTATGGTTAAAGTTGTGTAACAAATTTGAAGCATGAAGTGTACCTGGCTTGTGCATCCTTATGAGTGGCGGTCGGGGACGAGCGATGGTCTTTTCCTACCAATCTATCCCCCTAGGAGCATGCACGTAGTACTTGATTTTTGATGACTTCTAAATTTTTGCAATAAGTATATGAGTTCTTTTGACTAATGTTGAGTCCATGGATTATACGCACTTTTACCTTTCCGCCATTTGCTAGCCTCTTCGGTACCATGCATTGCCCTTTCTCACATTGAGAGTTGGTGCAAACTTCACCGGTGCATCCAAACCCCGTGATATGATACGCTCTTTCACACATAAACCTCCCTATATCTTCCTCAAAACAGCCACCATACCTACCTATCATGGCATTTCCATAGCCATTCCGAGATATATTGCCATGCAACTTCCATCATCATCATCATCATGACATGCTTTACTTTTGTCATATTGCCATTGCATGATCTTGTAGTTGACATCGTATTTGTGGCAAAGCCACCATGCATTATTTTTCATACATGTCACTCTTGATTCGTTGCACCATCCCGGTACACCGCCGGAGGCATTCATATAGAGTCATATCTTGTTCTAGTATCGAGTTGTAATCATTATGTTGTAATCAATAGAAGTGTGATGATCACCATTATTAGAGCATTGCCCAATCAAAAAAAGAGAAAGGCCAAAAAAAAAGGCCCAAAAAAGGAGAAAATAAAAAGGGCAATGCTACTATCTCTTTTTCCACACTTGTGCTTCAAAGTAGCACCTTGTTTTTCATGTAGTGAGTCTCATATATTGTGCTTCAAAGTAGCACCATGATTTTCATATAGTGAGTCTCATAAGTTGTCTTGTTCATACTAGTGGGAATTTTTCATTATAGAACTTGGCTTGTATATTCCAACGATGGGCTTCCTCAAAATGCCCTAGGTCTTCATGAGCAAGCAAGTTGGATGCACACCCACTAGTTTTCTTTTGTTGAGCATTCTTAGCTCTAGTGCATCCGTTGCATGTCAATCCCTACTCCTTGCATTAACATGAATTGATGGGCATCTCCATAGCTCATTGATTAGCCTCATTGATGTGAGACTTTCTCCTTTTTTTGTCTTCTCCACACAATCCCCATCATCATATTCTATACCACCCATAGTGCTATGTCCATGGCTCGCGCTCATGTATTGCGTGAAGGTTGAAAAAGTTTGAGATTATTTGAGTATGAAACAATTGCTTGGCTTGTCATCGGGGGTATAGAAGTTGGGAACATCTTTGTGTGACGAAAATGAAGCATAGCCTAACTATATGATTTTGTAGGGATGAACTTCCTTTGGCCATGTTATTTTGAGATGACGTAATTGTTTGATTAGTATGCTTGAAGTATTACCATTTTTTATGTCAATATGAACTTTTGTCTTGAACCTTTCGGATCTGAATATTCATACCATGATTAAGAAGATTTACATTGAAATTATGCCAAAGTATCACTCCGCATCAAAAATTCTCTTTTTATCATTTACCTACTCGAGGACGAGCAGGAATTAAGCTTGAGGATGCTTGATACGTCTCCAGCGTATCTATAATTTTTGATTGCTCCATGCTACTTTATCTACTGTTTTAGGCAATATTTGGCTTTCTTATCCACTTTTATATTACTTTTGGGACTAACCTATTAACCGGAGGCCCAGCCCAGATTTGCTGTTTTATGCCTATTTCAGTGTTTCGAGGAAAAGGAATATCAGACGGAGTCAAAACGGAACGAAATCAACTGGAGAAGTTATTTTTGGAAGGAAACCCACCTGATGGACTTGGACCCCACGTCAGAAGATACGGGAGGTGCTCACGAAGGTGGGGGGCGCGCCCTCCCTAAAGGAAATATGCCCTAGAGGCAATAATAAAGTTATTATTTATTTCCTTATATCATGATAAATGTTTATTATTCATGCTAGAATTGTATTAACCGTAAACATAATACATGTGTGAATACATAGGCAAACAGAGTGTCACTAGTATGCCTCTACTTGACTAGCTCGTTAATCAAAGATGGTTATGTTTCCTAACCATGGACAAAGAGTTGTTATTTGATTAACGGGATCACATCATTAGGTGAATGATCTGATTGACATGACCCATTCCATTAGCTTAGCACCCGATCGTTTAGTATGTTGCTATTGCTTTCTTCATGACTTATACATGTTCCTATGACTATGAGATTGTGCAACTCCCATTTACCGGAGGAACACTTTGTGTGCTACCAAACATCACAACGTAACTGGGTGATTATAAAGGTGCTCTACAGGTGTCTCCAAAGGTACATGTTGGGTTGGCGTATTTCGAGATTAGGATTTGTCACTCCGATTGTCGGAGAGGTATCTTTGGGCCCTCTCGGTAATGCACATCACATAAGCCTTGCAAGCATTACAACTAATGAGTTAGTTGCGAGATGATGTATTACGGAACGAGTAAAGAGACTTGCCGGTAACGAGATTGAACTAGGTATTGAAATACCGACGATCGAATCTCGGGCAAGTAACATACCGATGACAAAGGGAACAACGTATGTTGTTATGCGGTCTGACCGATAAAAGATCTTCATAGAATATGTAGGAGCCAATATGAGCATCCAGGTTCCGCTATTGGTTATTGACCGGAGATGTGTCTCGGTCATGTCTACATTGTTCTCGAACCCGTAGGGTCCGCACGCTTAAGGTTTCGATGACAGTTATATTATGAGTTTATGCATTTTGATGTACCGAAGTTTGTTCGGAGTCCCGGATGTGATCACGGACATGACGAGGAGTCTCAAAATGGTCGAGACATAAAGATTGATATATTGGAAGCCTATATTTGGATACCGAAAGTGTTCCGGGTGAAATCGGGATTTTACCGGAGTACCGGGAGGTTACCGGAACCCCTCGAGAGGTATATGGGCCTTAGTGGGCCTTAGTGGAAGAGAGGAGAGGTGGCCAGGGCTGGGCCGCGCGCCCCTCCCCCCTAGTCCGAATAGGACAAGGAGAGGGGGGCGACGCCCCCCTTCCTTCTCTCTCTCCTCTTTCCCCCCTCCCGAATCCTATTCCAACTAGGAAAGGGGGGGAATCCTACTCCCGGTGGGAGTAGGACTCCTCCTGGCGCGCCCTCCTCTAGGTCGGCCGCACCCCCCCTTTGAACCTTTATATACGAAGGCAGGGGGCACCCCTAGACACAAGTTGATCCACGTGATCATATTCTTAACTGTGTGCGGTGCCCCCTTCCACCATAGTCCTCGATAATATTGTAGCGGTGCTTAGGCGAAGCCCTGCGACAGTAGTTCATCAAGATCGTCACCATGCCGTTGTGTTGACGGAACTCTTCCCCGACACTTTGCTGGATCGGAGTCCGGGGATCGTCATCGAGCTGAACGTGTGCTAGAACTCGGAGGTGCCGTAGTTTCGGTGCTTGATCGGTCGGGCCGTGAAGACGTACGACTACATCAACCGCGTTGTGCTAACGCTTCCGCTCTCGGTCTACAAGGGTACGTAGATCACACTCTCCCCTCTCGTTGCTATGCATCACCATGATCTTGCGTGTGCGTTGGAATTTTTTTGAAATTACTACGTTCCCCAACACTCCCCCCTGGGCGCGCCCCCTGCCTCGTGGGGCCTCGTAGCTCCACCGACGTTCTCCCTCCACCCATATATACCTACGCACGCTAAAACTTCCAGAACAGAAGATAGATCGGGAGTTCCGCCGCCGCAAGCCTCCAGAACCACCAAAAACCAATCGGGACCCCTTTCCGGTACCCTGCCGGAGGGGGGATCCATCACCAGTGGCCATCTTCATCATCCCGGCGCTCTCCATGACGAGGAGGGAGTAGTTTTCCCTCGGGGCTGAGGGTATGTACCAGTAGCTATGTGTTTGATCTCTCTCTCGTGTTCTCTCTCGTGTTCCTCTATGGCACGATCTTGATGTATCCCGAGCTTTGCTATTGTAGTTGGATCTTATGTTTCTTCTCCCCCTCTACTCTCTTGTGATGAATTGAGTTTCCCCTTTGAAGTTATCTTAACGGATTGAGTCTTTTATGAACACTTGATGTATGTCTTGCCGTGCTTATCTGTGGTGACAATGGGATATCACGTGCCACTTGATGTATGTTTTGGTGACCAACTTGCGGGCTTCGCCCATGAACCTATGCATAGGGGTTGGCACGCGTTCTTGATTCTCCGGTAGAAACTTTGGGGCACTATTTGAAGTACTTTTATGTTGGTTGGATAAATCTGAGATTGTGTGATGCATATCGTATAATCATGCCCACGGATACTTGAGGTGACAATGGAGTATCTAGGTGACATTAGGGTTTTGGTTGATTTGTATCTTAAGGTGTTATTCTAGTAAAAACTCCAGGGTTGTTTGTGACACTTATAGGAATAGCCCAACGGATTGATTTGAAAGAATAACTTTGAGGTGGTTTCGTACCCTACCATAATCTCTACGTTTGTTCTCCGCTATTAGTGGCTTCAGAGTGACTCTTTGTTGCATGTTGAGGGCTCGTTATATGATCTATCTATGTTATTATTGTTGAGAGAACTTGCACTAGTGAAAGTATGAACCCTAGGCCTTTTTTCCTATCATTGCAATACCGTTTACGTTCACTTTTACCACTCGCTACCTTGCTGTTTTTATATTTTCAGTTTACAAAAACCTATATCTACTATCTATTTTGCACTTGTATCACCATCTCTTCGCCGAACTAGTGCACCTATACAATTTACCATTGTATTGGGTGTGTTGGGGACACAAGAGACTCTTTGTTATTTGGTTGCAGGGTTGCTTGAGAGAGACCATCTTCATCCTACGCCTCCTATGGATTGATAAACCTTAGGTCATCCACTTGAGGGAAATTTGCTACTGCCCTACAAACCTGTGCACTTGCAGGCCCAACAACGTCTACAAGAAGAAGGTTGCGTAGTAGACATCAAGCTCTTTTCCGGCGCCGTTGCCGGGGAGGTGAGTGCTTGAAGGTATATCTTTAGATCTTGCAATCAAGTCTTTTAGTTTCTTGTTTTATCACTAGTTTAGTCTATAAAAGAAAATTAAAAAATGGAATTAAGTTTGTCTCATACGCTTCACCTTTTTAATATCTTTCGTGAGTATGATGGAAAGGATAATTGTGCTCAAGTGCTAGAAGAAGAAATCTATAAAATGTTTGGCACTAAATCTTTGAATGATGAGCATGATTGCAATGTTGTTAGTACGAATTCTTTGAATATCTATGATACTAATGATGATTGCACTAGTTATGATGAAAATGTCTCCTATAAACATGTCAATTTTTGTGGAGTGCATTGGGTTTGCAAGTACACACCAAATAGGGAAGATAGATATTGCAAGAGGCATAAGTACTTAGAAACTAATTCTCTAATGATGTGATCCCGTTAATCAAATGACAACTCATGTCTATGGCAAGGAAACTTAACCATCTCTGATTCAACGAACTAGTCAAGTAGAGGCATACTAGTGACGCTCTGTTTGTCTATGTATTCACACATGTACTAAGTTTCCGGTTAATACAATTCTAGCATGAATAATAAACATTTATCATGATATAAGGAAATATAAATAACAACTTTATTATTGCCTCTAGGGCATATATCCTTCAGTCTCCCACTTGCACTAGAGTCAATAATCTAGATTACACAGTAATGATTCTAACACCCATGGAGTCTTGGTGCTGATCATGTTTTGCTTGTGAGAGAGGCTTAGTCAACAGGTCTGCAACACTAAGATCCGTATGTATCTTGCAAATCTCTATGTCTCCCTCATTGACTTGATCGCGGATGGAATTGAAGCGTCTTGTTTGGTTCTCTTGTGAAATCTGGATTCCTTTGCCAAGGCAATTGCGCCAGTATTGTCACAAAATATTTTCATTGGACCAGATGCACTAGGTATGACACCTAGCTCGGATATGAACTCCTTCATCCCGACTCCTTCATTTGCTGCTTCCGAAGCAGCTATGTACTCGGCTTCACACATAGATCCCGCCATGACGCTTTGCTTAGAACTGCACCAACTGACAGCTCCACCGTTGAATATAAATACGTATCCGGTTTGTGACTTAGAGTCATCTGGATCAGTGTCAAAGCTTGCATCGACGTAACCATTTATGACAAGCTCTTTGTCACCTCCATAAACGAGAAACATATCCTTAGTCCTTTTCAGGTATTTCAGAATGTTCTTGACTGTTGTCCAGTGATCCACTCCTGGTTTACTTTGGTACCTCCCTGCTAAACTAATAGCAAGACACACATCAGGTCTGGTACACAACATTGCATACATGATAGAGCCTATGGCTGAAGCATAGGGAACAACTTTCATTTTCTCTCTATCTTCTGCAGTGGTCGGGCATTGAGCCTGACTCAACTTCACACCTTGTAACACAGGCAAGAACTCTTTCTTTGTTTGATCCATTTTGAACTTCTTCAAAACTTTATCAAGGTATGTGCTTTGTGAAAGTCCAATTAAGCATCTTGATCTATCTCTATAGATCTTGATGCCCAATATATAAGCAGCTTCACCGAGGTCTTCCATTGAAAAACTCTTGTTCAAGTATCCTTTTATGCTATCCATAAATTCTATATCATTTCCAATCAACAATATGTCATCCACATATAATATTAGAAATGCTACAGAGCTCCCACTCACTTTCTTGTAAATACAGGCTTCTCTAGAAGTCTGTATAAAACCATATGCTTTGATCACACTATCAAAGCGTTTATTCCAACTCCGAGATGCTTGCACCAGTCCATAAATGGATCACGGGAGCTTGCACACTTTGTTAGCATCCTTTGGATTGATAAAACCTTCGGGTTGCATCATATACAACTCTTCTTCCAGAAATCCATTCAGGAACGCAGTCTTTACAACCATTTTCCAAATTTCATAATCATAAAATGCAGCAATTGCTAACATGATTCGGACAGACTTAAGCATCGCTACGGGAGAGAAGGTCTCATCGTAGTCAACTCCTTGAACTTCTCTAAAACCTTTCGCAACAAGTCAAGCTTTGTAGACAGTAACATTACCGTCAGCGTCGGTCTTCTTCTTGAAGATCCATTTATTCTCGATGGCTTGTCGATCAATGGGCAAGTCAACCAAAGTCCAAACTTTGTTCTCATACATGGATCCCATCTCAGATTTCATGGCCTCAAGCCATTTTGCAGAATCTGGGCTCATCATCGCTTCCTCATAGTTCGTAGGTTCGTCATGGTCAAGTAACATGACCTCTAGAACAGGATTACCGTACCACTCTGGTGCAGATCTTACTCTGGTTGACCTACGAGGTTCAGTAGTAACTTGATCATCATCATTAGCTTCCTCACTAATTGGTGTAGGAGTCATAGGAACATATTTTTGTGATGAACTACTTTCCAATAAGGGAGCAGGTACAGTTACCTCATCAAGTTCTACTTTCCTCCCACTCACTTATTTCGAGAGAAACTCCTTCTCTAGAAAGGATCCATTCTTAGCAATGAATGTCTTGCCTTCGGATCTATGATAGAAGGTGTACCCAATAGTCTCCTTTGGGTATCCTATGAAGACACATTTCTCCAATTTGGTTTCGAGCTTATCAGGTTGAAGCTTTTTCACATAAGCATCGTAACCCCAAACTTTAAGAAACGACAACTTGGGTTTCTTGCCAAACCACAATTCATAAGGTCTCGTCTCAACAGATTTAGATTGTGCCCTGTTTAACGTGAATGCAGCAGTCTCTAAAGCATAACCCCAAAATGATAGCGGTAAATCAGTAAGAGACATCATAGATCGCACCATATCTAGTAAAGTACGATTACGACGTTCGGACACACCATTACGCTGTGATGTTCAAGGTGGCGTGAGTTGCGAAACTATTCCGCATTGTTTCAAATGAAGACCAAACTCATAATTCAAATATTCTCCTCCACGATCAGATCATAGAAACTTTATTTTCTTGTTACGAAGATTTTCCACTTCACTCTGAAATTATTTGAACTTTTCAAATGTTTCAGACTTATGTTTCATCAAGTAGATATACCAATATCTGCTCAAATCATCTGTGAAGGTGAGAAAATAACGATACCCGCCGCGAGCCTCAATATTCATTGGACCACATACATCAGTATGTATAATTTCCAACAAATCTGTTGCTCACTCCATTATTCCGGAGAACGAAGTTTTAGTCATCTTGCCCATGAGGCATGGTTCGCAAGTACCAAGTGATTCCAAAAGACCATCAGAATGGAGTTCCTTCATGCGCTTTACACCAATATGACCCAAACGGTAATGCCAGAAATAAGTTGCACTATCATTATCAACTTTGCATCTTTTGGCTTCAATATTATGAATATGTGTGTCACTACTATCGAGATTCAACAAAAATAGACCACTCTTCAAGGGTGCATGACCATAAAAGATATTACTCATATAAATAGAACAACCATTATTCTCAAATTTAAATGAATAACCGTCTCGTATCAAACAAGATCCAGGTATATGTTCATGCTCAACGCTGGCACCAAATAACAATTATTCAGCTCTAAAACTAATCCCGAAGGTAGATGTAGAGGTAGCGTGCCGACGGCGATCACATCGACTTTGGAACCATTTCCCACGCGCATCTTCACCTCGTCCTTAGCCAATCTTCGCTTAATCCGTAGTCCCTGTTTCGAGTTGCAAATATTAGCGATAGAACCAGTATCAAATACCTAGGTGCTACTGTGAGCATTAGTAAGGTACACATCAATAACATGTATATCATATATACCTTTGTTCACCTTGCCATCCTTCTTATCCGCCAAATACTTGGGGCAGTTCCGCTTCCAGTGAGCAGTCCCTTTGCAGTAGAAGCACCCAGTCTCAGGCTTAGGTCCAGACATGGGCTTCTTCACTTGAGCAGCAACTTGCTTGCCATTCTTCTTGAAGTTTCCCTTCTTCTGTTTACCCTTTTTCTTGAAACTGGTGGTCTTGTTGACCATCAACACTTGATGCTCCTTCTTGATTTCTACCTCCACAGGCTTTAGCATCGCGAAGAGCTCGGGAATTGTCTTGTTCATCCCTTGCATATTATAGTTCATCACGAAGCTCTTGTAGCTTGGTGGCAGTGATTGAAGAATTCTGTCAATGACACTATCATCAGGAAGATTAACTCCCAGTTGAATCAAGTGATTGTTATACCCAAACATTTTGAGTATATGCTCACTGACAGAACTATTCTCCTCCATCTTGCAGCTATAGAACTTATTGGAGACTTCATATCTCTCAATCCGGCCATTTTCTTGAAATATTAACTTCAACTCCTGGAACATCTCATATGTGCCATGACGTTCAGAACGTCGTTGAAGTCCCGGTTCTAAGCCATAGAGCATGGCACACTGAACTATCGAGTAGTCACCAGCTTTGCTCTGCCAGACGTTCACAACGTCCGTTGTTGCTCCTGCAGCGGGTCTTGCACCTAGCAGTGCTTCCAGGACGTAATTCTTCTGTGCAGCAACGAGGATAATCCTCAAGTTACGTATCCAGTCTGTGTAATTGCTACCATCATCTTTCAACTTAGCTTTCTCAAGGAATGCATTAAAATTCAAAGGAACAGTAGCACGGGCCATTGATCTACAACAACATAGACATGGAAAATACTATCAGGTACTAAGTTCATGATAAATTGAAGTTCAATTAATCATATTACTTAAGAACTCCCACTTAGATAGACATCGCTCTAATCATCTAAGTGATCACGTGATCCAAATCAACTAAACCATGCCCGATCATCACGTGAGATGGAGTAGTTTTCAATGGTGAACATCACTATGTTGATCATATCTACTATATGATTCACGCTCGAACTTTCGGTCTCAGTGTTCCGAGGCCATATCTGCATATGCTAGGCTCGTCAAGTTTAACCCGAGTATTTTGCGTGTCCAAAACTGGCTTGCACCCGTTGTATGTGAACGTAGAGCTTATCATACCCGATCATCACGTGGTATCTCAACACGACAAACTTTCGCAACGGTGCATATTCAGGGAGAACACTTGTACCTTGAAATTTAGTGAGAGATCATCTTATAATGCTACCGTCAAATAAAGCAAAATAAGATGCATAAAGGATAAACATCACATGCAATCAATATAAATGATATGATATGGCCATCATCATCTTGTGCCTTTGATCTCCATCTCCAAAGCACCGTCATGATCAGCATTGTCACCAGCGCGACACCTTGATCTCCATCATAGCATCGTTGTCGTCTCGCCAACTATTGTTTCTATGACTATCGCTACCGCTTAGTGATAAAGTAAAAATAATTACAGGGCGATTGCATTGCATACAATAAAGCGACAACCATATGGCTCCTGCCAGTTCCCGATAACTCTGTTACAAAACATGATCATCTCATACAATAAAATTTAGCATCATGTCTTGACCATATCACATCACAACATGCCCTGCGAAAACAAGTTAGACGTCCTCTACTTTGTTGTTGCAAGTTTTATGTGGCTGCTACGGGCTTAGCAAGAACCGTTCTTACCTACGCATCAAAACCACAATGACTTTTCGTCAAGTGTGTTGTTTTAACCTTCAACAAGGACCGGGCGTAGCCACACTCGATTCATCTAAAGTTGGAGAAACTGACACCAGCCAACCACCTGTGTGCGAAGCACGTCGGTAGAACCAGTCTCGCATAAGCTTACTGCTACGTCTCGAGCTAGTGTTGGTTTTCCCCGAAGAGGAGGGGGTGATGCAGCACAGTAGCGTAAGTATTTCCCTCATTTTTTGAGAACCAAGGTATCAATCCAGTAGGAGGTCACACGCAAGTCCCTCGTACCTGCACAAAACGGTAGCAACTCGCAACCAACGCTTAGGGGTTGTCAATCCCTTCACGGTCACTTACGAGAGTGAGATCTGATAGAGATAATATTTTTGGTATTTTTGGTATAAAGATGCAAAGTGAAAAGTAAAAGCAAAACAAGTAAAATAAAGTAATGGAGATTGATATGATGAGAATAGACCCGGGGGCCATAGGTTTCACTAGTTGCTTCTCTCAAGAGCATAGATATTCTACGGTGGGTGAACAAATTACTGTTGAGCAATTAATAGAATTGAGCATAGTTATGAGGTTATCTAGGTATGATCATGTATATAGGCATCACGTCCGTGACAAGTAGACCGACTCCTGCCTGCATCTACTACTATTACTCCACTCATCAACCGCTATCCAGCATGCATCTAGAGTATTAAGTTAAAAACAGAGTAATGCCTTAAGCAAGATGACATGATGTAGAGGAATTCATGCAATATGATAAATACCCCATCTTGTTATCCTCGATGGCAACAATACAATACGTGCCTTGCAACTCTTTCTGTCACTGAGTAAGGACACCACAAGATTGAACCCAAAGCTAAGCACTTCTCCCATTGCAAGAACTACCAATCTAGTTGGCCAAACCAAACGGATAATTCGAAGAGACTTGCAAAGATAACTCAATAATACATAAAAGAATTCAGAGAAGATTCAAATATTATTCATAGATAAGTTGGATCATAAACCCACAATTCATCGGTCTCAACAAACACACCGCAAAAAGAAGATTACATTGAATAGATCTCCACGAGAGAGGGGGAGAACATTGTATTGAGATCCAAAAAGAGAGAAGAAGCCATCTAGCTACTAGCTATGGACCCGAAGGTCTGAAGTAAACTACTCACACTTCATCAGAAGGGCTATGGTGTTGATGTAGAAGCCCTCCGTGATGGATGCCCTCTTCGGTGGAGCTCCGGAACAGGCCCCAAGATGGGATCTCGTGGATACAGGAAGTTGCGGCGGTGGAATTAGGTTTTTGGCTCCCCCTTTGGTCTAATGGGGGTACGTAGGTATATATAGGAGGAAGGAGCACGTCGGTGGAGCTCCGAGGGGCCCACGAGGCAGGGGGGCGCGCCCAGGGGGGCGCCCTCCACCCTCGTGACCTCCCCGGAAACTTCTTGGAGTAGGGTCCAAGTCTCCTGGATCACGTTCGGTGAGAAGATCACGTTCCCGAAGGTTTCATTCCGTTTGGACTCCGTTTGATATTCTGTTTCCTCGAAATACTGAAATAGGCAAAAAACAGCAATTCATGGCTGGGCCTCCGATTAATAGGTTAGTCCCAAAAATAATATAAAAGTGGAAAATAAAGCCCAATATAGTCCAAAACAGTAGATAAAGTAGCATGGAGCAATCAAAAATTATAGATACGTTGGAGACGTATCAGGCATCCCCAAGCTTAATTCCTGCTCGTCCTCGAGTAGGTAAATGATAAAAAGAGATTTTTTGATGCGGAGTGATACTTTGGCATAATTTCAATGTAAATCTTCTTAATCATGGTATGAATATTCAGATCCGAAAGGTTCAAGACAAAAGTTCATATTGACATAAAATTGATAATACTTCAAGCATACTAATCAAACAATTATGTCATCTCAAAATAACATGGCCAAAGGAAGTTCATCCCTACAAAATCATATAGTTAGGCTATGCTTCATTTTCGTCACACAAAGATGTTCCCAACTTCTATACCCCCGATGACAAGCCAAGCAATTGTTTCATACTCAAATAATCTCAAACTTTTTCAACCTTCACGCAATACATGAGCGCGAGCCATGGACATAGCACTATGGGTGGTATAGAATATGATGATGGTGATTGTGTGGAGAAGACAAAAAAGGAGAAAGTCTCACATCAACGAGGCTAATCAATGAGCTATGGAGATGCCCATCAATTGATGTTAATGCAAGGAGTAGGGATTGCCATGCAACGGATGCACTAGAGCTAAGAATGCTCAACAAAAGAAAACTAGTGGGTGTGCATCCAACTTGCTTGCTCATGAAGACCTAGGGCATTTTGAGGAAGCCCATCGTTGGAATATACAAGCCAAGTTCTATAATGAAAAATTCCTACTAGTATGAACAAGACAACTTATGAGACTCACTATATGAAATCATGGTGCTACTTTGAAGCACAATATATGAGACTCACTACATGAAGAACAAGGTGCTACTTTGAAGCACAAGTGTGGAAAAAGAGATAGTAGCATTGCCCTTTTTATTTTCTCTCTTTTTTTGGGCCTTTCTTTTTTTCTTTTTGGCCTTTCTCTCTTTTTTTTGATTGGGCAATGCTCTAATAATGATGATCATCACACTTCTATTGATTACAACATAATGATTACAACTCGATACTAGAACAAGATATGACTCTATATGAATGCCTCCGGCGGTGTACCGAGATGGTGCAATGAATCAAGAGTGACATGTATAAAAAATAATGCATGGTGGCTTTGCCACAAATACGATGTCAACTACAAGATCATGCAATGGCAATATGACAAAAGTAAAGCATGTCATGATGATGATGATGATGATGGAAGTTGCATGGCAATATATCTCGGAATGGCTATGGAAATGCCATGATAGGTAGGTATGTCGTCTGTTTTGAGGAAGATATAGGGAGGTTTATGTGTGAAAGAGCGTATCATATCATGGGGTTTGGATGCACCGGCGAAGTTTGCACCAACTCTCAATGTGAGAAAGGGCAATGCACCGTACCGAAGAGGCTAGCAAATGGCGGAAAGGTAAAAGTGCGTATAATCCATGGACTCAACATTAGTCAAAAGAACTCATATACTTATTGCAAAAATTTAGAAGTCATCAAAAATCAAGTACTATGCGCATGCTCCTAGGGGGATAGATTGGTAGGAAAAGACCATCGCTCGTCCCCGACCACCACTCATAAGGATGCACAAGCCAGGTACACTTCATGCTTCAAATTTGTTACATAACTTTAACCATACGTGCATGCTATGGGACTTGCTAACTTCAACACAAGTATTTCTCAAATTCACAACTACTCAACTAGCACGACTATGATATTATCACCTCCATATCTCAAAACAATTATCAAGCATCAAACTTATCTTAGTATTCAACCCACTAAAAAGAAACTTTCACATATCTTGAATACCAAGTATATTAACATTAAGCAAATTACCATGCTATTAACGACTATCAGAATAATCTAAGTGAAGCATGAGAGATCAAGTTTCTTTAAAACAAACCACCACCGTGCTCTAAAAGATCTAAGTGAAGCACTAGAGCAAAAATTATCACGCTCAAAAGGATATAAGTGAAGCACATAGAGTAAACTATCAAGCTCAAAAGATATAAGTGAAGCACATAGAGTATTCTAACAAATTTCAATTCATACATGGCTCTCTCAAAAGGTGTGTACAGCAAGGATGATTGTGGTAGACTAACAAGCAAAGACACAAATAATACAAGACGCTCCAAGCAAAACACATATCATGTGGTGAATAAAAATATAGCTCCAAGTAAATTACCGATGGAAGTGGACGAAAGAGGGGATGCCTTCCGGGGCATCCCCAAGATTTGACTTTTTGGTGTCCTTGGATTATCTTGGGGGTGCCATGGGCATCCCCAAGCTTAGGCTCTTGCCACTCCTTGTTCCATAATCCATCAAAAGAATTCACCCAAAACTTGAAAACTTCACAACACAAAACTCAATAGAAATCTCGTGAGCTCCGCTAGAGAAAGAAAACAAAATACTACTTTAAGGTACTGTAGTGAACTTGTTCTTTATTTGTATTGGTGTTAAACCTACTGTATTCCAACTTCTCTATGGTTTATAAACTATTTTACTAGCCATAGATTCATCAAAATAAGCAAACAAGACACGTAAAACAGAACAGTCTGTAGTAATCTGTTACTAACGCAAACTTCTGGAACCCAAAAACTTCTAACAAAATTATAAGACCTGGGAAATTTGTTTATTGATCAACAGCAATTGAAATCACTATTTTATCACGTTCTGGTGATTTTTGACAATTCGGGCACTGAGCGCAAAGATTCTGGAAATTACAGCAAGATCAAATAACTATCTTCCAAGAAGATCTAATAGGTTTAACTTGGCACAAACACTAATTAAAAGATAAAACCACATCTAAATAGAATCTAGATGGATTATTTATTCCTAAACAAAACTAAAAACAAAAAACACAAAATAAAATTGGGTTGCCTCCCAACAAGCGCTATCGTTTAACGCCCCTAGCTAGGCATAAAAGCAAGGATAGATCTAGGTATTGCCATCTTTGGTAGGCAATCCATAAGTGGCTCTCATGATAGATTCATATGGTAATTTTATTTTCTTTCTAGGAAAGTGTTCCATGCCCTTCTTTAAGGTAAATTGGAATTTAATATTCCCTTCCTTCATATCAATAATTGCACCAATCGTTCTAAGGAAAGGTCTACCAAGAATAATAGGACATGAAGGATTGCAATCTATATCAAGAACGATAAAATCTACGGGCACATAATTCCTATTTGCAACAATAAGAACATCATTAATTCTTCCCATAGGCTTTTTAATAGTGGAATCCGCAAGATGCAAGTTTAGAGAGCAATCATCAAAGTCACGGAAATCTAGCAAATCACACAAAGCTTTGGGGATAGTAGAGACACTAGCACCCAAATCACACAAAGCATAAAACTCGTAATTTTTAATTTTAATCTTAATTGTAGGTTCCCACTCATCATGGAGTTTTCTAGGGATAGAAACTTTCAACTCAAGCTTTTCTTCATAAGATTGCATTAAGGCATCAACAATGTGTTCGGTAAAGGCCTTATTTCGACTATAAGCATGAGGAGATTTTAACACGGATTGCAACAAGGAAATACAATCAATTAAAGAGCAATTTTCATAGTTAAATTCCTTGAGATCCAAAATAGTGGGTTTAGCAATATCTAGATTTTTATTTCTTTCAATCCCTTTTTTATCAATTTCATCATTAGGATCTAAAAACTCAGAATTCTTAGAACGCCCTCTAGGTAAGGGAAGATCATAATCAGATTCATCAAGATTCACATTGCAAAACAAAGATTTAATAGGGGACACATCAATAACTTTCAGATCTTCATCTTGATTCTCATAGTTATTCGGTTTAGCGGCCATCTTATTGACTAAGGTGGCTTGCATATCCGAAATTTCAGCGGTCATTTTTTCAAGATGGGCAATTTGGGCTCTTACACCATCAAATTCTTTGGACATATCATCGAGCTCTTTACTCATATAACTCATAAAACTCTTTTGTTCCTTAAGCTCGTTTCTAAAGAAATTATTATGCTCAAATTGCAAGACCATAAACTTCCTGACATTGTTTTCGATATCTTCTAGCCTTTTAAGGTGAAGATCACCAAAATTAGGTAAGGCCATCGTGACGAACAAGCAAGCAAACTAACACATGAGCAAACAAAAGGCAAAGGGAGGGCGAATAAAACGACAAGGGTGAAGTGGGGGAGAGGAAAACGTGAGGCAAATGGCAAATAATGTAATGCGAGAGATAGAGATTGTGATGGGTACTTGGTATGTTGACTTTTGCGTAGGCTTCCCCGGCAACAGCGCCAGAAATGGCTCGTTGGCGGGAGAGTAAATCTTGACTTGACTTGGTGTAGGCCTCTGTTGGGGAACGTAGCAGAAATTCAAAATTTTCCTACGTAACACCAAGATCTATCTATGGAGAGACCAGCAATGAGTAGAAGGAGAGTGCATCTACATACCCTTGTAGATCGCTAAGCGGAAGCGTTCAAGTGAACGGGGTTGATGGAGTCGTACTCGTCGTGATTCAGATCACCGATGATCAAGTGCCGAACGGACGGCACCTCCGCGTTCAACACACGTACAGCCCGGTGACGTCTCCCACGCCTTGATCCAGCAAGGAGAGAGGGAGAGGTTGAGGAAGACTCCATCCAACAGCAGCACAATGGCGTGGTGGTGGTGGAGGAGCGTGGCAATCCCGCAGGGCTTCGCCAAGCACCATGGGAGAAGAGGAGGAGAACTTGGGAGAGAGGGAGGGGCTGCACCAAAGGCATAAGGTATGTTTGGGAGACCCTCCTACCCCACTATATATAGGGATCCCAAGGGGGGGGGTGCGCCAGCCCCTAGGAGATCCAATCTCCAAGGGGGCGGCGGCCAGGGGAGGAGTCCTCCCCCCCCAAGGCACCTAGGAGGTGCCTTCCCCTGCTGGGACTCTTCCTTTAGGGTTTCCCCAGGCGCATGGGCCTCTTGGGGCTGGTGCCCTTGGCCCATGTAGGCCAAGGCGCACCCCCTACAGCCCATGTGGCCCCCCCCGGGGCAGGTGGCCCCACCCGGTGGGCCCCCGGGACCCTTCCGGTGGTCCCGGTACAATACCGATGACCCCGAAACTTGTCCCGATGGCCGAAACAGGACTTCCTATATATAAATCTTTACCTCCGGACCATTCCGGAACTCCTCGTGACGTCCGAGATCTCATCCGGGACTCCGAACAACATTCGGCAACCACATACAAGCTTCCTTTATAACCCTAGCGTCATCGAACCTTAAGTGTGTAGACCCTACGGGTTCGGGAGACATGCAGACATGACCGAGACGTTCTCCGGTCAATAACCAACAGCGGGATCTGGATACCCATGTTGGCTCCCATATGTTCCACGATGATCTCATCGGATGAACCACGATGTCAAGGACTTAATCAATCCCGTATTCAATTCCCTTTGTCTATCGGTATGTTACTTGCCCGAGATTCGATCGTCGGTATCCAATACCTTGTTCAATCTCGTTACCGGCAAGTCACTTTACTCGTTCCGTAACACATCATCCCGTGATCAACTCCTTGGTCACATTGCGCATATGATGATGTCCTACCGAGTGGGCCCAGAGATACCTCTCCGTTTACACGGAGTGACAAATCCCAGTCTCGATCCGCATAAAACAATAGATACTTTCGGAGATACCTGTAGTGCACCTTTATAGTCACCCAGTTACGTTGTGACGTTTGATACACCCAAAGCACTCCTACGGTATCCAGGAGTTACACGATCTCATGGTCAAAGGAAGAGATACTTGACATTAGCAAAGCTCTAGCAAATGAACTACACGATCTTTGTGCTATGCTTAGGATTGGGTCTTGTCCATCACATCATTCTCCTAATGATGTGATCCCGTTATCAACGACATCCAATGTCCATAGCCAGGAAACCATGACTATCTGTTGATCACAATGAGCTAGTCAACTAGAGGCTCACTAGGGACATATTGTGGTCTATGTATTCACACGTGTATTACGATTTCCGGATAATACAGTTATAGCATGAATAAAAGACAATTATCATGAACAAGGAAATATAATAATAATACTTTTATTATTGCCTCTAGGGCATATTTCCAACAGTCTCCCACTTGCACTAGAGTCAATAATCTAGTTCACATCGCCATGTGATTAACACTCACAGGTCACATCGCCATGTGACTAATACCCAAGAGTTTACTAGAGTCAGTAGTCTAGTTCACATCACTATGTGATTAACACTCAATGAGTTTTATGTTTGATCATGTTGCTTGTGAGAGAGGTTTTAGTCAACGGGTCTGAACCTTTCAGATCCATGTGTGCTTTACAAATCTCTATGTCATCTCCTAGATGCAGCTACCACGCTCTATTTGGAGCTATTCCAAACAACTGTTCTACTTGGAGCTATTCTAAAATATTGCTCCATTATATGTATCCGGTCTCTCTACTCAGAGCTATCCAGATAGGTGTCAAGCTTGCATCGTCGTAACCTTTACGACGAACTCTTTTACCACCTCCATAATCGAGAAAATTCCTTAGTCCACTAGTTACTAAGGATAACTTTGACCGCTGTCCTGTGAGCCATTCTTGGATCACTCTTGTACCCCTTGACTGACTCATGGCAAGGCACACTTCAGGTGCGGTACACAGCATAGCATACTGAAGAGCCTACGTCTTAAGAATAGGGGACGACCTTCGTCCTTTCTCTCTATTCTGCCGTGGTCGAGCTTTAAGTCTTAACTTCGTACCTTACAACTCAGGCAAGAACTCCTTCTTTGGCTGGTCCATCTTGAACACCTTCAAGATCATGTCAAGGTATGTGCTCATTTGAAAGTATTATTAAGCGTTTTGATCTATCCTTATAGATCTTGATGCTTAATGCTCAAGTAGCTTAATCCAGGTTTTCTATTGAAAAACACTTTCAAAATAACCCTATATGCTTTCCAGAAATTCTACGTCATTTCTGATCAACAATATGTCAACAACATATACTCATCAGAAATTTTATAGTGCTCCCACTCACTTCTTTGGAAATACAAGTTTCTCATAAACTTTGTACAAACCCAAAATCTTTGATCATCATCAAAGCATACATTCCAACTCCGAGATGCTCACTCCAGTCCTTAGAAGGATCGCTGTAGCTAGCATACCTTTTAGCATCCTTAGGATCGACAAAACTTTTCTGATTGTATTGCATACAACCTTTCCTTACGAAAACTAGTAAGGAAACTTGTCTTGACATCCATCTGCCAGATTTCATAAATGCAGCTAATGCTAACATGATTCCGACGGACTTTAAGCATCGCTACGAGTGAGAAAATCTCATCGTAGTCAACTCCTTGAACTTGTCGGAAAACACTTCGCCACATGTCGAGCTTCATAGATGGTGACATTACCATCCACGTCCGTCTTCTTCTTAAAAGGTCCATTTATCTCAATGGATTGCCGATCATCGGGCAAGTCCATCAAAGTCCATGCTTTGTTCTGATATATGGATACTATCTCGGATTTCATGGCTTCTAACCATTTGTCGGAATTCGGGCCCTCCATCGCTTCTCCATAGCTCGTAGGTTCATTGTTGTCTAGCAACATGACCTTCAAGACAGGATCACCTTACCACTCCAAAGTAGTACGTGTCCTTGTCGTCCTACGAGGTTTGGTAGTGACTTGATCCGAAGTTTCATGATCAATATCATAAGCTTCCACTTCAATTGGTGTAGGTGCCACAGGAACAACTCCCTGTGACCTGTCACACACTAGTTGAAGAGACGGTTCAATAACCTCATCAAGTCTCCACCATCCTCCCACTCAATTCTTTCGAGAGAAACTTTTCCTCGAGAAAGGACCCGATTCTAGAAACAATCCATATTGCTTTCGGATCTGAATTAGGAGGTATACCCAACTGTTTTGGGTTTCCTATGAAGATGCATTTTATCCGCTTTGGGTTCGAGCTTATCAACCTGAAACTTTTTCATATAAGCGTCGCAGCCCCAAACTTTTAAGAAACGACAACTTAGGTTTCTCTAAACCATAATTCATACGGTGTCATCTCATCGGAATTACGTGGTGCCCTATTTAAAGTGAATGTGGTTGTCTCTAATGCCTAACCCATGAACGATAGTGGTAATTCGATAAGAGACATCATGGTATGCACCATATCCAATAGGGTGCAACTATGATGTTCGGACACACCATCACATTATGGTGTTCCAGGCGGTATTAATTGCGAAACAATTTCCACAATGTCTTAATTGTGTGCCAAAACTCGTAACTCAGATATTCATCTCTATGATCATATGATAGACATTTTATCCTCTTGTCACAATGATCTGCTACTTCACTCTGAAATTACTTGAACCATTCAATAATTCAGACTTGTGTTTCATCAAGAAAATATACTCAACATTTACTCGAATCATCTGTGAAGTAAGAACATAATGATATTCACTGCATGCCTCAGCACTCATTCGACTGCACACATCAAAATGTGTTACTTCCAACAAGTTGCTATCTTGTTCCATCTTACTGAAAATGAGGCTTTTCAGTCATCTTGCCCATGTGGTATGATTTGCATATCTCAAGTGATTCAAAATCAAGTGAGTCCGAACGATCCATTTGCATGGAGTTTCTTCATGCATATACACCAATAGACATGGTTCGCATGTCTCAAACTTTTCAAAAACGAGTGAGTCCAAAGATCCATCAACATGGAGCTTCTTCATGCGTTCTATACCAATATGATTTACATAGCAGTGCCACAAGTAAGTGCTACTATCATTACTATCTTATATCTTTTGACATGAAAATGTGTACCCCTACGATCAAAATTCAATAAACCATTCCTTTAGGTGCAAGAGCACTTATTCAGGTTTAATACTAATCTTGATGGTAGAGGGAGCGTGCGATGTTAGATCACATCAAACTTGGAAACACTTCCAACACATATCGTCAGCTCACCTTTAGCTAGTCTCCGTTTTATTCCGTAGCTTTTATTTCGAGTTACTAACACTTAGCAACCGAACCGGTATCTAATACCCTGGTGCTACTAGGAGTACTAGTAAAGTACACATTAACATAATGTATATCCAATATACTTCTATCGACCTTGCCAGCCTTCTCATCTACCAAGTATCTAGGGTAATCCTGCTCCAGTGGTTGTTCCCCTTATTACAGAAGCACTTAGTCTCGGGTTTGGGTTCAACCTCGGGTTTCTTCATTGGTGCAGCAGCTGATTTGCCGTTTCATGAAGTATCCCTTCTTTCCCTTGCCCTTCTTGAAACTAGTGGTTTCATCAACCATCAACAATTGATGCTCCTTCTTGATTTCTACTTTCGCGATGTCAAACAACGCGAATACCTCAAGGATCATCATTTCTATCCTTGATATGTTATAGTTCATCACGAAGCTCTAGCAGCTTGGTGGCAATGACTTTGGGGAAACATCACTATCTCATCTGGAAGATCAACTCCCACTCGATTCAAGTGATTGTTGCACTCAATCAATCTGAGCACAAGCTCAACGATTGAGCTTTTCTCCCTTAGTTTGCAGGCTAAGAAAATCGTCGGAGGTCTTATACCTCTTGACGTGGGCACGAGCCTGAAATCCTAATTTCAGCCCTCGAAACATCTCATATGTTCCGCGACGTTTCGAAAACGTCTTTGGTGCCTCTACTTAAACCATTTAATTGAACTATCACGTAGTTATCAAAACGTGTATGTCCGATGTTCGCAACATCGACAAACGACGTTGGGGTTCAGCACACTGAGCGGTGCATTAAGGACATAAGCTTTCTACTGATCGCATAATCACTACTATCAACTTTCAACTTTATTTTCTCTAGTAACATATCAAAACAGTGGAACTAAAGCGCGAGCTTACGACATAATTTGCAAAAGGTCTTTTGACTATGTTCAGAATAATTAAGTTCATCTTATGAACTCCCACTCAGATAGACATCCCTCTGGTCATCTAAGTGATTACATGATCCGAGTCAACTAGGCCGTGTCCGATCATCACGTGAGACGGACTAGTTAACGTCGGTGAACATCTTCATGTTGATCGTATCTACTATACGACTCATGCTCGACCTTTCGGTCTCCGTGTTCCGAGGCCATGTCTGCACATGCTAGGCTCGTCAAGTTAACCCTAAGTGTTTTCGCTGTGTAAAACTGTCTTACACCCGTTGTATGTGAACGTAAGAATCCATCACACCCGATCATCACGTGGTGCTTAGAAGCGACGAACTGTAGCAACGGTGCACAGTTAGGGGAGAACACTTCTTGAAATTTTGTAAGGGATCATCTTATTTACTACCGTCGTTCTAAGCAAACAAGATGCATAAACATGATAAAAATCACATGCAATCAAATAGAGTAGTGACATGACATGGCCAATATCATATAGCTCCTTTGATCTTCATCTTCGGGGCTCCATGATCATCTTGTCACCGGCATGACACCATGATCTCCATCATCATGATCTCCATCATCGTGTCTTCATGAAGTTGTCACGCCAACGACTACTTCTACTTCTATGACTAACGCGTTTAGCAATAAAGTAAAGTAGTTTACATGGCGTTCTTCAATGACACGCAGGTCATACAATAAATAAAGACAACTCCTATGGCTCCTGCCGGTTGTCATACTCATCGACATGCAAGTCGTGAATCCTATACAAGAACATGATCAATCTCATACATCACATATATCATTCATCACATCCTTTTGGCCATATCACATCACATAGCATACCCTGCAAAAACAAGTTAGACGTCCTCTAATTGTTGTTGCATGTTTTACGTGGCTGCTATGGGTTTCTAGCAAGAACATTTCTTACCTACGCAAGACCACAACGTGATATGCCAATTGCTATTTACCCTTCATAAGGACCCTTTTCATCGAATCCGTTCCGACTAAAGTGGGAGAGACTGGCACCCGCTAGCCACCTTATGCACCAAGTGCATGTCAATCGGTGGAACCTGTCTCACGTAAGAGTACGTGTAAGGTCGGTCCGGGCCGCTTCATCCCACAATACCGTCGAAACAAGATTGGACTAGTAACGGTAAGCATATTGAACAACATCAACGCCCACAACTACTTTGTGTTCTACTCGTGCAAAGAATCTACGCAATAGACCTAGCTCATGATGCCACTGTTGGGGAACGTAGCAGAAATTCAAAATTTTCCTACGTAACACCAAGATCTATCTATGGAGAGACCAGCAACGAGTAGAAGGAGAGTGCATCTACATACCCTTGTAGATCGCTAAGCGGAAGCGTTCAAGTGAACGGGGTTGATGGAGTCGTACTCGTCGTGATTCAGATCACCGATGATCAAGTGCCGAACGGACGGCACCTCCGCGTTCAACACACGTACAGCCCGGTGACGTCTCCCATGCCTTGATCCAGCAAGGAGAGAGGGAGAGGTTGAGGAAGACTCCATCCAACAGCAGCACAACGGCGTGGTGGTGGTGGAGGAGCGTGGCAATCCCGCAGGGCTTCGGCAAGCACCATGGGAGAAGAGGAGGAGAACTTGGGAGAGAGGGAGGGGCTGCACCAAAGGCATAAGGTATGTTTGGGAGACCCTCCTACCCCACTATATATAGGGATCCCAAGGGGGGGGGTGCGCCAGCCCCTAGGAGATCCAATCTCCAAGGGGGCGGCGGCCAGGGGAGGAGTCCTCCCTCCCCAAGGCACCTAGGAGGTGCCTTCCCCTGCTGGGACTCTTCCTTTAGGGTTTCCCCAGGCGCATGGGCCTCTTGGGGCTGGTGCCCTTGGCCCATGTAGGCCAAGGAGCACCCCCTACAGCCCATGTGCCCCCCCCGGGGCAGGTGGCCCCACCCGGTGGGCCCCCGGGACCCTTCCGGTGGTCCCGGTACAATACCGATGACCCCGAAACTTGTCCCGATGGCCGAAACAGGACTTCCTATATATAAATCTTTACCTCCGGACCATTCCGGAACTCCTCGTGACGTCCGGGATCTCATCTGGGACTCCGAACAACATTCGGTAACCACATACAAGCTTCCTTTATAACCCTAGCGTCATCGAACCTTAAGTGTGTAGACCCTACGGGTTCGGGAGACATGCAGACATGACCGAGACGTTCTCCGGTCAATAACCAACAGCGGGATCTGGATACCCATGTTGGCTCCCATATGTTCCACGATGATCTCATCGGATGAACCACGATGTCAAGGACTTAATCAATCCCGTATTCAATTCCCTTTGTCTATCGGTATGTTACTTGCCCGAGATTCGATCGTCGGTATCCAATACCTTGTTCAATCTCGTTACCGGCAAGTCACTTTACTCGTTCCGTAACACATCATCCCGTGATCAACTCCTTGGTCACATTGCGCATATGATGATGTCCTACCGAGTGGGCCCAGAGATACCTCTCCGTTTACACGGAGTGACAAATCCCAGTCTCGATCCGCATAAAACAATAGATACTTTCGGAGATACCTGTAGTGCACCTTTATAGTCACCCAGTTACGTTGTGACGTTTGATACACCCAAAGCACTCCTACGGTATCCAGGAGTTACACGATCTCATGGTCAAAGGAAGAGATACTTGACATTAGCAAAGCTCTAGCAAATGAACTACATGATCTTTGTGCTATGCTTAGGATTGGGTCTTGTCCATCACATCATTCTCCTAATGATGTGATCCCGTTATCAACGACATCCAATGTCCATAGCCAGGAAACCATGACTATCTATTGATCACAACGAGCTAGTCAACTAGAGGCTCACTAGGGACATATTGTGGTCTATGTATTCACACGTGTATTACGATTTCCGGATAATACAGTTATAGCATGAATAAAAGACAGTTATCATGAACAAGGAAATATAATAATAATACTTTTATTATTGCCTCTAGGGCATATTTCCAACAGCCTCCCCGCCAACGGCGCCAGAAATCCTTCTTGCTACGTCTCGAGCTAGCGTTGGTTTTCCCCGAAGAGGAGGGGGTGATGCAGCACAGTAGCATAAGTATTTCCTTCAGTTTTTTAGAACCAAGGTATCAATCCAGTAGGAGGTCACGCGCAAGTCCCTCGTACCTGCACAAAACGGTAGCAACTCGCAACCAACGCTTAGGGGTTGTCAATCCCTTCACGGTCACTTACGAGAGTGAGATCTGATAGAGATAATATTTTTGGTATTTTTGGTATAAAGATGCAAAGTGAAAAATAAAAGCAAAACAAGTAAAATAAAGTAATGGAGATTGATATGATGAGAATAGACCCAGGGGCCATAGGTTTCACTAGTGGCTTCTCTCAAGAGCATCGATATTCTACGGTGGGTGAACAAATTACTGTTGAGCAATTAATAGAATTGAGCATAGTTATGAGGTTATCTAGGTAAGATCATGTATATAGGCATCACGTCCGTGACAAGTAGACCGACTCCTGCCTGCATCTACTACTATTACTCCACTCATCGACCGCTATCCATCATGCATCTAGAGTATTAAGTTAAAAACAGAGTAACGCCTTAAGCAAGATGACATGATGTAGAGGAATAAAGTCATGCAATATGATAAATACCCCATCTTGTTATCCTCGATGGCAACAATACAATACGTGCCTTGCAACTCTTTCTGTTACTGAGTAAGGACACCGCAAGATTGAACCCAAAGCTAAGCACTTCTCCCATTGCAAGAACTACCAATCTAGTTGGCCAAACCAAACGGATAATTCGAAGAGACTTGCAAAGATAACTCAATAATACATAAAAGAATTCAGAGAAGATTCAAATATTATTCATAGATAAGTTGGATCATAAACCCACAATTCATCGATCTCAACAAACACACCGCAAAAAGAAGATTACATCGAATAGATCTCCACGAGAGAGGGGGAGAACATTGTATTGAGATCCAAAAAGAGAGAAGAAGCCATCTAGCTACTAGCTATGGACCCGAAGGTCTGAAGTAAACTACTCACACTTCATCGGAAGGGCTATGGTGTTTATGTAGAAGCCCTCCGTGATGGATGCCCTCTCCGGCGGAGCTCCGGAACAGGCCCCAAGATGGGATCTCATGGATACAGGAAGTTGCAGCGGTGGAATTAGGTTTTTGGCTCCCCCTTTGGTCTAATGGGGGTACGTAGGTATATATAGGAGGAAGGAGCACGTCGTTGGAGCTTCGAGGGGCCCACGAGGCAGGGGGCGCGCCCAGGGGGGGGGGGCGCCCTCCACCCTCGTGACCTCCCGGAAACTTCTTGGAGTAGGGTCCAAGTCTCCTGGATCACGTTCGGTGAGAAGATCACGTTCCCGAAGGTTTCATTCCGTTTGGACTCCGTTTGATATTCTGTTTCCTCGAAATACTGAAATAGGCAAAAAACATCAATTCTGGGCTGGGCCTCCGGTTAATAGGTTAGTCCCAAAAATAATATAAAAGTGGAAAATAAAGCCCAATATAGTCCAAAACAGTAGATAAAGTAGCATGGAGCAATCAAAAATTATAGATACGTTGGAGACGTATCACGTACGCGTAATATCGGTCTGGGCCGCTTCATCCAACAATACCGCCGAATCAAAGTATGACATGATGGTAAGCAGTATGACTATTATTGCCCACAACTCTATGTTCTACTCATGCATATAACATCTACGCATAAACCTGGCTCTGATACCACTGTTGGGGAACACAATAATTTTAAAAAAATCCTACGCACACGCAAGATCTATGTGATGCATAGCAACGAGCGGGAGATTGTTGTCCACGTACCCTCGTAGACCGTAAGCGGAAGCATTATGACAACGCGATTGATGTAGTCATACGTCTTCACGATCTGAACGATCCTAGTACCGAAAGTACGGCACCTCCGTGATCTGCACACGTTAAGCTCGGTGACGTCCCACGAACTCTCGATCCAGCTGAGTGTCGAGGGAGAGCTTCGTCAGCATGACGGCATGATGACGGTGACGATGAAGCTACCGGCACATGGCTTCGCCTAAGCACTGCAACAATATGACTGAGGTGGATTATGGTGGAGGGGGGCACCGCACACGGCTAAGACAATGTCTGTTGTTTTGTTCTATGGTGCCCCTGTCCCCGTATATAAAGGAGCAAGGGGGGAGGCCGGCCGGCCCTAGGGCGTGCCAAGGAGGGGAGGAGTCCTCCTCCTAGTAGGAGTAGGACTCCCCCTTTCCTAGTCTACTAGGAGGGGGAAGGGGGAAGGAAAGAGAGGGAGAGGAAGAGCGAAAGAGGGGCCGCGCCCCCCTCCCCTAGTCCAATTCGGAATCCCTTGGGGGGGCGCCACCTCCTGGCTGCTGCCCTCTCTCTCCCCTAAAGCCCACTAAGGCCCCAATAACTTCCTGGTGGGGTTCCGATAACCCTCCGGCACTCCAGTTTTATCCGAAACCTCCCGGAACACTTCCGGTGTCCGAATATAGTCGTCCAATATATCGATCTTTATGTATCGACCATTTCGAGACTCCTCATCATGTCCGTGATCATATCCGGGACTCCAAACTACCTTCGGTACATCAAAAACACATAAACTCATAATACCGATCGTCACTGAATGTTAAGCGTGCGGACCCTACATGTTCGATAACTATGTAGACATGACCGAGACACGTCTCCGGTCAATAACCAATAGTGGAACCTGGATGCTCATATTGGTTCCTACATATTCTACGAAGATCTTTATCAGTCAAACCGCATAACAACATGCGTTGTTCCCTTTGTCATCGGTATGTTACTTACCCGAGATTCGATCGTCGGTATCTCAATACCTAGTTCAATCTTGTTACTGGCAAGTCTCTTTACTCGTTCCATAATACATCATCCCACAACTAACTCATTAGTCACATTGCTTGCAAGGCTTATAATGATGTGCATTACGGAGAGGGCCCAGAGATACCTCTCCGACAATCGGAGTGACAAATCCTAATCTTGATCTATGCCAACTCAACAAACACCATCGGAGACACCTGTAGAGCACCTTTATAATCACCCAGTTACGTTGTGACATTTTGTAGCTGATACGTCTCCATCGTATCTACCTTTCCAAACACTTTTTCCCTTGTTTTGGACTCTAACTTGCATGATTTGAATGGAACTAACCCGGACTGACGCTGTTTTTAGCAGAATTGCCACGGTGTTATTTTTGTGCAGAAATAAAAGTTCTCAGAATGACCTGCAACTTCACGTAGAATATTTTTGGAATTTATAAAAAATACTTGCAAAAGAATCAAGGCCAGGGGGCCCACACCCTGTCCACGAGGGTGGGGGGCATGACTACCCCCAGGGCGCGCTCCCCTCGTGGGCCCCCCCTAGTGCTCCACTGACCTCAATTCCAACTCTATATATTCACGTTCGGGAAGAAAAAATCAGAGAGAAGGATTCATCGCGTTTTACAATACGGAGCCGCCGCCAAGCCCTAAACTCTCTCGGAGGGATGATCTGGAGTCGTTCGGGGCTCCGGAAAGGGGAATTTGTTAGGGTTTGATCCCTAGTATCCACTATGTTATAAGATTGATGTTGCTATGACTTTGCTATGCTTAATGTTTGTCACTAGGGCCCGAGTGTCATGATTTCATATATGAACCTATTATGTTTTCATGAATATATGTGAGTTCTTGATCCTATCTTGCAAGTCAATAGTCACCTACTATGTGTTTTGATCCGGCAACCCAGAAGCGACAATAATCGGGACCACTCCCGGTGATGACCGTAGTTTGAGGAGTTCATGTATTCACTAAGTGTTAATGCTTTGGTCTGGTACTCTATTGAAAGGAGGCCTTAATATCCCTTAGTTTCAAATAGGACCCCGCTGCCACGGGAGGGTAGGACAAAAGATGTCATGCAAGTTCTTTTCCATAAGCACGCATGACTATATTCGGAATACATGCCTACATTACATTGATGAATTGGAGCTAGTTCTGTGTCACCCTATGTTATAACTATTGCATGAATAATCGCATCTGACATAATTATCCATCATTGATCCAATGCCTACGAGCTTTTTACATATTGATCTTCGCTTAGTTACTTCACCGTTGCCACTGTTACAATTACTACAAAACTGCTACCGTTACTTTTGCCACCGTTACCGTTACTTCCATACTACTTCGCTACTAAATACTTTACTGCAGATATTAAGTTATCCAGGTGTGGTTGAATTGACAACTCAACTGCTAATACTTGAGAATATTCTTTGGCTCCCCTTGTGTCGAATCAATAAATTTGGGTTGAATACTCTACCCTCGAAAACTGTTGCGATCCCCTACACTTGTGGGTTATCAGTAGCACACAAAGTGTTCCTCCGATATTCGGGAGTTGCATAATATCATAGTCATAGGAACATGTATAAGTCATGAAGAAAGCAATAGCAACATACTAAACGATCAAGTGCTAAGCTAACGGAATGGGTCAAGTCAATCACATCATTCTCTAATGATGTGATCCCGTTAATCAAATGACAATTCATGTCTATGGCTAGGAAACTTAACCATTTCTGATTCAACGAGCTAGTCAAGTAGAGGCATACTAGTGACACTCTGTTTGTCTATGTATTCACACATGCACTAAGTTTCCGTTAATACAATTCTAGCATGAATAATAAACATTTATCATGATATAAGGAAATATAAATAACAACTTTATTATTGCCTCTAGGGCATATTTCCTTCACCAGAGGCCTAGGATAACAAGAGTCCTAGTCGAATACGTCGGTGGAGAGGAGTCCTTGTTTTGATCACCAAGTCTTGTGGAATCTTCCTCATGTATGTCATCGGCTGCCTGAAGTGGCCCATGTGTAAACGGCCATGGGGGTCCTCGGCCCAATCCACCTAGTTGGGAAACGACGTGGTGAGTACCCCCTAGTCCGGGACACTGTCACCTGCCACAAGCACTTTACGAGAATAGAGTTCAATCAAAATAATAATCAAGCATGATAATGGTATTGAAACTAGAATCAATGAGAGATGCGCGGAGATAGCTAGTACTACTTACTTTGGGGTGTTGACATTGCAGCTCCTTTTTCCATCCACCCCTAACCTTGTTGGCGAACTTTTTCCAAACCCTGTCAGAAAATGATTACTTGATATGAGGAAATGAACGAAATTGCCGATGTAGTGTGATAATGATTGAACTTACTTCTGGAGAATTTGACTCATGTCCACCCATTCCTCAGGCTCTTTACGTCTCGAGTCCAAGACAATTACTACTCCTGCGTTAAGCTGAATGGATAGCAGAATAAAGTGAAACCTGCGGACGCATAACTAATCAATTGCACTTAACCTCGAGTAAGTGAAACATAAGGTACACAATGTTGGGGAACGTTGCAGAAAACAAAAAAAATCTCTATGTTTCACCAAGATCTATCTATGGAGTCATCTAGCAACGAGAGGGGAGTGCATCTACATACCCTTGTAGATGGCGAGCGGAAGCGTTCAAGAGAATGGGGATGATGGAGTCGTACTCGCCGTGATCCAAATCACCGATGACCAAGTGCCGAACGGACGGCACCTCCGCGTTCAACACACGTACGGTCAGCGTGACGTCTCCTCCTTCTTGATCCAGCAAGGGGGAAGGAGAGGTTGATGAAGATCCAGCAGCACGACGGCGTGGTGTTGGATGCAGCAGTCACCGCAGCAGGGCTTCGCCGAGCTTCTGCGAGAGGGAGAGGTGTAGCAGGGGAGAGGGAGGCGCCAAGGCTTGAGGGTGCGGCTGCCCTCCCTCCCCCCCTTATATAGGCCCCCTATGGGGGTGCGCCGGCCCTAGGAGATGGGATCTCCTAGGGGGGCGGCGGCCAAGGGGGTGGAGTGCCCCCCAAGGCAAGTGGAGGCGCCCCCTCCCCTAGGGTTCCCAACCCTAGGTGCATGAGGGGCCCAAGGGGGGGGGGGGCGCACCAGCCCACTATGGGCTGGTTCCCTCCCCACTTCAGCCCATGGGGCCCTCCGGGATGGGTGGCCCCACCCGGTGGACCCCCAGGACCCTTCCGGTGGTCCCGGTACAATACAGTTGACCCCCGAAACTCTCCCGATGGTCGAAACTGCACTTCCTATATATAATTCTTCACCTCTGGACCATTCCGGAACTCCTCGTGACGTCCGGGATCTCATCCGAGACTCCGAACAACTTTCGGGTTACTGCATACTCATATCTCTACAACCCTAGCGTCACCGAACCTTAAGTGTGTAGACCCTACGGGTTCGGGAGACATGTAGACATGACCGAGACGACTCTCCGATCAATAACCAACAGCGGGATCTGGATACCCATGTTGGATCCCACATGCTCCTCGATGATCTCATCAGATGAACCACGATGTCGAGGATTCAAGCAACCCCGTATACAATTCCCTTTGTCAATCGGTACATTACTTGCCCGAGATTCGATCGTCGGTATCCCAATACCTCGTTCAATCTCGTTTCCGGCAAGTCACTTTACTCGTACAGTAATGCATGATCCCGTGACCAGACACTTGGTCACTTTGAGCTCATTATGATGATGCATTACCGAGTGGGCCCAGAGATACCTCTCCGTCATATGGAGTGACAAATCCCAGTCTTGATCCGTGTCAACCCAACAGACACTTTCGGAGATACCCGTAGTATGCCTTTATAGTCACCCAGTTACGTTGTGATGTTTGGTACACCCAAAGCACTCCTACGGTATCTGGGAGTTACACGATCTCATGGTCTAAGGAAAAGATACTTGACATTGGAAAAACTCTAGCAAACGAACTATACGATCTTGTGCTATGTTTAGGATTGGGTCTTGTCCATCACATCATTCTCCTAATGATGTGATCTCGTTGTCAATGACATCCAATGTCCATAGTCAGGAAACCATGACTACCTGTTAATCAACGAGCTAGTCAACTAGAGGCTTACTAGGGACATGTTGGTGTCTATGCATTCACACATGTATTACGATTTCCGGATAACACAATTATAGCATGAATAAAAGACAATTATCATGAACAAGGAAATATAATAATAATCCTTTTATTATTGCCTCTAGGGCATATTTCCAACAGTCTCCCACTTGCACTAGAGTCAATAATCTAGTTACATTGTGATGAATCGAACACCCATAGAGTTCTGGTGTTGATCATGTTTTGCCCTAGGGAGAGGTTTAGTCAAGGATCTGCGACATTTAGATTCGTATGTACTTTACAAATATCTATGTCTCCATCTTGAACATTTTCACGAATGGAGTTGAAGCGACGCTTGATGTGCCTGGTCTTCTTGTGAAACCTGGGCTCCTTGGCAAGTGCAATAGCTCCAGTGTTGTCACAGAAGAGTTTGATCGGCCCCGACGCATTGGGTATGACTCCTAGGTCAGTGATGAACTCCTTCACCCAAATTGCTTCATGTGCTGCCTCCGAGGCTGCCATGTACTCCGCTTCACATGTAGATCCTGCCACGACGCTCTGCTTGCAGCTGCACCAGCTTACTGCTCCACCATTCAACATATACACGTATCCGGGTTGTGACTTAGAGTCATCCAGATCTGTGTCAAAGCTAGCGTCGACTAACCCTTTACGACGAGCTCTTCGTCACCTCCATAAACGAGAAACATGTCCTTAGTCCTTTTCAGGTACTTCGGGATATTCTTGACCGCTGTCCAGTGTTCCTTGCCGGGATTACTTTGGTACCTACCTACCAAACTTACGGCAAGGTTTACATCAGGTCTGGTACACAGCATGACATACATAATAGACCCTATGGCTGAGGCATAGGGGATGACACTCATCTCTTCTATATCTTCTGCTGTGGTCGGACATTGAGCTGAGCTCAATTTCACACCTTGCAACACAGGCAAGAACCCCTTCTTAGACTGATCCATATTGAACTTCTTCAATATCTTATCAAGGTATGTGCTTTGTGAAAGACCTATGAGGCATCTTGATCTATCTCTATAGATCTTGATGCCTAATATATAAGCAGCTTCTCCAAGGTCCTTCATTGAAAAACTCTTATTCAAGTAGGCCTTAATGTTGTCCAAAAGTTCTATATCATTTCCCATCAGAAGTATGTCATCTACATATAATATGAGAAATGCTACAGAGCTCCCACTCACTTTCTTGTAAACGCAGGCTTCTCCATAAGTCTGCATAAACCCAAACGCTTTGATCATCTCATCAAAGCGAATGTTCCAACTCCGAGATGCTTGCACCAGCCCATAAATCGAGCGTTGGGGCTTGCACACCTTGTCAGCATTCTTAGGATCGACAAAACCTTCCGGCTGCATCATATACAATTCTTCCTTAAGGAAACCATTAAGGAATGCCATTTTGACGTCCATTTGCCATATCTCATAATCATAGAATGCGGCAATTGCTAACATGATTCGGACGGACTTCAGCTTCGCTATGGGTGAGAAAGTCTCATCGTAGTCAACCTGAACTTGTCGATAACCCTTAGCGACAAGCCGAGCTTTATAGATGGTCACATTACCATCCGCGTCTGTCTTCTTCTTAAAGATCCATTTATTTTCTATGGCTCGCCGCTCAACGGGCAAGTCAGTCAAAGTCCATACTTCGTTTTCATACATGGATCCTATCTCGGATTTCATGGCTTCTAGCCATTTGTCGGAATCCGGGCCCGCCATCGCTTCTTCATAGTTCGAAGGTTCACCGTTGTCTAACAACATGATTTCCAAGACAGGGCTGCCGTACCACTCTGGTGCGGAACGTGTCCTTGTGGACCTACAAAGTTCAGTAGCAACTTGATATGAAGTTTCATGACCATCATCATTAACTTCCTCTCTAGTCGGTGCAGGCACCTCAGGAACATTTTCTTGAGTTGCACCACTTTCCGGTTCAAGAGGTAATACTTCATCAAGTTCTACTTTCCTCCCACTTACTTCTTTCGAGAGAAACTCTTTCTCTAGAAAGGATCCATTCTTGGCAACAAAGATCTTGCCTTCGGATCTGAGGTAGAAGGTATACCCAATAGTTTCTTTAGGGTATCCTATGAAGACGCATTTTTCCGACTTTGGTTCGAGCTTTTCAGGTTGAAGTTTCTTGACATAAGCATCGCATCCCCAAACTTTTAGAAACGACAGCTTAGGTTTCTTCCCAAACCATAATTCATATGGTGTCGTCTCAACGGATTTCGACGGAGCCCTATTTAAAGTGAATGCGGCAGTCTCTAAAGCCTAGCCCCAAAATGATAGCGGTAAATCGGTAAGAGACATCATAGATCGCACCATATCTAATAGAGTGCGATTACGATGTTCGGACACACCATTATGCTGAGGTGTTCCAGGCGGCGTGAGTTGTGAAACTATTCCACATTTTCTTAAGTGTGTGCCAAATTCGTGACTCAAGTATTCTCCCGCATGATCTGATTGCAAGAACTTGATTTTCCTGTCATGTTGATTCTCATCCTCACTCTAAAATTCCTTGAACTTTTCAAAGGTCTCAGACTTGTGTTCCATTAAATAGACATACCCATATCTACTCAAGTCATCAGTGAGGGTGAGAACATAACGATAGACACCGCGAGCCTCAACACTCATTGGACCGCACACATCAGTATGTATGATTTCCAATAAGTTGGTTGCTCGCTCCATTGTTCCTGAGAACGGAGTCTTGGTCATTTTACCCATGAGGCATGGTTCGCACGTGTCGAATGATTCGTAATCAAGAGACTCTAAAAGTCCATCTGCATGGAGCTTCTTCATGCGTTTGACACCTATGTGACCAAGGCGGCAGTGCCACAAGTATGTGGGACTATCATTATCAACCTTACATCTTTTGGTATTCACACTATGAATATGTGTAGCATTACGCTCGAGATTCATTAAGAATAAACCATTCACCATCGGAGCATGACCATAAAACATATCTCTCATATAAATAGAACAACCATTATTCTCGGATTTAAATGAGTAGCCATCTCGAATTAAACGAGATCCTGATACAATGTTCATGCTCAAAGCTGGCACTAAATAACAATTATTGAGGTTTAAAACTAATCCCGTAGGTAAATGTAGAGGTAGCGTGCCGACGGCGATCACATCGACCTTGGAACCATTCCCGACGCGCATCGTCACCTCGTCCTTCGCCAGTCTCCGCTTATTCCGCAGCTCCTACTTTGAGTTACAAATGTGAGCAACTGCACCGGTATCAAATACCCAGGAGCTACTACGAGTACTGGTAAGGTACACATCAATTACATGTATATCACATATACCTTTCGTGATGTCGGCCTTCTTGTCCGCTAAGTATTTGCGGCAGTTCCGCTTCCAGTGACCACTTCCCTTGCAATAAAAGCACTCAGTCTCGGGCTTGGGTCCATTCTTTGGCTTCTTCCCGGCAGCTTGCTTACCGGGCGCGGCAACTCCCTTGCCGTCCTTCTTGAAGTTCTTCTTACCCTTGCCTTTCTTGAACTTAGTGGTTTTATTCACCATCAACACTTGATGTTCCTTTTTGACTTCTACCTCTGCTGATTTTAGCATTGCAAATACTTCAGGAATGGTCTTTTCCATCCCCTGCATATTGAAGTTCATCACAAAGCTCTTGTAGCTCGGTGGAAGCGACTGAAGGATTCTGTCAATGACCGCGTCATCCGGGAGATTAACTCCCAGCTGAGTCAAGCGGTTATGTAACACAGACATAGTGAGTATGTGCTCACTGACAGAACTATTTTCCTCCATCTTACAGCTGAAGAACTTGTCGGAGACTTCATATCTCTCGACCCGGGCATGAGCTTGAAAAACCATTTTCAGCTCATCGAACATCTCATATGCTCCGTGTCTCTCAAAACGCTTTTGGAGCCCCGGTTCTAAGCTGTAAAGCATGCCGCACTGAACGAGGGAGTAATCATCAGCACGTGTCTGCCAAGCGTTCATAACGTCTTGTTCTGTAGGGAGAGCAGGTGCTTCACCTTGTGGTGCTTGTAGGACATAATCTTTCTTGGCAGCTATGAGGATGATCCTCAGGTTGCGGACCCAGTCCGTATAGTTGCTGCCATCGTCTTTCAGCTTGGTTTTCTCTAGGAACGCGTTGAAGTTGAGGACAACGTTGGCCATTTGATCTACAATACATGTTGTAAAGATTTTAGACTAAGTTCATGATAATTAAGTTCATCTAATCAAATTATTCAATGAACTCCCACTCAGATAGACATCCCTCCAGTCATCTAAGTATAACATGATCCGAGTTAACTAGGCCGTGTCCGATCATCACGTGAGACGGACTAGTCAACATCGGTGAACATCTTCATGTTGATCGTATCTTCTATACGACTCATGCTCGACCTTTCGGTCCTCTGTGTTCCGAGGCCATGTCTGTACATGCTAGGCTCGTCAAGTCAACCTAAGTGTTTGCATGTGTAAATCTGTCTTACACCCGTTGTATGTGAACGTTGGAATCTATCACACCCGATCATCACGTGGTGCTTCAAAACAACGAACTGTCGCAACGGTGCATAGTTAGGGGGAACACTTTCTTGAAATTATTATGAGGGATCATCTTATTTACTACCGTCGTTCTAAGTAAACAAGATGCAAAAACATGATAAACATCACATGCAATCAAATAATAGTGACATGATATGGCCAGTATCAGATAGCTTCCTTTGATCTCCATCTTGGGGCTCCATGATCATCTTGTCACCGGCATGACACCATGATCTCCATCATCATGATCTCCATCATCGTGTCTCCATGAAGTTGCTCGCCAACTATTACTTCTACTACTACAGCTAACGGTTAGCAATAAAGTAAAGTAATTACATGGCGTTGTTCAATGACACGCAGGTCATATAATAAATAAAGACAACTCCTATGGCTCCTGCCGGTTGTCATACTCATCGACATGCAAGTCGTGATTCCTATTACAAGAATATGATCTCATACATCACATATATATCATTCATCACAACTTTGGCCATATCACATCACAAAACACTTGCTGCAAAAACAAGTTAGACGTCCTCTAATTGTTGTTGCAAGTTTTTACGTGGCTGCAATAGGGTTCTAGCAAGAACGTTTTCTTACCTACGCCAAAACCACAACGTGAATTGCCAATTTATATTTACCCTTCATAAGGACCTTGTTCATCGAATCCAATCCGACTAAAGTGGGAGAGACAGACACCCGCCAGCCACCTTATGCAACTAGTGCATGTCAGTCGGTGGAACCGGTCTCACGTAAGCGTACGTGTAAGGTTGGTCCGGGCCGCTTCATCCCACGATGCCGCCGAATCAAGATAAGACTAGTAACGACAAGCAAATTGGCAATATCGACGCCCACAACTACTTTGTATTCTACTCGTGCATAGTAACTATGCATAAACCTGGCTCATGATGCCACTGTTGGGGAACGTTGCAGAAAACAAAAAAAAATTCTCTACATTTCACCAAGATCTATCTATGGAGTCATCTAGCAACGAGAGGGGAGTGCATCTACATACCCTTGTAGATGGCGAGCGGAAGCGTTCAAGAGAATGGGGATGATGGAGTCGTACTCGCCGTGATCCAAATCACCGATGACCAAGTGCCGAACGGACGGCACCTCCGCGTTCAACACACGTACGGTCAGCGTGACGTCTCCTCCTTCTTGATCCAGCAAGGGGGGAGGAGAGGTTGATGAAGATCCAGCAGCACGACGGCGTGGTGTTGGATGCAGCAGTCACCGCAGCAGGGCTTCGCCGAGCTTCTGCGAGAGGGAGAGGTGTAGCAGGGGAGAGGGAGGCGCCAAGGCTTGAGGGTGCGGCTGCCCTCCCTCCCCCCCTTATATAGGCCCCCTATGGGGGTGCGCCGGCCCTAGGAGATGGGATCTCCTAGGGGGGCGGCGGCCAAGGGGGTGGAGTGCCCCCCAAGGCAAGTGGAGGCGCCCCCTCCCCTAGGGTTCCCAACCCTAGGTGCATGGGGGGCCCAAGGGGAGGCGCACCAGCCCACTATGGGCTGGTTCCCTCCCTACTTCAGCCCATGGGGCCCTCCGGGATGGGTGGCCCCACCCGGTGGACCCCTGGGACCCTTCCGGTGGTCCTGGTACAATACCGTTGACCCCTGAAACTCTCCCGATGGCCGAAACTGCACTTCCTATATATAATTCTTCACCTCCAGACCATTCCGGAACTCCTCGTGACGTCCGGGATCTCATCCGGGACTCCGAAAAACTTTCGGGTTACTGCATACTCACATCTCTACAACCCTAGCGTCACCGAACCTTAAGTGTGTAGACCCTACGGGTTCGGGAGACATGTAGACATGACCGAGACGACTCACCGGTCAATAACCAACAACGGGATCTGGATACCCATGTTGGCTCCCACATGCTCCTCGATGATCTCATCAGATGAACCACGATGTCGAGGATTCAAGCAACCCCGTATACAATTCCCTTTGTCAATCGGTACGTTACTTGCCCGAGATTCGATCGTCGTTATCCCAATACCTCGTTCAATCTTGTTACCGGCAAGTCACTTTACTCGTACCATAATGCATGATCCCATGACCAGACACTTGGTCACTTTGAGCTCATTATGATGATGCATTACCGAGTGGGCCCAGAGATACCTCTCCGTCATATGGAGTGACAAATCCCAGTCTTGATCCATGTCAACCCAACAGACACTTTCGGAGATACCCGTAGTATACCTTTATAGTCACCCAGTTATGTTGTGACGTTTGGTACACCCAAAGCACTCCTACGGTATCCGGGAGTTACACGATCTCATGGTCTAAGGAAAAGATACTTGACATTGGAAAAACTCTAGCAAACGAACTATACGATCTTGTGCTATGTTTAGGATTGGGTCTTGTCCATCACATCATTCTCCTAATGATGTGATCTCGTTGTCAATGACATCCAATGTCCATAGTCAGGAAACCATGACTATCTGTTGATCAACGAGCTAGTCAACTAGAGGCTTACTAGGGACATGTTGGTGTCTATGCATTCACACATGTATTACGATTTCCGGATAACACAATTATAGCATGAATAAAAGACAATTATCATGAACAAGGAAATATAATAATAATCCTTTTATTATTGCCTCTAGGGCATATTTCCAACACACAAGACAGTAACACTCACTGGAAGTTGTAAGGAAATAGTATTTCCCTTCTATTTTATTGTCGAAGTAACGGGTTTAGCAAGTTTTCCTCAATATCGCCGGGGTTCTTTTGTACCATATATTCATTTACTGTATTTGGGTTAATGAACCCAATGTCATAGATTTGTCCTCTTTTCACTAGTAGAAAAGGGTCAGATGTGAAGCACATTAGTGCCGGTTTGAATTTGAGCCGGCACTAATGTGACCATTAGTGTCGGTTCCAACGGCTAGGCGGGCGGGCATCATTAGTACCGGTTCGTGGGAAACCTTTAGTACCGGTTCATGCCATGAACCGGTACTAATGAGGTTGTGTCAGGCTATGGTCAAGCTGGCGCCCCCACGAAGACCTATAGTACTGGTTCATGCCATGAACCGGTACTAGAGTTTCTTAGTAAGCTGATTTTTAGTCCCACCTCGCCAAGAGAGAGGCAGTATGACCGGTTTATAAGCCGTGAGTGCACACACAATGACGAAGAGGCGCAATGCTCACCTGCTTGTTAATTAGTTTCAAGCCTTTCGGAATAGCATAGATTGCACTGAGCTATGTGCAGTGCAATCTACACTATTCCGAAAGGCTTGAAGCAAATTAACCAGCATTGCACCTCTTTTTTATTTTTAATAACTTATTTGAACTCTAGACTTCTTTTGTGTTCAGTACGCAGCATTCAAAGCGACGTCATCAATTTCCAACATGTTTTGATATCATTTGTTGTTTTTCGGTCATTTTCCGAATTGTTTAGAGAGCTAAATGACCGTGAAATTGAAAATCACTACAAAATGAATCCTAAAAATGTTGAAACTTGGCATGGTATCATCATTTCACCCGCATAGCATGTGCGAAAGAGTAGAGAGGGTCACGGCAAAAACTGGACGCACTTCGTGTACAAACTGGACAAACTCTTTCGGAGTATCAGGGTTTCGGACGAGAACTCATCTGTTACACGGCCACTTCAATGTTTTTTAAACTTATTTGAACTCCGGACTTCTTTTGTGTTCAGTATGCAGCATTCAAAGCAATGTCATCAATTTCCAACATGTTCTGACATCATTTGTTGTTTTCGGTCATTTACCTAATTGTTTAGAGAGCTAAATGACCATGAAATTGAAAATCACTACAAAATGAATCATGAAAATGTTGAAACTTGGCATGGTATCATCATTTCACCCG
>NC_041388.1:664070217-664071178 GCF_002162155.2 Triticum dicoccoides | reverse complement strand
CAAACTCTTTCGGAGTATCAGGGTTTCGGACGAGAACTCATCTGTTACACGGGCACTTCAATGTTTTTTAAACTTATTTGAACTCCGGACTTCTTTTGTGTTCAGTATGCAGCATTCAAAGCGACGTCATCAATTTCCAACATGTTCTGACATCATTTGTTGTTTTTCGGTCATTTACCTAATTGTTTAGACAGCTAAATGACCGTGAAATTCAAAATCACTACAAAATGAATTCTGAAAATGTAGAAACTTGGCATGGTATCATCATTTCACCCGCATAGCATGTGCGAAAGAGTACAGGGGGTCACGGCAAAAATTGGACGCACTTCGTGTACAAACTGGACAAACTCTTTCGGAGTATCAGGGTTTCAGACGAGAACTCATCTGTTACACGGGCACTTCAATGTTTTTTAAACTTATTTGAACTCCGGACTTCTTTTGTGTTGAGTATGCGGCATTCAAAGCGACGTCATCAATTTCCAACATGTTCTGACACCATTTGTTGTTTTTCGGTCATTTACCTAATTGTTTAGAGAGCTAAATGACCGTGAAATTGAAAATCACTACAAAATGAATTCTGGAAATGTTGAAAGTTGGCATGGTATCATCATTTCACCCGCGTAGCATGTGCGAAAGAGTAGAGAGGGTCACGGCAAAAACTGGACGCACTTCGTGTACAAACTGGACAAACTCTTTCGGAGTATCAGGGTTTCGGACGAGAACTCATCTGTTACACGCGCACTTCAATGTTTTTTAAACTTATTTGAACTCCGGACTTCTTTTGTGTTCAGTATGCAGCATTCAAAGCGACGTCATCAATTTCCAACATGTTCTGACATCATTTGTTGTTTTTCGGTCATTTACCTAATTGTTTAGAGAGCTAAATGACCGTGAAATTGCAAATCACTACAAAATGAATTCTGGAAATGTTGAAACTTGGCATGGTATCATCATTTCACCC
>NC_041388.1:664055192-664070207 GCF_002162155.2 Triticum dicoccoides | reverse complement strand
AACTCTTTCGGAGTATCAGGGTTTCAGACGATAACTCATCTGTTACACGGCCACTTCAATGTTTTTTAAACTTATTTGAACTCCAGACTTCTTTTGTGTTCAGTATGCAGCATTCAAAGCGACGTCATCAATTTCCAACATGTTCTAACATCATTTGTTGTTTTTCGGTCATTTACCTAATTGTTTAGAGAGCTAAATGACCGTGAAATTGAAAATCACTACAAAATGAATCCTGAAAATGTTGAAACTTGGCATGGTATCATCATTTCACCCGCATAGCATGTGCAAAAGAGTAGAGAGGGTCACGGCAAAAACTGGACGCACTTCGTGTACAAACTGGAAATAGAAGAAAATAAATAGAAGAAAAGAAATAATGCAGAAAAGAAAAAAACTATACAAAAAAATTACTCAAAAATAAATAGAAGAAAATAAATTATGCAGAAAAGAAAATTAATAGAACTAGTTTAGTTGAATTAATTAGTTGAACTAGTTAGTTGAATTAGTTCAATTAATTAGGTATATTTTTTGTAAGTGCTTAGTTGAATTAGTTCAATTAATTAGTTAAACTAGTTGAATTAACAGAATTAGTTGAATTAATAGAACTAATAAGTGTTTAATGTTTCACCTATGAACATAGGAATGTCATCTGACGACGAACACAATTTCATTATGTGCGAATACAGCGAAGACCAGCGCGGCCTGTGCGGCAGAAATTTTCTAGTTGATGATAGACGCTTCAGCATCAAGCTGGATGAGAACTTCGAAGTGGATACAGTAAGTCACAATGACAAGTCTTTTTCGTAATTAAGCATGACTTATGCTTCATTTGCTTCAACTTTTAATTTTAATTTTTCACTATTCTACTAGCGTATCCCCTGCCATGCAAGAATTTTTGTCTTGGATAAGATAGGTTTCAGTCCTAACAAAACTATGGAGGTAAAAAGAGTTTACTTGAAGACCGAGCATGGTTATACCTTCAACGTCAAATTATACAATGCAGACACATACACCTATTTTGAATGCAAAACTTGGCAAGCACTATGCAAGGCTTATGCATTTGAGCCTGATATGGTTACCACCTTTGATATTCGTCCGGAAGATGATATTGAAGGTAATAGAGACATCTGGGCGATGTGCAGACGCCTCCAGTTCTACCATTATGTGAGTTTCTTAACCATATTTATGTCTTCGATATGAGATTATTTGAACCAGTTGAATAATTAATAGATCTCAATTTATATTGACAGCTTACTTCCAATCAAGCAAACATGTCCGGCGCTTGGTAGACAGGACCGTCCACTGTCCCGGGGCTGAACTAAACTGCGAGGAGACAAGTCATTATGTTTCATGCCTTGAGGATCTTGATGCTGTCAAGACAAATTTCTTTCCTGCACTTAGAAATGTTAGTACTCAAAACGTGCGACCAATAGTGTTTGTACTGAACTACGGTCACATATATTTAGGAAAGATGGTAAGATTTCTACTATTTCTCCTCAGTGCATCTTTTGCATACATTATTTTTTTAAGCTAAACTTCATTGCTAAGTATGTTACTATACGACGTTCTTCAACAGGGACTCCCGATGAATGTTGTGCCTGATTGGATCGATACTAAAGGTACCATGAATATTGTTAGCTTACGGCCAAGATATCCTACAATGCACTTTAGTGCATTCAGGATTTCTAATAGCGAGGAATGCTTAATAGTAAAAGACTGGAACAAAATTGTGAACGATCACAGAGAAGTACTAGGGGGCAGCAATCAGAAGCGCAACCCACGAATAGGAGACAGGTTCATCTGCATGCTCCAATATGATGAATCAGCAAAGCTATACATGTTCTATGCTATTTTACCTGAGAGAGAGCAGCAGGAGTGATTAATTAGCTAGTTCATGCTCTTAGTACTTGTCCTCTCATGTCCGTGTTCTTCGTCCTGAACTTAATCTCAAAAGTGATTTGCTTTTGTGGTGTTATGAACGCTTATAATATCATTACCATGTTGAACTCGATGATATCTTTGCTATGAAAACCGTTGGTGATGATATATATGATGCAAGAGTTTTTATATTAATTAATATGATGATGATGATGATGATGATGATGAGTTATTATATCATTTATGAAAGAAATTGCATATTAGTTTCAACTGGATGGATTCTAGCTAAGTGATCAAGGATATGCCATATCCATATTACCTCGATCACTTAAGTAGGTGATCAAGTATATACAATATGGATATGACATATACTTGATGACTTAGCTAGGATCCACGCATCCAGTCAAACTAATCACCTAATGATTTGACAACTCATTATAATGTAAAACAATCACTAAATTAAATTGAAAACACAAAATTAAAGTAAAAATAAAAAATAAAACCAAAACACACCCAAACATTTAGTACCGGTTGGTGTTACCAACCGGTACTAATGTCCTACGTGCCCACGGAGCTGGCTCGTGCCACGTGGTTGCCCTTTAGCACCGGTTCGTGCTGAACCGGTACTAAAGGGGGGGCCTTTAGTGCCTATAATTTAGTGCCGGTTACCGAACCGGCACTAAAGGGCCTTACGAACCGGTGTTATTGCCCGGTTCTGCACTAGTGTTTGCATTCGAGGATCTTCAATCTGCATAATATAGTGAGGATAATTATACATGCAATGAACGAGTTGAGCTAGAGACTTCATTACAGAAATAATACTTATAGACAATAGCAACTGACGGTAGTTTTGTCGAGGGCGTCTTGATTGTATAACTGAAATAATTCTTCAAATTCAATGTACAATGCCTCGACTCCATTGAAGTAGTGCTCATCTTTAATTCCCACGAAGATACTGTCGGTCCCATCCTTGCAGGTTTTCAAGTACCAGTCATGGAATTTTTGCTTCATCATTGGTAGATGCGGGAGCTGCTCAGGTTTGACGAGAGGCTTCCCATGCTCATATCCCTACTGCTTATATTAAAAAAACCTTTCTCTATTAGGATGACGGAACATGCTAAGGTATCAACAATGGTTCGCAAAACAAATATTAAAGCACCTAAACCCTTTTTCCTCATATGTATGTTGTGAGTGTTAGCAATCATAGAAGATTAAATAATGGTTGAGTATGTGGACTGGCCAAAAGGCTTCGATATGAGACCCTTGCTAAAAATATGATGAATTGTAGTTGCAAAGTGGACTGAGAACATAGTTTGTTAGTTTTCAATAAAGTTTATGCTTTGTACTTTGATGTTGTGATGAATTGTTAATTGTTCATGAGAAGTTATATGATAAAGCTTTATGATAAAGTTTGTTGCTATTATAATAATAAGCATCATGCTACTACATCTGTATTTTGTTTTTATCGACACCTCTCTCTCTCTCTAAACATGTGGCAATGATTTTCGATATCTACTTTCGTTTGAGGACAAGCGAGGTCTAAGCTTGGGGGAGTTGATACGTCCATTTTGCATCATGTTTTCCTACTGTTATTTATAATGTTTTTATGCATAATAACACTTTATGGAGTAATTCTAATGCCTTTTCTCTCATAATATGCAAGGTTTACACAAAGAGGGAGAATGCTGGCAGATGGAATTCTGGACCTGAAAAAGCTATGTCAGAGATACCTATTCTCCACATCTCCAAATGAGCTGAAAATTTCTAGAGAGTTATTTTGGAATATATAGTAAATATTGGAGAGAAGAACTATTAGAGGGGGGCTGCCAGGTTCCCACAAGACACCAGGGGCGCGCCACCCCCCCAGGCGCGCCCTGGTTGGTGGTGGTCTGCCTGGCCCACCTCTGGAGCCCATCTTCTGGTATATAAGGTTTTTTGACCTAGAAAAAATAAATAGAGGACTTTGGGGACGGAGCACCACCATCTCAAGGTAGAACTTGGGCAGGAGCACTTTTACCCTCCGACGGAGTGATTCCGTCGGGGGAACTTTCCCTCATGGAGGAGGAAATAGTAGCCATCGTCATCACCAACAACCCTCTCATCTTTGGGAGACCAACCTTCATCAACATCTTCAACAATACCATCTCATCTCAAAACCCTAGTTTATCTCTTGTGTTCAATCTTTGTACCTGAACCTCAGATTGGTACCTGTGGGTGACTAGTAGTGTTGATTACATCTTGTACTTGATTGCTATATGGTTTATTTGGTGGAAGATTATATGTGAAGATCCATTATGCTATTTAATACCCCTATGATCTTGAGCATGAATATTAATTCTGAGTAGTTGCTTTTGTTCTTGAGGCCACGGGAGAAGTCATGTTACAAATAATCATGTGAATTTGATATTCGTTCGATATTTTGATGGTATGTATGTTGTGGTTCCCTTAGTGGTGTTATGTGAACATCGACTACATGACACTTCACCATCTTTGGGCCTAAGGGAATGCATTATGGAGTAGTTATTAGATGATGGGTTGCTAGAGTGACAGAAGCTTAAACCCTAGTTTATGCGCTATTTCATAAGGGACTAATTGGATCCATATGTTTAATGTTATGGTTAGATTTTTATCTTAATACTTTTCTCGTAGTTGCGGATGCTTGAGAGGGGGTAACCATAAGTGGGAGGCTTGTTCAAGTAAGAAAAGTACCCAAGCACCGGTCCACCCACGTACCATATTATCAAAGTAGCAAACACGAATCAAACCAACATGATGAAAGTGACTAGATGAAATTCCCATGTGTTCTCGACAACATTTTGTTTATTATAAGAGACAATTTTGGCATGTTCTTTGCCACAAAAGGATTGGGATACCTTGCTGCACTTTATTTACCGTTACTTACTCGTTACAAATTATCTTGCTATCAAACTATCTGTTACCTACAATTTCAGTGCTTGCAGAAATTACCTTTCTAGAAACCGCTTGTCATTTCCTTCTGCTCCTCGTTGGGTTCGACCCTCTTACTTATCAAAAGGACTACGATTGATCCCCTATACTTGTGGGTCATCACCAGATAACTGAATATAACCACATGAGCAAGTCATATTGTCAAGGCTGACTGTGTACTGCCTTTTTCTTCCAGTTAATAATTTCACTTCAAAGCCATCTTTGCCATTCCAGAGCACCTCCATGAACTATGTCCTTGCTATGCTGCTCTTCAACTTCTTAAATATTCTTGGGCATATTTTCCCATGAAAATTTGCACTTTTATCCCTTTGTTCTTGTATTCTTGATTTCTTTCTGATCTTTTCTTGCATTGTGATTAAGGGATAAAACCTTGCATCAATAATTGCATGATTGAAAGATTCACACAAGTTGTTCTTAACTGACTCACAGTGGGAACCAAATGCAAAAAATGCTCTTGCCCAGTGTCCAGGCTCTGTTTTCGTGATATCCTGTGCACCCTTTGGTGTTTCTTGTGCTAGCTTTGCTTTGTAGTAGTTGAAATCTTGTTTGTTAGATGCTTTGGCCACTGCTCAAATTTTTCCGCCATTCATGTGCCCTATGCTTCTTACTCCAATTGGCATAAATATGACTAGCACACTGCCTATGCTCTGCATTTGGCAGATAATCCCTCATGGCATTAATCAAACCCTTTTGCTAATCAGAAATGAAGACCTAGCCAGCTCCATTATTGTTAATGTCAAGATCCTTGATAAGCAAGCCAACAAACCACATCCAAGTTTCATTTGTTTCTTGCTCAACAACTGCCCAAGCCACTAGATACAACTGGTTATTGGCATCTCTAGCAATGGCACACAACAACTCTCCCTTCACTACTGCTTTGAAAAAGCAACCACTAAACCTATTACTTTCCTGCAGCCAGCCTTGAATCCTAACTTAAATGCATTAAAACACACATAAAAGCTTTGAAAAACATTTTGTTCCTTGTTGGTAGGATCCAAGCACACTGCAATTGTGCTACTAGGATTACTTCCAAGCAACTCCAGCTGGTAATCAAATACCCTTGTGTACTCATTTTTCATGCCTGCCTTTAACTTGTCCATCACAATCTTCTTTGCATGCTTGCACTTAGAAGTGGTTACATCTGCAAACATGTCCTAAAGCACTATTGCCTTCATGCTCTCAATCTTCCACATTGGATTTGGTACAATAAAATGCTCATATCTTTGTACAATTACTTTTCCAATCACTAGTTCATTTTCTTTATTCTGTGCACAATGGTGCTCATCATTGAAGGTAATTATCTGGAACCTGCTGGTTCTTGAGGTTTTGGCAGCATAAATTAGCCAAGGGCAACCAGGCCATCCACACTTGGCCCAAACTCTATCTGACTCAGATTTAATAAATTGAATGCTTCTTTTAGTGACAATGCCACATCTCTTTAGTACTTTCACCAACTGGTTCTTGCTTCTGAACACCCTTGTCAAGCTGAAGTGTGGACTCTCTGTGTCATTATTGTATCTAGGAAACTGGCTCTTCCTCCATATCTGCAATATTTGCAATGAGCTCAACTGGGACTGCATCTGTGGAATCTCTCAGAATCCAACTCTTTATGTCTCTCATCTTCTTCTTAAATTTCCTAGCATGCCTTCTTAGCTCCACAACTTCTGAATTTTCCCCACTATCCTCACTGTGTGGCTCATATTCAGGGTCTGAATCAGACTCACTAACTGAATCTACATCTGGTGCTTAACTTGGACCATGTCCTGTTGCAACATTTGGTGCTTCACTTGGACCATGTCCTATTGCAGCATCTGATGCTTGACTTGGATTAAAGACCTGGGAAATTGGAAGCGGGGAGCCTGCTACCACTTGCTTTGCTTGCACTTGCCTTCTTCTTCCATGAACTTGCTTAATTGGACTGCTAATTACTTGAGTGGTCACACCACTGTCATCAGGAACCATAACATGCCGCACAAATTCAACCTCATCATCTGAACCTTCAGCTGGCTTTGCACTGATGACAATGTCAGGTTCATCATCATCATTAGTTACCTCCATTATCTCATCATTTACAAAATCACTCCCACTGCTGCTATGCTCACTGTCCTCCTCTCATGGTACTCAACATATATGTCAGCTACTCCTCCCACATCAGTGTAATCTCCCATATGCACACATTTATTGCCATCGTTCAGAAACATCAAGCCATCTGCCATTGATTTCCCAGGTATCTGAAAATAAGATTTCATTGATTCCTTGAACTGCATATGATCTTTCAAAAACCCTTTGACCTCCTGCAGTGACAGCTTATCCCTCTCAATCTCTGACATCTCATCATCTCCTTGAAAATTTGGACCATTGCTGATGAACTCGCCACCAAAATGGAATCTCACGTTCAGTATCTCTATCGGATACATGATGAAACTGAAAAAAAACCAGAAGAATATCACTAGCCCATACTACTATGAACAATTTGAACACAAAAAAAAACCTACTCACATAAAAATCCTTAGTTTCCCTCTCCAAAAATACTGCAAATCCCGCGCCTAAAACCCTAAACCTAATGTTGTGGACACAGGTCAAAAAATCGGTGCCCAGAGGAGGAGGACGTCGGGGACATGCCTTAGTCTGTCACTCGCTGTCGCGCGCCGGTTAGATCCTCGCCGCTGCCGTCGATCACCCGCCTGTCGCCATTGCCGTCGCAGGAGCAGAGAAGAATACAGGGGGACACCTCCTCGACTGCTTCATTGGATGGACTATATTATCGCAGTGAGCCGGGCCATCTTCTACGCACCGAACCGCCCATCTCCCTCTATTTCCACAAAAAAAGAGCATGCCCTGCACCTTGGGATGGGGTGGGGTAGGATGGGATGGGCCCCCCATGCCCTGCATATACGCACCGAACCGCCCTCGTTGACCCTCGGACCCCACACATATACTATAACATATACTCTTGTGCCGTCTTGATGGAAAGCAGCATCAACATTTAGTTTATAGCATCCTCGGCTTGGCTTTTACCACAATATCTCACGTGGCTTGCTGGAATAGAAAACAACTCCAAATTTTGAAATTAGTGTCTGAATCACAAAAGCCGTCCGGGGAGGATCCGCCACAGCCCTGCCCTTCACCGCCCCCCCTCCTTTGCCACCACACGTACCAGCATGACTCCTGCAGTCCTAACATACCCAACACCGGTGACTTTATGCTCGGCTTACATATAATATGCTCAAGTAGTATCAAGCCCGAAAAGTCTGAAATCAGTGCATCATCTATGACATCCAGGAATCCTAGAGCAGACCAAACACTCGGTGCACGCTTGCAGGTAGATAATAGAGGACGAATATTTTCCGGACCCAACTCACAAATAGGACACTGTGGCGAGACGGGTAAGTGTCGCGATGTAAGGATCGCCATGCCTGGGATTGTACCATGCAGAGCCTTCCACAGGAACACCTTAATCTTTCTTGGGATTTTTAGATTCCATAAAATGCCCCACACCAGGTTTGGTTCAGCAGAGCCTTGCCCATCCTCTCTTCTCGTTTGTGTGCCGAACTGATGATCCCGTTCGATAGGGTAAGCAGAGCAGAAAGAGATTGAAACGCTTTTGCTCCTGTGCCACGCCATAAAATCCTCCTGCAGATGTGGGCTTAAAGGGATTGCCAGAATATTTCTTGCATCAATGGGCAAGAAAATCTCTACTCTTATAAAAACGAGTTGGTGATGATGGTGTGTGCCATCTTGCAATATAGACCGTCCGATCTATATCTGACGGATAGAAAACAAACTATGTCAATTTTGCAAAAAGATACTCACACCTCTCTCCACATTTGCAAATAAGGCCTTCCCTCGTTCATCCTTATTATTGATAAATTAAAAAAACGAAGCCTCTGGAACAATCTGGCATGGTGGCTGCTGCCGGCGTCGTCCATCCCCATGCCTCCGCTCAGTCCGACCACCAATCACCACCACGCCCCACTCCTCCTCACCTTATCTCTCCTCTTTCTTGAGATATCATTAGTTTTTACACATGGGATTACTCCCGCATGGGTCAATCACAACAGGTGTTTTGTAAAAAAAAAGCATCTTGATGTTTCGTGCAATGCACGAGCATCTTGCTAGTATCTCTAATAAGTTGTTCTTCACAGCTACCATTATGTTGGCCTTCCTGTCTGTTTAGAGCATCTATAGTCGAACGTCTAAAAACCCGACTCAAACGCTCGGGCGGACGGCCCGGTCACTGACCCGTAAAAAACGACCCAGACAGGCGCCTCAAACGGGCCTCAAAAGCCTGGGCTGACCGGCACCCCTCGTATCCAGCTCAAATCTAGGGTGGATATGGGGATGGCGCGTCCATCACGTCGGACCCGACACGCCTACTTTACCACAAATTGCACCAAATCCACCAAATACTTCCCCCTTCTCCCGCCTCCCACCAACCTTTCCCACGTCCTAACCCTCGTCGTCAGCTACCCTTGCTCCCCATCCTCACCACCGGTCCCGATCCGCCGCCCTAGATGTCGTCCAGTTCGTCCCCGACCACCACAACAGAGGCTATGTCCGCCTCGTCCGTCGGCACCCCGTCCTCGACTTCGTCGTGCAAGCGGAGAACATTGCCCGAAGGGACCGGCGATGGAGGCGGCGAGAGAGGGAAGAGGCGGCGGCATAGGGAGCGGATGCGGACACGGACGAGCAGCTGTCCCCACCGCTGCGCCCGGAACCCCGCACCTCATCCATCCAGCCGCCGACAAGGATCGCGCCATCGGACCAAGTTGGGACAGAGGAGGATCCAACGATCGGTTGGGTCATTCCGGAGATCTTTCTGCCCACACAGATGTCGTCGGTGGACGTCTGTAACTCGTCACGGCTTGTTCGGGCGTGGAAAAGCATGCATCAGGGATGCGGGCAGAGTAGGAGGCAAGGATGGTGGAGGAGCAGGCGGCATGAAAGGCATCCGTCGAGTGATCCGGACGGCCAATGAGTGATCCATCGCGCTCGGACATTGATTTCATTTTGGCGTGTCTGAAGTGTTGAACTATGGTTTGTTTTGCTTTGTCGTATTTGTTTCAAACTGTTGAATTCAGATGATTTGTATAGTATGATCAACGTGCATGGATTCGAGGATCCGCATTTCAGATGTGTGGATGTGCGGCAGCCCAAACGAGGGTCCGCCATGCGCTGTCCGCGGACACGGCCGGACGTGCATGCGAGTGTATGGGGGTAGATTTGTCAGGTCCAGTTGTACCGTTGTAGATGCTCTTAGGCAGCTCCAGCGCTGACCTCAAAACCGGACACCGCATCCTTCGCAGACACGGATGCAGGAGCCTGCCATCCAACTGTAGCCGCATACGTTTCAACCCGGATTTCAACAAACCGGACAAGTTTCATCAAACATGATAGAATTCATCAAAATTCAGATAGAAAAAACACAAATCATCTGTAAACAGCATGCAAATATCTTAAGTACAACAATATTTCAAATTCTATAAGATAACCGGATGTTCAGCAAGTTTTTCACAACATGATTCCAGACCTGATGACCACGCCAAGGACACCGATGTCCATCGTGTCGCATCGCATGGTGAAGAAGGGCGACACGGCGATGCCGGCACATGCATGGGATGGGAGGGCTAGGACGTGCTACGCTGCCGTTACCCTGACGGGGCATCTGGTCTGGGAATTAAGAAGCAGCTGCTCAAGGAGACTGCATGCAGTTGAGGTATGTGAACTTGAACGTGCAGTAACCCGATTGGGCCTTAGCCGTGTGCAGGTGTAATCCGTGAGAGCCCAATGGGCGTGTACGTACTACTTAACCAGGTGTAAGTGTAAGGCACCGAGACGGGCACGGCATCCACGTAAGAATTAACAGACAAACCAAATGGTACCTGACCTGGTATACTCGTATTGAATCACATCACACACACTTGTGCGCCGGAAAGACAACACACACGTATATGGTATACGCACCTTGTGGATCCTAAATGATTCGGAAACACTGCCAATGACTGTGTCGAGCTCTGGGAGCTCCACTAAGGTCCTTGAGAACGGATTAAGCAGCGTGTAGGTATGCTGGTTTCGATCAACATCGGTGAGGCGACGGGCAAGAAATTAAAGCCGTCGGTGGAACCAATGACGCGCTCATTTTCCGGGAGGGGGGCCACTCTCAAAGGGAGGCAACAAGAAACCAGTCGGGTGCACGACCATGGGTAGCTTGATCGGGTAGCTAGGGCACCCACCGAGAGCCAGGAGCGGCATACCGCTCGAAATCGAGCGTGGTCAATCGGGTCGGGGAGGCCGGCGATGATGACGTAGTCGTAGAAGCTCTCGTGGGAGATCCGACCACGCCGTCATCATCGATCTATGCTGCTCGATACAGTAGTTGGTACTAGATCCGACGTACAGCACAAATTCTAAAGAGGATCAATAAATCAGGACAGAGATAGAACTTATATATACTTATTAAAAATACAAGTAGCTAATAACACGTACGTAAGCGGAAGGGAAACTAGTCTGAAGCTTGGTCTAGCATCGGACGGGGCCGGGACTCGTTTCCTTCCCGTTTCGGACCCACTTGGGACGCAACGCAGCCTAGCGCTGCATCTCTCTTTCCTGTTGCAAAAAAAGTTGTACTACGTAGGAGTACGTACGTAGATCATCAAACGGACGATAACTTTCCTTGAGTTGGTAAGCTTCTCCTTCCTGGTGCAATTAAGTTATTCCATGTATATATACAGATCAACGGTCCGATGTTTCATGGTACGCTTTCATTAATTTGTGCCCGATCGATGCAAAGAGGAAATCTGATGCTCCGCTAGCTGCACTTTTGTTCCAGGCACCAACCAGCGGCTTGCTTGATTCATCATCCATGGCGTCATGGTGGGATCTCCCCGGAGAGCTTCTACGCATCATCATCGCTGGCCTCCCTGACCCGATTAACCACGCTCGCTTCCAAGCAGTCTGCCGTTCCTGGCGGTCTGTCCCGTCTCCGCGCAAGCTACCTAGGGTTCTGCTCCCAGCAGGATCCCTGTTGCTCCCCTTCGAGATTGAGAGCGCCCCCCACACAATATTAGTGTTACCCCTCCCACAAAACCAGCGCTTCATTGGCTCCACCCACTGTTTTCTCGCCATCGACGTCACCGATGCTCACAACAGCAGGCATACATACGTGCTCACTAATCCTTTCTCAAGGACCATGCTGGAGCTCCCGGAGCTTGATCCTGTCATCGGCAACGTTCCCGAAACCTTTGGGATCCACAAGGTGCTCATGCACTCTGGCCTCCATGGTCTCGTCGTCATAAGGACCAACAACCGCAGTCATCCCATCATCTTGCTAAACCCAGGCAAGGGTGTGTGGTTACCCAAGCCACGACATCAACCTTTCACCTGTATCATTGACGACGCGTTTCTTGGAGACACGCTCTATGCCATCACACAGGCTGAGAACCTCATCTCCTTTGGCGCCGCCTTTGATACCAAGGGCATACCCACGGTTACCGGCATTAAGGGCGTCATCACAAGCCCGATTGTCGCTCTTGGGAAAGACAAAGATGCACCGGGAAAGCGATCACCCATCGACTACATAATTAACGATGCTCTACATTTGGCACGCGACCTAGAGACCTCATGTTGATATCCTAACCGCCTGGTACCTGGTACAATCGCATGGGAAGCTGCTTATGGTGAGACGCGAGATGGAGTGTACTAGCTACCTTGAAGGTTTCACTCGTAAGGTGGAGGTTTTTGAAGCGGACGTCGGTGCAAGAACGTGGGTGCTCATGTCAAGTGGTCTACATGGCCATGCGCTCTTTCTTAGCAAACACTCTAGCAAGTCTATTATTGCGGGTGACGAGATTGAAGAAGATGCGATTTATTTTATTGACAATGGTGAAGTATTCAACCTGAGATCCAAGACTACAAGTCCCCCAAATAAAGATTTCGGTTTCGATGCTCTTTTATCCCAGTTCATTGTAGATCGTAGTTGTTTTTCTGGGATAGATCATATTATTATTATTTTTGAAGGGAAAAGATAGATCATAGTTCTCTTTTTTTGTGAGGGATAGACAATAGTTTGTTGTACTAGTTGTTTACCGAAAACTGTAAGAGCATATTACTAAACGTATATAAATTGATGTGTTTTGATCTATCTATCTACTCCCTCCGTTCCGAATTACTTGTCTCAGATTTGTCTAGATACGGAGGTATCTAGCACTAAAATGAGTCTAGATACATCCGTATCTAGACAAATCGAAGACAAGTAATTCGGAACGGAGGGAGTACAAGTGTGTGTGTTCATTTTCCCCGTTGATCTCCTTTGTTGTTATGAGTAAAATGCAGAAGCACCTCTTTCGTGTCACAACTCTCAGAAAATCACCACTTTACAAAACGTTACACTTACATCGAACCGGAGATTTGCCAGTGGCAAAGCACACTAACGGTAGATGCTAAGCACTTTGATGACGTCACTAATTGGCCAGACCCATTCGTCGGGCTGAGTTGGCAGAAAAAAAAAACTCCAGATAGGTAAAAAAACTGCCACGTAGACACTCTCTTCTTCGTCCTCCTCCATTCTCTTTTCCCCTCTCCCTCATCTCCCCATTCCCACCCACCACCACCAGCGATCTCGCTGTCCCGCAACGCCACCCGCCACCACGAGCGATCTCGCTGCCGGGCAAGCTTCAAAGCCAAGTTTTGGTCATGGGCCCAAGGTTAAAATCTTTATGGTGCCATACGAATTGACTCAAATATAGGTGATCTCGATCACCGCCCTCTCTCTTTGAGAGGCTTGGCTACTTTTGGTTTGAGTTGTGTGTTCGTGTTGTAGGCTTTCGGGTGTTGGACTACTCCAAGTGTGCTCTCTTTTTGGTTGTTTTTAACCTTGGAGTACTCCTTTCCTTCTGTTGTGTTCCTTTCTCCAGCCCAAGCCTTCCTATCCTCAACCTCTCAAATATTGCATAAGCCCTTGTTCCCTTCTTGATCAAGTGCAGTTTTCTGGTAGCAAGCGGTACTACCTCTAGCAAGAACGGTACTACCGCCCCGGCGGTACTACCGCGCGCAGGCCAACGGTACTGCCGCTGAGTGCAGTGTGTTGACCCCCTGTCGACGCACTGAGGCGGTACTACCACTGTAGGGCACGGTACTACCGCTCAGGCGGTGCTACCGCTCAGGCGTACTACCGCTGACCCAGCGGTACTACCGCTTCGAGGACCCGCTAAGGGGTTAAGTGATAAGCACGGGGAGTTCTAACTCCCCCATACCTATTCACTTCCTATTTGTGTTCTCTCTCTTAGGAGACTCAAAACTGCTCCACAGGCCGGCTCCGGCCCTCCTAATCCGTGTCGTCTTCTCCGTTTCCGACCGGTGGGATCGATCCCCACCTTTTACTCTCCTATGGTTCTAATTTTTGAATCCTGGTTCTAGGGCAATGCATGTGGTATCCGTAGATTTTTGGCTAAATCTAGGCATGAGTAGGATGAGGGATGACTGCTAGATAGGAGTATAGTAGTTTTGCCAAAAGTTTGCATCTTCATGTCACTGGTACTACCGGATCCACACCGTGGAAGTCATCCCGTCGGGTGGTTGGTACCACCGCTTGGATGCAGACGATACTACTGCTTGCAGCGGTACTACCGCTTACCCTTCGGTGGCACTACCGTTGTGATATGGATTTTCACACTTTCTGCACTTCTATTCTCATTTTATGTCTCTTGGCTTATGCTATGGCTTTACACCTGCTTTTCCCTCGCTCTGTGTTTGCGGGTTCCAGGTGATGGTAGCTCTGTTCATCATGCTCGTCGCAAGAACCTGAGCGTCTGGGTGGATCTAAGCGCTACCGTACCGCATATGGCACTCCTGCTAGTTCTAGTGGTCCTCCCAGGCGGCACGTGAAGTCAACAGCCAGTAAGAAAAAGGAGAAGGAGAAGTACACCCCTCCTGATGAGATGACTCCAAAGGAGTTTGAGCTGTTCCGCATTCGCAATCCGTATCGTCGTGCTCAGGATGAGGCACTTGTTGGTCATCCCTTCTGGACCAAGGAGCAATCGTTAATCTACCTTGACATTCTGAAGGCCAAGAAGAACTTGTTTGTGACCGTCAAGTCTATTGATGTCTCTCGTATGGAGAAGGATCTCGTTAACCTGACCTGACCTGACCGAGAAAGAGTGCCGCAAGTGCCATCGC
>NC_041388.1:664048626-664055041 GCF_002162155.2 Triticum dicoccoides | reverse complement strand
TGGAGCGCACGATCGAGCGTTTATATGTGATAGCCTGCAGCATGAAAAGACACATAAATTTTGGTAAATTATTGTGGTTTTGGTCCACACTTCCTCCGTTTCTAAATATAAGTCTTTTTAGACATTTCAAATGTATCTGATTCCTAAATTATTGTGTTTTTGTTCCACTACTCCCTCCGTTCCTAAATTATTGTGTTTGGTAAATTTGAAATGTCTAAAAAGACTTATATTTAGGAACGGGGGAAGTAGGTAGCAACATCATATCACAACAGGCCAACATCAAACCTGAAGAACTGAATGAGTACACGTACACGTACAGCAAAGGAAACTGAAGAAGAAAAAGATGTCCATGGATCTATCTGTCTGACTGACTCGACCGAGGGGTGGCCCAACCAAGTAGCAAGGTCCGCTTCCATTCACACTTCACAAGGGACTATGCTTCGATGCCTTAAGGCACCTTTTTTTGTGTCTATGATATATGAGCCTAACAAGTGGCTGGCCCACATGTCAATGACTCAAAGATAGGTGCCTTTAAGGCACCGAAGCTGCGTCCTTTCACAACGGCGGATGGATTTGTCCATTTTTTTTGTCTGTTTGGGTCGGTCCGGCGGACATCAACGTCCGCTTTCACGTTTGGGTCGACGCATATGCCCAACGTTGGCCCGACCTATTTTGACGGCGCGCAAAAGAAAGAATAGAAATAATTTGAAAATAAAAAACAATAAATGTAAAAAGCTAGCTACGAGGCGGCGTGCTGCCCTAGGCGTCCTCGTCCTCGTCGTCGGGCCCGATGAGCGTCGGTGCAGGCCGGCCCAGGGGAATGCCTGGGCCTGGCGCGCCTCCTCCTCGGCCTCACGCTGCTCCTCCACAGCGTCGCGCTCGAGCATCTCGAGGTATTCGACGTGGCGACGCTCCTCGGCCAGCCGTCGCTGGCGCCATTGCTCGAGGTATGCCACCTCCTGCGCCGGCGTCGCCCCCATCCAGACCGGCCGAGCGCTGACCCACTTGCGCACTCTCCCGGTCCATGAGTAGCGCTCGATGGGGGTCGGCTCCGGCTCCGGCTCGGCCTTGACGGGGGAAGGCGGGGCCACCGGCGGCACCACGCAATCGGCCGTCGCGGAGAGGGCCATGGCCGCCTGGTACGCCGCCTCCTCTTCCTCCTTGCGACGCTCCTCCTCCTCGCTATCCCGGAGGACGGCCGCCATGGTCGCCTGGTAGGCGGCCTCCGCCTCCTGGTCCTCGTCGCGGACGCCGAGGGGGGCGGCGGAGACCTGCGGCCGACTTCGCGCACGCCGCGACGCCTCGCCCCCTCGTGCTCAAAGGCGAACCAACGGGCCCAGTTGGGCGAGTCCAAGGCGTGCGCGGCGTCGCTGCGCTGCTCTGGCGTCAGCAGCGCCCGCCGGCGCTGCACCTCTCCGGATCCAGATGCCAGTCGTGCGGCAGGGTCATGTCAGGATACGGGAGAGGCACGCGGTGCTGCCAGTGCCAGTCTGCCTAGTGCACTGGCACGCTGACGCGCTGCCGCTGCCGGCGAGCTGGCGTCGGCGTAGGCGGGGGGAACTCAGGTGGAAAAGGGATGGCCGGGGCCTTGCCCTAGCTTTGTTGCTGCTGCCGAGGCTGGAGGCTTGACTAGGGTGGCTAGGGTTGCCGCCGACGAGGGAGCGAGATGGGGACGGTGGAATAGAGAGGCTCTTGCAATTTGCTTCATGCACCCCCGCGGTGCCTTCTCTCGTCCTGATAGCATATTTCGTTGTAGTAACATGTTATATTATGTGACGGAGCGAGTATTTTTACCTCATGCAATTGGATCTGGTGAATGGCGAATAAGAGGCTCCACCCGACGAATCAGTAGCAAAATCCTCACCTCTGGAAGGGATCCGGTTGGGTAATCAATCGAAGGACAACCATCAAGCCATCGACTAAAGAACAAAGGCCACGACATCGAGATCCACCACCATCATCATTATTAGTGCCATCATCATCGACTCTCTCATCTGGTTTTCTTTTTATATTTGGTTTTTGATTTTTGATTTTTATTCTTTCTTCCTTGTATTTTTTTCTTAATTTTCACCAACATTTTAAAACTGCATGAACATGTTCCTTTTTGAGGGGTGCATGAAGACTTAAAAGGGTTTGATAACACTTCAAACATTACATGAACAATTATTTAATCAAATGGCTTTACATAACACTTTTTGTAAAACAAATGACTTTATTGGAAAGTTACAAATGTTTTCTTGTTTTTCATACTATGTAAAAATATTAAATATTTGTAACACAATATTTAATTTGCATTTTTATTATCAAATACAATATATTTGATTCATTATTATTGTATAAAAAGGCAGCAAAATGGAAGATAAAAATATACATGGGCTGCAGCCGAGGTGGCCCATTTAATAATCCTGTGGGATTTTTTTTAGAAGATATTGGGAATTAGTATCGCTGGTTCCTATAGGCGATATAAAAGAAAGTGTAGCCCAGCTAGGCGTGCTTTGTGGGCCTGGCACAAAATCTGTCCCTGTAGCGAGGTGGGCGTGTCGCTCACCATAGGCGGCATATGAGAGCTCCTCTTCAACGTGTCCAGGCACAAGAAATCAGAGATGGCGCTCATGCACACACTAGGTCGGCAGCGACCCACCCTCAATCATCTGGATCACTAGCTAGTTAAAAGCCAGTAATTACCGGTTTAATATTTTTTAACAGATTTAGAAAATCATTATATTTCAAAAACGTTCATGAAATAAGAAAATTCATGACATTTTGAAAGTTTTGCAAATTCAACAGAATGTCGGTAGTTTCAGAATATATTCTAAACCCGAAAAATTCATGAATTGGGAAAATATATTCATGAATTTGAAAATGTTCACGCATTTGAAAGAAAATCACAAATTTTTAAAATAAAAGTTTTTAAATCGTTCATGTATTCGAAAAAAGATCACAAATTTGAATTTTTTAATGAATTTTGAAATAAAATGCAGATAGGAAATGAAAACATATACAAAAATTTAAGAAGTTGATACAAAAAAGTAAATGAAAAAACAAAAAAAGACTAACCGATAAAAACCAATAGATATTTTTGAAAATTTACATAATGTAATGGTTTTACAATAAGTAAAATAATAATAGTTTTGGACACATACAATATGAAACAAGATTCTATTTTAGAACATTTTTAAATAAATAAAATGTGAGGAAAAAAAGTAGCTACCGCTCCTGATGGCACTAGCTCAGCATAGGCCCAGTAAGGCTTCGCTCACCCGGTCGAAAGGTCTACTGTTTCCCTCAGTCAGTGGCGAGTAGAAAGCCTACAACAAGCGGTCTAATAAATAACGTTGTTTTTGTTTTTTTGATTTATATAATAATTTTACTTAAAACATACTCTCGAAATAAAAAAGTACGAAAGTTTTATAATATTTTAATATTCCAAAGGCAAGTTGGCAATTTACAAAAATGTGCATGATTTGTTTTGAAAAAACAAAATTGTTAAAAATATTCATGAATATGAAAAATGTTCATGCTTTTGGAAGAAATTAATGATTCTTTTAAAACATAATAAATTTGAATTTTTAATAGATTTCATATAATATTCACGAATTTAAAAAAACATTCTTGCATTTGAGTAACTGAACATATATTTAAAATTGAGATGGAATTAATATATATTCACTTTTAAAAAATTGAAATGAAAAAAAGTAAAAGGAAAACCGAAAAAAATTGAATGGATATTTTATTACATGATGAAATATATTTTTCCATGTTTCATAGTGTTGTACACACATGTAACCTTTGGAAAACACTTTGCCCTCTGTTCTCAGGGTTCAAGCCAACAAGAATTGTACTCCCGGGATTACTTCTTACTAGTTCTAGCTCGTAACCAAAGACCTTGATGTACTCGTCTTTCGTCCTCATTAGTAGTTTCTCTAACACTATCTTTTTGGCAGCCTTACACTTTGATGTTGATAGATTAATAAAGAAATCTTTCGGAACAATAGTTTTAACGCTACTAACATACCATCTTTTGGCACAAGGGTCGGTCCGTGCGCATCTTTTGTCTCACATAGAATCTTCTTGCAGATGCAGGCTGCAGAGTGCGAGAAGCTCCTCTGGATGCGTTTTCTTACCTTCTCCCATTAATTGCAACGCTTTGCTCAAAACAATGATTTGCAGCAGTTAATTAAGGTTTATCAGTGAGCCAATCACCATCTCCTTCTCTTGGGCAAATATAATGCTACCCCGACCTCTCGTTGTGTCTTGCCCTCATCATCATCAGACCATAGTTCCTTCTCTTGTGTTCTGAACTGGATCCAAAACGTGATGCTGGAGGTGTGATAAGAGCATCTTCAACAGCCTTTGTATATTTGCACTTAATTACTATTTTAGCAATATAGCTAAAAAAGCCCGTGCTTTGCAAACGGGAGGAAAAACATAACACACACTCTTAACCCAACAATAATCACTCAAGACCACAGTAGGTCCATCTCTTTTATTTTAGCGAGGCACTCATACAGCTCAAAGCAGAGAATAAAATATGTATAATCCAATCTAATAAGCAGTCAGTCATACATTTCAAAGCAGATTGTCAAACAAGCATAAACAAATCATCCATTTCGAAGAAAATAACACATCAAGACTCCTAAAAAGATAGAAAGATTGCTAACTGCAGGGCATGAAGTACATCAAGTGGACGGCGAAGAAGAGCACCTGAGATGGATACCCACGAGGTAGGTTGTCCAATTCCAAAGGAACAACAGCCATGCACCCGGCAATGACCCTGGCACCAAACCCTAGCCACCACCTTGAACCAGCTGGTGTGAGATGTGTGATTAAGGGCCTTTGGTTCAATGAAATGAATGTTGGCATCATTGTCACTGTTGAAGACATTAAACAGTAATCAATATAAAAGCCTATGAGGGATATACGATGTGAGGTCAGGACAAATAAAGCAATGTGGGTGGGAGACAATTACCGAACCAGCTTCTATGCAAGGTAAAGGAAGGGCTTCTTAAAGTCGTAGTTGCTCTTGGCGGAAACTTCATAGTACTAAGGTTTCTTCTTCCTGTGGAATGTGACCACTTTGTTAAAGAACAATCATAACAGAGGCAGTCAATGACATGGATAAATAACTCTGGAGGGGCACAACAACAAAATATCTGAACCCCAAGCACAGTGCACGCAACACAATTACTGTACATACTTACTTGAAACCGATTGAATAACCCAAACATTTGAGAGTTATGTGAACAAATAAGTCTTCTTTATGTATGCCTTCAAAATTGGAAATATGATAAAATTCTACCGGTGTCTTATTTCTATGTTTAGCCAAGATTCTGGAAAAATGGCATTATAAATAAAAATATGTTGACATTAAATATACCAAAATTGGATAATGCATCACTGCCATCCAATGGGCAGCATTGCAAATAGAAATAAAATACAAGAGTATGCCACCATAACGCTAATAGCTAGACCAACGACATATATATGTGGAACTGGTATTACAAACAAATAGAACAATCAACTATTAATTCTACATCATTCTTCAGGCCAATTCCAATCTGGATAACAAAAGGAAACCGTGGTAAACATCACACTCATACACACACAGATTGTAAAGAAAGTAAAACTAAATATGACACTGCAGATTCTAAAATTACCAAGGTCATCCAAAAGATTCATTGCTTAACAGTATAAAATAACAAAGAAATTTGCAATTGTGATCGAGCAGACCTACTGCCGCTACTCCTTGCTGCCATAGTGCCATTCATTGATGTTCAATGCAAGTATCACGCTATCAAGCACAACAGAGTAAGTGCAAAGTAAAATAGAGATAAGAGGAAGAAAGGAGAGGCTACCAGTGTGCAATGGAAGCTGGAGTATGGAGAGGATGAGGTCTTTGCCACGCCTCACCATGTGCAGCCTCCCCTTCACCCCCACCCCGTCCCAATCCACACCTCGTCCCTGCGCCGCCACCACCAACTCACGCTGGGAGCCTAAGGTTTGCACAGGAAGGTCAGGGGTGCCAAGATCAGCATGCTGACACCGACCCTGAGCCCCAAGCAACAGCAACACCCGGAGCAACCACCCCATGCCGTTGTCGATCCTCTCTATAGGGTGGTGTTCATGATCCTCACACCCACCTCCGCCACCGCTGGCCATGTTACCTGGGTGAAGAGGAGGGATCCAAAGAAGCCGTCGATGAGAAGTGGGGGCATGAGAGAAGCACCAGGGGAGCCGCAGTCGCATCCGCATCAACCCACCGCAGTCGCTCCTGGCTTCGCCGCTCTTCATGGCCGTGAGTGGCTAGCACAAGGGAGGGCCGCTTGCGATTCCGTGGGGAGGAGCAGGGAGGCGCGACGGGGATGGGAAGCGGGAGGACGAGGATGAGCGGGTGAGAGGGGATGAGCCAAAGGTG
>NC_041388.1:664046459-664048262 GCF_002162155.2 Triticum dicoccoides | reverse complement strand
GCAGGCAGCTAGGTCTCCTCTAGAGCCGCTTCCTTTTATACGCCAATTGATGAAATGATGAAAAATGCCCTTGACTAGAATTACAAGCGATGGCACGAATGAGAGGTAACTATTCATTGCTACATCGCCTTTTTTGATCCGACGACCCACATCGTCCACGCGCAAGATCTGACGGTCGCAATCGCAACAAGCAAATGTAAAGGACGACCGGATGTTGCTAAACTCTGACGAGGCCGGGTTCTCCCGTGATTCTTGTTTCTGGATTAGCATATGAGACCTCCTCTTCGGTGTGTTAGGCGGCAGCAAATTGGAGCTGGTCCTCGCGCTCACGCTGGCTAGGCCTGGCTCAGTAAGACTTCTCTTAGTCACTCGATCTATCTGGCGCTTCTCTCGCTCCCTGCTGGGTAGCCAGTGAAAAGTCAACAACTACTTGTTTAATAAAAATAAGAATTTAACCTCTTTTATATATTTAGAAAATTCTTACATTAAAAAATGTTCATGAAATAAAAATGATAGTAAATATGGTCATGAATCCAAAAAAGTGTTGACAAATTTGAAGAAAAAAAAATCCTAAATTGGGAATCAATGTTGAAGAATTTCAAAATTTTACAAAACATTAAATGGATTTTAATAAAGATTCAAGAATTCAAATGTCCATAAAATTTGAAAACAATTGTACATAGATTGAAAAATGACGGTGAAATGAAAAAATATTATATTTTAAAAACAGTGAAATGAAATAAATAAAAGCAAAACTATAAAAATTGAATAGATATTTTCACAGTAAGTATAGAGATAAATAAAAAGAGAGAAAAAGAGGGGGGGATCTAAGTGAAGCGTACCTAGTACGTTGCTTGTTTTTGTAGGGGAACTACGTTGCTTGTGGGCGGTAAAAAAAGAGTATAGCAGTTCTAGCGAGTGACGGGATGAGCCGTGCTTTGTGCTCTGGCTAAGTACTAGCTATGCCCGCGCGGCGACACGCCGCGCCCTGTTTATTCATTGCCGTGAAATTGGTTCGATGTTGCTAATGAAATTTGTCATGTTGTGTCACTGGTAGAAAAAGGGCCTGTTGTCCCGGTTCGTAAGGGCCTTTTGTCCCGGTTCCTGAACCGGGACTAAAGGGTCGGTACTAATGCCCTGTCCCTTTAGTCTCGGTTCAATCCAGAACCGGGACAGATGGGCCTCCACGTGGCTTGTGCGCGGAGTCCAGATAGGAGACCCTTTGGTCCCGGTTGGTGGCACCAACTGGGACCAATAGGCATCCACGCGTCAGCATTTCTGTGCCTGGGGTTTTTGTTTTTGTTTTTGAAAGGGGGAGGGGGAGTTTGGGGGTTTTGGGGGGTTAATTTAGGTGTTTCATATATTGTGTTAGCTAGCTATAATTAATAAAGAGAAGTGTCCTCTCTTATGTCCGTGCTTGGTCGACACTACGTACTATACATACGTATAGAGAGGACTAGACACGCTAGCTAGCTTGTAAGCAAACGAAGGAAACAGAAGATCGTCATGAACATATATGCATATAGAGAGAAGTGATATCGACCACCTCTCCTTCTCCGAGAGATTGGTCGAACAACAAGTTCTCGTATATCTATCTGACACTACCGGCTACATATATACAATAATTATCTCTTACAAATATAATCATACGGACTCATGGTCCACATAGTATTCTCCGTCTTCAGCGATCACGTGGTCAAGAAAGAATGCCGCCAATTCCTCTTGAATTGCTCGCATGCGAGCTGGTGCTAGGAGTTCATCCCGCTTCCGAAACATCTAATTTGAAGAAGGGGGTCAATACAT
>NC_041388.1:664041566-664046399 GCF_002162155.2 Triticum dicoccoides | reverse complement strand
TGAATGAAACTCAACACAAATGATGGTAATAAAATAAAATTGTGAATGTTGTTATTTACGTACTTCATATTATTCGTCGGTGTAGCCCCGCTTACAGGTCGTGTGGCAGATGGACTCGCAAACGTAGTATCCACAGAAATCATTCCCTTGTTCCTGCCACAACCACTTTACAAGAAATAGAGGTCAATCAAACTGATAAGCAAGAATGCCAAATGGTATTGATGAAACTAGCGCTTGAATCAATAGGAGATGCGCGGAACATGCTACTATAGTATTTACTTTCGGGTGTCTAAATTGCAGCTTCTTCGGGAGTCCTCGAGCTTTTTTGGAGAATTTTTTCCAAACCCTGCCAGACAAAGAAAACAATTACTTGATATATCAGGAAATGAACAAAGTTGCTGATATGGTGGATAATGATCGATTTAACTTACTTCTCGAGCATTTGAGTCATGTCCGCATAGTCCTGGGGATCTTTTCGTCTTGAGTCTAAGACGGTTACTAGTCCCTGCTCAAGCTTAATCTCTAGGAGAATATAGTGGTAACTGCACACGCATGCATAACTTATCAATTACATTACTATAACCTTGACTAATATATAAGGGAAACCGAATACGCACAAGACAGTAACACTCACCTGAAGTTGTAAGGAAAGAGTATTATATCTTTGTTTTCATTTATTACCAACGATTGTAGCAAGTTGGCCTCGGTATCTGCGGCATGAAATTTAACCTGAGTTGCATCTATGAGATATGTGTTAATGAACCCAATATCACCGACTTGTCTTTTCTTCAATTCAGCGATCTTCAATCTGCATAATATAGTGAGGATGATTATATATACATGCAATGAAAGAGGTGAGCTATATAGAGAGACTTAATGACAGAAGTAGGACTACTTACAGACAGTAGCAGGTGACCGTTGTTTTATCGAGGGCAATTGATTGAAAAACTGAAAGAACTCCTCAAATGGAACAGGCAACCGTTCAATTCCAACGAGGTCATGCTCCTTTTTAACTTTCACATACAAAGTACTCCTCCCCCCAGAGTCTCTGCAGATTTTCAAGTACCAATCATGCAATCTTTGCATCATCGTTGATAGAGATCTTTCATCTTTGACGAGAGGCTTCCCGTACTCGTATCTTTGTATCTGCACCTCCATGAAATCATAATGTACATCGTCGGGCAGGTAATCGCCAATATTGCTATAACCGGGCACCATCCTTGGATCATTAGCGACATTGTCGCTAGGCACCTTGAGCGGGGGGCACGATTGCTTCGCTTGTTCGCCGAGCTGGGCAATTTGTTTCCCAGCTCGTCGTTCTTTCAGCCTTTGATCACGGACAGTACTTCCCGACCGCTCCGCTTCGGCAAATTCCTTTCCAATAATGCGCTCATAGTTTCCTTTCGGCGGAGACTTGGGTGGTTTTGTCAGGGCAGCCAGAGTGCGCTTCGCTTTCACCGGATCTACCTTCTCCTCCGGAGGTGGATGTTTCTTTGCTTTCACCCCTTCAAAGTAGTACCTCACTTCTTCTCGTGCGATCTCAGCGTTCTCCTCCGGGGTCCTCTCGTATCGTAACTTCTCTGGAGTCTTCAAAGAAGGACCGAATCTGTATTTCCTCCCGCCTCTGGCTGTACTGCTAGACGCCGGCAGAGCAGACGGAGCGGTTGTCTTCTTTACTTGCTTACGAGGCGGAGGAGAAGGACTATGACGCGTCGGAGCAGCCGGAGCGGCGGCAGGTCTCTTCCGCCCTTGCTGACGAGGCGGAGAAGGAGGAGGCTGGCTGCTCAGGCGCGTCGGCGCAGACGGAGAAGAAGGCGGAGTGCCGCCACGCACCGGATAAGGAGCCGGTCGAGTGCCCTGATCATCACTCGCCGGAGGAGGAGGCGGTGGAGGAGGCGGAGTGCCCTGACTTGCCGGAGGAGGAGGAGGAGGCGGAGGCGTCCAGTTCGGAAGGTTGATGAGCTCCTTCCGCCATAGGCATGGAGTCTTCAGAGCAGACCCCAGCCTAGTCTCCCCTTCACCGGTAGGGTGGTCAAGTTGGAGGTCCTCAAATCCCTCCGTTATTTCATCCACCATCACCCTAGCATATCCTCCTGTAATCGGCCGGCAGTGAAAAGTTGCGCCCAGTTCAGTAGGATAAACAGAGCCAACAGCCGCCTTGACCTTCAAATTCATCAATTGCGTCATAAGGTGACAATTTTGAGACTCCGTGATAGCATCCACGGGATAGCTGGCAGGAGCCGTCAAGGCATGCTCCGGCTGAAGTAGCTCGGTGGAAGCCACGCTGCTTCTCCGATGAGATGGCGGGGTAGCTTCAGGGGAAGCTTCGGCAGTACGTTTGCTGCGATTTGCTTCTCGTTCCTCTATCGCTTGTACCCTTGCTTGCAGCGCCTGCATTTGGGTCTGCTGCAATTTTTTCCTCCTCTCCTGGGATTTGTAACTGCGTGCGTCCGGAAACCCAACCTTCCATGGAATGGAGCCCGGCGTGCCTCGTGTCCGTCCAGGGTGCTTAGGATTCCCGAGGGCCATTGTGAGCTCGTCGTTCTCTCTGTCTGGAAAGAACGTCCCTTGCTGCGCTGCTTCGATATACTGCTGAAGCTTCCTGACTGGTATGTCCATTTGATCATTCGTCCAAATGCACTTCCCTATTACAGGGTCCAAGGTTCCGCCAGCCCTGAAGAACCAAGTCCGGCAATGGTCTGGCCAGTTAATTGTCTCTAGTTCGATCCCTTTTTCAACCAGATCATTCTCAGTCTTGGCCCACTTAGGCCGGGCTACGAGGTAGCCACCTGACCCCGTGCGATGGTGATGCTTCTTCTTTGCAGCATTTTGCTTGTTTGTCGCCGACATCTTCTTACTCTTTTCCGATGTCTTGTGGGCCACAAATGCGGGCCAGTGATCTCTGATCTTCTCATATCTGCCCTTGAATTCTGGTGTCTCTTTATTTTCGACAAACTTATTCAGCTCTTTCTTCCACCTCCTGAATAGTTCTGCCATCCTCTTAAGAGCAAAAGACTTGATTAATTGCTCTTTAACTGGCTTCTCTGGATCATCCTCTGGCGGTAGGGTGAAATTTGACTTTAGCTCAGTCCAAAGATCATTTTTCTGCATATCATTGACATAAGACACCTCAGGGTCTTCTGTAGCTGGCTTTAACCATTGTTGGATGCTGATCGGGATCTTGTCCCTAACCAAAACCCCGCACTGAGCAACAAATGCGCTCTTTGTCCGGAGGGGTTCAATCGGTTGGCCGTCGGGCGCAATTGCTATGATCTCAAACTTTTCATCCAAGCTCAACTTTTTCTTCGGGCCTCGTCTCTTTACTGAAGTTGTGCTCGATCTGGAGGGCTAGAAAAAAGAACAAAGACTTAATTAATATGTGTACATACCAAAACAATGAATGCATCAATTAGCTAGTCAGCAGAAGCTTAACTAATATATATATACCTGGCCGGACTCGGTTCGGTCACCGGAGACGTCATCATGGTCTCCTTCTTGCACCGGCATTGGGTCACCGGAGCCGTCCTCATGGTCTCCTTCTTGCACCGGCATTAGGTCATCGGAGCCATCATAATCATAGCCAGCTTCTTCCAGACCATCGGTGTTGTTGAGAAACAACGAGACGACAGCATCACTTCCTCGTGCGATTATGTCCCCCAACAACTCTTCTTGTACTTCATCTCGGGCGGTGTCCATAGTTCCTACAAATATTGACAATATGGCAATTATTATTCAAACATGACAGATGGATATATTAGTGGCAAACGTAGAACTAATATTAATTAGTGGCCTCGACGCTGCTTCTCTAGGGTTTGGGGTGGCCTCGACAACGCTTCAAGGATAAAAAAAGAAGAGGAAGAAGAAAAAAAAGAGGAGAAGAAAGAATAGAGGAGTAAGAACTCCTCTTTTCTTCTTCTTCTTCCTCTTTTTTTATCGGGAACGAGGGTCGTCGAGGGTCACCGAGTGGTAGAGGAAACCCTAAATAGCAAGTATTGTGGGTGTGAGATACATGTGGCCGTCGGTGTCGGACACTACATCCACGTCCCACAAGTGACGTGGGCGTCGAAGCCTGCGTCACTTGTGGGACGTGGATGTAGTGTCCGACACCGACGGCCACATGTATCTCACACCGACAATACTTGCTATTTAGGGTTTCCTCTACCGCTCGGCGACCCTGACCCTCGACGACCCTTGTTTCCTACTCCTCTATTCTTTCTTCTCCTCTTTTTTTCTTCTTCTTCCTCTTCTTTTTTTATCCTCTTCTTCCTCTCATGTTCGACGACCCTCGACTCCTCGGCGACCCTAGACCCCCTCTCGACCCCCTCATGTCGAAGTTATCGGGCAGGGGGTATATCGACAACGACATACCCGATACATACATACATATCACATTCATCCATACATATATGAACAAAATTAATATCTACTAATTAACAACCTAAATTAAAAAACTAATACATATAGGAAGAAGAAGAAAAAAGAAGAGAAGAAAGAATAGAGGAGAAGACTTCCTCTTCTTCCTCTCCTCTTCTTCTCCCTCTTCTTCCCCTTCTTCCTCGCCTCTCTCATGAATGTCCGACGTTCTCGACCCCCCCTCTTGTCGAAGTTAACGGGGAGGGGGTATATCGACAATGACATACATACATGGAAAAAATGCTATCCATCTATACATACATAGCCACATACATATATACATGGAAATAATGCTATGAAAAAAAGAAGAAAAAAAGAGGAGAAGAAGAAAGGAATAGAGGAGAAGAAGAGAAAAATAGAATATATAAAATAGAATATATATTCTATTTTTCTCTTCTTCTCCTCTATTCCTTTCTTCTT
>NC_041388.1:663935017-664041556 GCF_002162155.2 Triticum dicoccoides | reverse complement strand
CCTGGCGGCGTCGGCGTCGTCGGGGGCGGCAACTGCAAGATGAGAGTGAAAATTTCCTAAGTGTGGGCTTATATAGCAGAGCCTTTAGTCCCGGTTCGTGGCAGCAACCGGGACTAAAGGTGGGCATTAGTCCCGGTTGGTGCCACCAACCGGGACCAAAGGCCTCTTTTCAGCAGCCCAAAGGGCGGGAAGCGGCGGCCTTTGGTCCCGGTTGGTAGCACCAACCGGGAATAAAGGGGGGCATTGGTCACGGTTCGTGGCACCAACTGTGACCAATGCCCCCTTTAGTCCCGGTTGGTGCCACCAACCGGGACCAAAGGCCTTGTGCTGCTGCGGCGTCGAAAGTTTAGTCCCACCTCGCCAGTTGAGAGGGGTGCGCAGTGGTTTGTAAGCCCCACTGGCGCACCCCTCTCGAGCTTCTCTCCATTGCAGGCTTACAGGCCTAATTGTCACTGCTATGCCTGTGGGCGTACTGGGCCTCCTGCGGGCCTGAATCCTCGCCCTTGGATGGGTTTCTAGTCATATTCAGGCCGTGGGGGCCCAGTAGGTGGCACTTTTTTTGTTTTTTGTTGCTTTATTTTATTTTCTTTTGTTTTTTGCTTCATTTTTTAATTCTTTATGCTTTTAGTTTTAGAAAAATTATAAACTTTTTAATTATTTTATTTTATTTTAATTCTTTTATTTTGTTTCTACTTACAACAAAATACTTATTGTTGGTATTTTTTTCCAGTTTTTTTGTTTTGTTTTCTGCATTATTTATTTTCTTTTGTTTTTTGCTTTATTTTTTATTCTTTTTGCTTTTAGTTTTAGAAAAAATATAAACTTTCTGTTAGTGCCATTATTTTTCAAATTTGAAAACACTTTTTTAGTTTTTTTGTTTTCTTTGTTGCTTTATTTATTTTATTTTGTGATTAACTTTACTATAAAAATAATTTTTTCCTATTTATTTGATTTGTTTTTTGCATTATTTATTTTCTTTTGTTTTTTTGCTTTAATTTTTAATTCGGTTTGCTTTCTGTTAGTGCCATTAGTTTTAGAAAAATTATAAACTTTCTGTTAGTGCCATTAGTTTTCAAATTTGAATAGTTAAAATTTGAATTCTTGAAATTTGTGTGAATCACAAGTTTGTGATTAACTTACTAAAAAATGAGAATAGATGCGCTTATAGAGAAAATTCAACCTAAATTCATAGTAAATTTCTATGAATTTCAGAGAAATTCACTCTGAATTTAGGTTAAACTTTTCTCTATCAGGGCATCTATTTTCACTTTGAGAGGAGCTCAACAAGGCAGAGAGGGAAGGGCTTATAAACCGGTGTGAGCCCCCTTCGGTTGGCGAGGTGGGACTAAACTCTGCCCGCAATGAGGACAAACCCTTTAGTCCCGGTTTGTGGCACAAACCGGGACTAATGGTCATGGGCCAGGGACTATTTGGTAATTTTAGGTTATTTTTAATATCTGTTCTAATCAAAAACAAATTTTGTTATTTTTTGCTATTAAATTCTTTTTGCTATTAATGTGTTGAACAAAAAATACTTTCTGAATTTAAGTTGCATAAATTTTATATAAGTTTAGTTTCAAAAATACTAGAGGTTTATAAAAACTTTTTAGTTGATTCCTTTTGCTTTTTTGAGCTATAAGACCCTGAAATTGAAAAGCATTTCAAATGAACTCCGAAAAGGTTGAAAGTTGGCATGGTATCATCATTTCACCCACATAGCATGTCCAACAAAGTTGAGATGGTTACGGCAAAAACTGGATGCACTTCGTGTACAAAACGAATAATCTCTTTCGAAGTATCAGGGTTTCGGATGAAAGATCATCTGTTACAAAGGGATTTCATTTTCTTGAACTTATTTGAACTCCATATTTTTTTTGTGTTCAAAATGCACCATTCAAAGACACATCATCAATTTTCAACCCTTTCTGACTTCATTTGTTATTTTTCATGCATTTACTAATTTTTTTTGAGCTATAAGACCCTGAAATTGAAAAGCTTTTCAAATGAACTCCGAAAAGGTTGAAAGTTGGCATGGTATCATCATTTCACCCACATAGCATGTGCAAAAAATTTGAGATGGTTATGGCAAAAACTGGATGCACTTCGTGTACAAAACGGACAATCTCTTTCGAAGTATCAGGGTTTCGGACGAAAGATCATCTGTTACAAAGGGATTTCATTTTATTGAACTTATTTGAACTCCATATTTTTTTTGTGTTCAAAATGCACCATTCAAAGCCACATCATCAATTTTGAACCCTTTCTAACTTCATTTGTTATTTTTCATGCATTTACTAAATTTTTTAGCTATAAGACCCTGAAATTGAAAAGCATTTCAAATGAACTCCGAAAAGGTTGAAAGTTGGCATGGTATCATCATTTCACCCACATAGCATGTGCAACAAAGTTGAGATGGTTATGGCAAAAACTGGATGCACTTCATGTGCAAAACGGACAATCTCTTTCGAAGTATCAGGGTTTCGGACGAAAGATCATCTGTTACAAAGGGATTTCATTTTCTTGAACTTATTTGAACTCCATACTTTTTCTATGTTCAAAATGCACCATTCAAAGACACATCATCAATTTTCAACCCTTTTTGACTTCATTTGTTATTTCTCATGCATTTACTGATTTTTTTGAGCTATAAGACCCTGAAATTGAAAAGCATTTCAAATGAACTCCGAAAAGGCTGAAAGTTGGCATGGTATCATCATTTCACCCAAATAGCATGTGAAACAAAGTTGAGATGGTTATGGCAAAAACTGGATGCACTTCGTGTACAAAACGGACAAACTCTTTTGAAGTATCAGGGTTTCGAACGAAAGATCATCTGTTACAAAGTTGGCATGGTATCATCATAATAGTTGCGGGAGAAAGTCTTCACTTTTTCTTCGCTTGTGTCATTTGCTTATTGCACCGTAACCATGGATAATCTTCATCGTTTATCAGGATGCTTGGGTCAGCCTTGACATTGAAGGGAGGAATTTCATGAAACTTTTCATAATCTTCAGACATGTCTGTCTTGCCGTCCACTCCCAGGATGTCCCTTTTTCCTGAAAGAACTATGTGGCACTTTGGCTCATCGTATGATGTATTCGCTTCCTTATCTTTTCTTTTTCTCGGTTTGGTAGACATGTCCTTCACATAGATAACATGTGCCACATCATTGGCTAGGACGAACGGTTCGTCAGTGTACCCAAGATTTTTCAGATCCGCTGTTGTCATTCTGTACTGTGGGTCTACCTATACCCCGCCGCCTGATAGATTGACCCATTTGCACTTAAACAAAGGGACCTTAAAATCAGGTCCGTAGTTGAGTTCCCATATGTCCACTATGTAACCATAATATGTGTCCTTTCCGCTCTCGGTTGCTGCATCAAAGCGGACACCGCTGTTTTGGTTGGTGCTCTTTTGATCTTGGGCGATCGTGTAAAATGTATTCTCATTTATCTCGTATCCTTTGTAAGTCAATACAGTCAAAGATGGTCCCCTGGACAACAAGTACAACTCATCACAAACAGTGTTGTCACCTCTGAGACGTGTTTTCAACCAACTGCTGAAAGTCCTGATGTGTTCACATGTAATCCAGTCGTCGCACTGCTCCGGGTGTTTGGAGCGCAGACTGTTCTTGTGTTCATCGACATACGGGGTCACCAAGGTAGAGTTCTGTAGAACTGTGTAGTGTGCTTGAGACCAAGAATATCCGTCCCTGCATATTATTGACTCACTTCCAAGAGTGCCTTTTCCAGTCAGTCTCCCCTCATACCGCGATTTAGGGAGACCTATCTTCTTAAGGCCAGGAATGAAGTCAACACAAAACCCGATAACATCCTCTGTTTGATGGCCCATGGAGATGCTTCCTTCTGGCCTAGCGCGATTACGGACATATTTCTCTAGGACTCCCATGAACCTCTCAAAGGGGAACATATTGTGTAGAAATACGGGCCCCAGGATGACAATCTCGTCGACTAGATGAACTAGGACGTGCGTCATGATATTGAAGAAGGATGGTGGGAACACCAGCTCGAAACTGGCAAGACATTGCGCCACATCACTCCTTAGCCTTGGTACGATTTCTGGATCGATCACCTTCTGAGAGATTGCATTGAGGAATGCACATAGCTTCACAATGGATACTCGGACGTTTTCTAGTAGAAGCCCCCTCAATGCAACCAGAAGCAGTTGCGTCATAATCACGTGGCAGTCATGGGACTTTAGGTTCTGAAACTTTTTCTCTGGCATATCTATTATTCCCTTTATATTCGACGAGAAGCCAGTCGTGACCTTCATACTGAGCAGGCATTCAAAGAAGATTTCTTTCTCTTCTTTCGTAAGAGCGTAGCTGGCAGGACCTTTATACTGCTTCGGAGGCATGCCGTCTTTTTCGTGCAAACGTTGTAGGTCCTCCCATGCCTCAGGTGTATGTTTTGTCTTCCCATACACGCCCAAGAAGCCTAGCAGGTTCACGCAAAGGTTCTTCGTCACGTGCATCACGTCGATTGAAGAGCGGACGTCTAGGTCTTTCCAGTAGGGTAGGTCCCAAAATATAGATTTCTTCTTCCACATGGGTGCGTGTCCCTCAGCGTCATTCGGAATAGCTAGTCCACCGGGACCCTTTCCAAAGATTATGTGTAAATCATTGACCATAGCAAGTGCGTGATCACCGGTACGCATGGCGGGCTTCTTCCGGTGATCTGCCTCGCCTTTGAAATGCTTGCCTTTCTTTCGACATTGATGGTTGGTCGGAAGAAATCGATGATGGCCCAGGTACACATTCTTCCTGTATTTGTCCAGGTATATACTTTCAGTGTCATCTAAACAGTGCGTGCATGCGTGGTATCCTTTGTTTGTCTGTCCTGAAAGGTTACTGAGAGCGGGCCAATCGTTGATTGTCACGAACAGAAACGCCTTAAGGTTAAATTCCTCCTGTCTGTGCTCATCCCACGTACGTACACCATTTCCATTCCACAGCTGTAAAAGTTCTTCAACTAATGGCCTTAGGTACACATCAATGTCGTTGCCGGGTTGCTTAGGGCCTTGGATGAGAACTGGCATCATAATGAACTTCCGCTTCATGCACATCCAAGGAGGAAGGTTATACATACATAGAGTCATGGGCCAGGTGCTGTGATTGCTGCTCTGCTCCCCGAAAGGATTAATGCCATCCTCGCTTAAAGCAAACCATACATTCCTTGGGTCCTTTGCAAACTCATCCCAGTACTTTCTCTCGATTTTTCTCCACTGCGACCCATCAGCGGGTGCTCTCAACTTCCCATCTTTCTTTCGGTTCTCACTGTGCCATCGCATCAACTTGGCATGCTCTTCATTTCTGAACAGATGTTTCAACCGTGGTATTATAGGAGCATACCACATCACCTTCGTAGGAACCCTCTTCCTGGGGGGCTCGCCGTCAACATCACCAGGGTCATCTCGTCTGATCTTATACCACAATGCACTGCATACCGGGCATGCGTTCAGATCCTTGTATGCACCGCGGTAGAGGATGCAATCATTAGGGCATGCATGTATCTTCTCCACCTCCAATCCTAGAGGGCATACAACCTTCTTTGCTACGTATGTACTGTCGGGCAATTCGTTATCCTTTGGAAGCTTCTTCAATATTTTCAGTAGCTTCTCAAATCCTTTGTCAGCCACATCATTCTCTGCCTTCCACTGCAGCAATTCCAGTACGGTACCGAGCTTTGTGTTGCCGTCTTCGCAATTGGGGTACAACCCTTTTTTTGTGATCCTCTAACATGCGATCGAACTTCAGCTTCTCCTTTTGACTTTCGCATTGCGTCCTTGCATCGACAATGACCCGACGGAGATCATCATCATCGGGCACATCGTCTGGTTCCTCTTGATCTTCAGCAGCTTCACCCGTTGCAGCATCATTGGGCATATCGTCTGGTTCCTCTTGATCTTCACCAGCTCCCCCCGTTGCAGCATCACCGTATTCAGGGGGCACATAGTTGTCATCGTACTCTTCTTCTTCACCGTCTTCCATCATAACCCCTATTTCTCCGTGCCTCGTCCAAACATTATAGTGTGGCATGAAACCCTTGTAAAGCAGGTAGGAGTGAAGGATTTTCCGGTTAGAGTAAGACCTCGTATTCCCACATTCAGTGCATGGACAACACATAAAACCATTCTGCTTGTTTGCCTCAGCCGCATCGAGAAACTCATGCACGCCCTTAATGTACTCACAGGTGTGTCTGTCACTGTACATCCATTGCCGGTTCATCTGCGTGCATTATATATAATTAGGTGTCCAAATTAATAGAAGTTCATCATCACATTAAAACCAAAGTGCATACATAGTTCTCATCTAACAACATATAGCTCTCCAGAGCATCTAATTAATTAAACCATACATTGAAACTATGTAAAACATTTCAATGCGAAAACAAATGCGGTCATAATCGCAACCAAGGTAACAATTGATCCAACAACATAATGATACCAAGCCTCGGTATGAATGGCATATTTTCTAATCTGTCTAATCTTTCTAATCTTCAAGCGCATTGCATCCATCTTGATCTTGTGATCATCGACGACATCCGCAACATGCAACTCCAATATCATCTTCTCCTCCTCAATTTATTTTTTATTTTTTACTTCAACAAATTGTTTTCTTCTTCAACTAAATTTAACCTCTCTACAATAGGGCCGGTTGGCATTTCTGATTCACATACATCCTACATAAATAAAATCTATGTCATGTTGGTCGGCATAATTTTCATAAACAATAAATGAGCCAATAGTTATAAAGATAATATATATACCACATCCGAATCATAGACATGACGAGGGCCTACGGGGGCGGATACCAAAACCATCACACTATATAAGATGCAATAATAAAAGTAAGAAAATAATACAAGTATCTATGTAAACATACAAGTAAGAATATTTTTCCTTTCAGAAAGAAGATAAGAACAAGAGGCTCACCACGATGGTGCCGGCAATGAGCTCGGTGCGGGTGATCGACGGCGGTGAAGACGGGGACAGGGCGTGACGGACCGCTAAACCTAGACAAATATTGTGGAAAATGGAGCTTGGAGGTCGAGCTTGGAGAGGAGAAAGCTTAAGTAGTGTCGCTCGGGCATTCCATCGAACACCTTGTGTGCATAGGAGGTGAGCTAGAGCACCACCAAGCCCTTTGCCCCTCGTCCAGAAAAAAATAGAGCAGTGTGCTCTGCTCTTACGCGAGGGGGTATATATAGGCGCTTCATTGGTCCCGGTTGGTGGCATGAACCGGGACTAAAGGGGAGCCTTTGGTCCCGGTTCAAGCCACCAACCGGGACCAATGGTGGTGGGCCAGGAGCGAGGCCCATTGGTCCCGGTTCATCCCACCAACCAGGACCAAAAGGTCCAGATGAACCGGGACCAATGGCCCACGTGGCCCGGACGGCCCCTGGGCTCACGAACCGGGACCAATGCCCCCATTGGTCCCGGTTCTGGACTGAACCGGGACTAATGGGCTGACCCGGCCTGGACCAAAGCCCTGTTTTCTACTAGTGTGTGAGGTGTTGCTGAGTTGACATTCCTTTTTTTCAATCGGTTGTGAATCTATATAGAAGATATGTGTGTGAAATTGTACAGTCATAATAAGGCAAGTAATGATGTGCTGTTAGTAAATTTTCAATTCTAAATACCTCTTCCCACATAGCATTTGTGTGATATACTCCTCTATTACAGTTTGCACTGAAAAGAAACAAAGAAATTGAACAAATGTTCAATAGAAACTACTGTCAAATCTAAAGATAATTCACTGAGAAGAGTATGAGGAGACGTTATATACATGCTACTTATTTCATTGGGAGGAGCATGATGCGCTACAAAAAAAAGACACATCCGTGACATTTTGGGCAGAACAAATTTTTTCCCTGTCATGCTTATGACACTTCTATGTTGATAATTGTGAAAAAACCCGGTATCATTATAGATGTGGTGGGCTCCTACTTCTATGACAAAAAATCATGACAGAAAATGGGCTTTTCGTCCTGGGCGGGCCGGAGACGTAGCTGCATGACATTCTTTGAGCCGTCCATGATAGAGAAAACCGTGGTAGAAGCGAGAGCGAGGAAAATATCGGAGGAGTTCCCGGTTACGGTGGGTGGTCGGGGGCCGAGCGATGCACGTTTCTCTCGTACGTACGCGCGTGTGTGCAAGGCGTTGGGCTCTAACTGAACCCGAGCGAGGCGTTGGGCTCTAACTGAAACCGAACGATTGCACTGCAGGCTACACGTTACTGAACCCGAGCAATCAATCGATCCCTTGCTGTTAACTGAACACGATCGAGCAATTCCTTTTCTACTGCTGCTAACTAATTCCGATCGATGCTGCCTCTGGATGAACAGTGAGCATTGTTGGGGGTTTGGATGAACAGTTCCCGGTGGGGGTTGGATGAACAGGAACACGTGGTAGTAGAGGCCGTTGCCGCTGGATGAACAGTACCCCGATCGATCGAGCCGGTGGATGAACAGGACCCCACGGAGGGCTGGATGAACAGGACCCCGTGGAGGGCTGGATGAACAGTAGCCGATGGAGGGTTGGATGAACAGTAGCCCGTGGAGGGGTGGTTGAACAGGACCCCCGTGGAGAGGGCTGGTTGAACAGTAGCCGGTGGAGAAGCGCGCCGTGGAGGCTAGATGAACAGGGGCTCGTGGATGAATAGTCGCATGTGGAGGCTGGAGGAGGTCGACAGTGGATGAACAGTAGCCCGTGGAGGGTGGAGGAGGTCGACGGTGGAGATGAACAGTATCCCGTGGAGTCCCGTTTTGCGGTACGCCACACCCCTCCCGATGAACAGGACCCCCATTTCGACCGTAGCGCTCCAACACAAGTACGTTTCCTCCATTTTGCGGTACGCCACACCCCTCCTGATCAACAGGACCCCGTTTCGACCGTAGGAGGTTCGTTTCCTCCATTTTGCAGTACGCTAGACCCCTCCTAATGAACAGGATCCCGTTTCGACCATGGCTGGTCGAACACAAGGCCGTTTCCTCCATTCTGCGGTACGCTAGGCCTCCTTTCCATCGGATGTTCCGTCCAAGCCGGTTGGCTCCCGATGAACAACACGCGTTCCATTGCCTCCCGATGAAAACGACGCATTCCGTTGCCTCCCCATGAACACGACGACTACGCAATTTCTCTGTTCCGACCCAGCCACAGCCATGTAGACGAGCCCTGGCCATACGTATGCGCGAGTAGGCGTTCGAGACCCCGCCCGTATGTACGTACGTGGTTGTATTTACTTTCTTGCACCCTGGCCGCGGTACGTACGTGTACATGCTACGTGTGCGCCTCTACTACCACACGTGCACGCCTCTACATCGACCAGTATGTACGTACACGTTCATGTCCAGAATGACAACGCTATGTACGGTTCGACCGGGTGGGTCCCGACTGTCAGGCACTTCCTTGCGTGCGAAGATGTAGGTGGTGGGTCCCAGCAGTCAGGGGGCGAATCATTTTTTTCCCGTAATATGGACGCACTTCCTTGCGTGCGAAGATATAGCTAGTGGGTCCCAACAGTCAGGGGGGAAACGTTTTTTTCAAGAAATACGGTGGCCTGTCCGATGGGTCCCTGCTGTCAGGTGGAGGAATCATTAGTTTCCGCGAAATAAGGAGGCACTTCCTTGCTACGGCCGCGAACCCAGCTGTCAACCTCTCCACGTACAGTACTCTTCTGATGGAAGTCGTTTCTTGACCACGTTCACCATGCCGCGGCGAGAGCACCAGGGCGGTGGGCGACAGCGAGGCCTAGGAAGGGGACGACGCGGAGCCGGGGAAGACGCAGTAGTGGATGCCCACGCGGAGAGGAGTACGAGAGTTCACTGGTTCGGTTGCGGTGTGAGGCTGTCGTTGCCGCAGAGCCTAGCCAACGGTAGGAGTAGTAGGGGGCGGTGAGGCCTCCACGGCATCACAACCGGCCACGGGAAGCAGGAGCACGCGGCACGACCGGCGCTGGTTTGGGCGGCTGGAGCAACAAGACCAGAGGTTGAAGAAGCACTACCACCGTTGGATGGACATCGTACGATCACTGGAGCTAGAATCGTTCATATTGACTAAGTTGAAAAAGCCCTCCATCATCGTCAACTTAGTAGGCCCACACGTCATCCTCCCACTATGGTGGGTCCCAGCTAGCAGGGGGTATTCATTTTTTTGTGTAATAAGGAGGCACTTCCTTGCGTGCGAAGATATAGCTGGTGGGTCCGACCTGTCAGCGGGGGGAACATTTTTTCGCGAAATGAAAAGGCCCTTCCCGTGGGTCCCAGCTGTCAGGTGGAGGAATTATTATTTTGTGCGTAATAAGGAGAAATTTCCTTGCATGCGGCCATGGACCCAGCCGTCAGCCTCTCCACGCACAGTCTACTTCCGATGGATGTCGTTCGTTGACCATGTTGACTACTCCGCACCGAGCGCATCCAAGGTGGTGGACAACGGCGAGGCCCCGGACAGCAATGAGCCGGAGATGGGAAGACGCTGTAGTAGAGTCACAGACGGAGAGGTGTACGAGGGTTAACTGGTTCTGGTGTGGTGTGGTTCGACAGTCGATGGAGAAGAACAGGAGGTGTGAAGGGATGGTGGGTTGGCCTGGACAACGGTGGGGTAGCGCTTCACAGCGAAGCGTGCTAAGCAGAGCTGCTAGCAGCAGGAGGAGGGAGCAGGTGGTCCCGGCGGCGCTAGAGGAAGAAGACGAGAGATTGAAGATGGATGTCGGTCGTTGGATGTAAATCCAACGGCTAACGATGTCAGAATCATTTGTTGACTAAGTTGACAACGACTTGCGTTGGCTTCGACCTATTGGCCCATATTTCAGCCTCCAAAAATGTGGCACGTATTCAACCCATTTTTTAAAAATTTACAGTCCATTTGATCTCATTTTTTTAGAATTACAGTTCATTTGCTGGGCTGGGTGAACAAATAATGTAGCGTCCATGCGGCCCATTTATTTTTCTCTTAAAAAATTACAGGCCATTTGCACTTTCTTGAAATACATGATTTTGCTGGGCTGATTCTAATTATAATGTTGGGTTGGGCGCATCAATGTTATCAAAAAATAAACAGGGGCTGAGCATTTTGTTATAAATATATTTAAGTAATAAATGAATTATTATTACATTGGTCCTTAAATCTTACCAAGCTTTTGTACACAATCACCAGGATTTTCGTTGCCAAAAAATCCAGTATTTTATTGTTAAGAAATTATTTTTATAAGTTAATAAGATGTGGGATATTGTTTTCTTACATATGTAAGTATCTGTTAAATATATGATGACAATAACAATAATATATAATAACATATAAAATAATTTAAATATATATAATATAGTTATAAGAGAAACAAAAGTTGGGCCAGGCGTTCTGTCGGTGTACAAAAAGAGGGGTACATTTTTTGTACCCCTATAACTGTGCACGGGCAGTCTGAGCCACGGGCACCACCACACCAAGTAAGGCAAGGGAGGTGAGCCAGGATAAGACCGAAGCTCAAGAGAACTAGAACGACGCCAAGGCCAAGACCACGAAGAGCAAAGGGGACGAAGCGGACTCCCCCGACAAGATCCTTGCCGGAAGACAGTTCTAGCAGCCCCGGCAAGACCCTTGCCGCGGCAACTCGTCCCGCGCCTACGGAGAAAATCACCCAAAGGGCAAGGATTCGGGAGACATCCCCGTGGCGACATGCGGATCTTTGTGAAGACATTCAAGATCAGATACGCACTAAGGAGACGACAACCCTTGGCGGGATCCCAGCCGAGGAAGACCACAAGGCCCCCGGTAAGCGCTTTGCCGGGGATGACAGCAGACGCCTCGACAAAACCCTTGTCGGGGCCCCAGCAAGGCCCTTGCCAAGGACACCCGCAGGGCCACCATCAGGCCCACGCCGACGAAACCTCCACCACCGCATGCATGCAGCTGCCGACCCAACCAGCTGGGCAGGCACCTGCGTGGCAGCATGCAGATCTTCGTGAAGACCCACCACTGCGCCACCTCAGCTGCCTGCCTACCTACATGGCATCTCAGGCATCACTGGCCAGGGCGCGTGTCAACACAAGAAGGAGCGGCAACGGACGAGACAAATCTCTCCCCCGTCCCCGATAAAGCAAGGACACCTAAGCAAGACGCATTAAATGCGCCTTGTCATGTAATGTGAGGGATAACCTCGCATCACTGTACCCTTTCCACCTCTTGTGTGCCACTGTGGCCACCCCTTTTTCTATAAAAGGAGGCCCGAGGCGACCAGGAGAAGGATTCGGCTTTTTGGAGCTCCTCACGCCCCATAGCTAGCTCAAGAACACAGATATACAATCCACCAAAGTAGGAGTAGGGTTTTATGCATCCTCGCGGCCCGAACCTGGATAAACGAACCGTGTGCTACCTGTTAGATCCTCTCTTCTCACGACCCCGTGCCCCTCTAACCACAGTAGGGATTCTTGTGATCCCATAGGTGTCGTTCCCACCGACATCCTTGGCGCACCAGGTAGGGGGCGCAGTTGTGAGAATCAGCTCTAGCAATCAGCCCAGCACTCCTTCGTCTTCGTGGCCCTTGGAGAAGAAAGGAGGCCAGAAGATCGGCACTCGAGCGATTGCAAACCGAACGGCAGTGAAGAACGGGATGCCTAATCCCGGCGCTGGCTTTCCACCCTCTTGATTTCGTCGATGCTGCTGATGACGGGCTTGATGCGCTCCTTGAGCACCATGAGGTCAATACCATCCGGCAAGCTATCCATCGCGGCACCGAAGTCGAGGTCGGGGTTCCAGTACGCCATCTTGGTGAGGACCTTGGTCATTACCCCATGGCAAAGTCACCGGGCTTCCCCGGCCAACGTGGCCACTCTGCTGGAGTGAAGATAAGCCAAGGCTCCAAGGATGCCCTCAAAGAACAGAGTCAGCTTGGTGTTGACGGTCCCGCTGTGCTCAGGGGCGTGCCTCACGTTTGGCATCCCCATGGTGGCCAACTGCGAGGTGACCCTGCCGTCGACATCCTCCAGACGGCTGATCCATCTGTTCTCGCCCGCCACGTATTCCTGGTGGGAGGTGGCCTCGTTCGCCCGCAGCTGCTTCTCCTCCTCCAGACTCCTGGTCAAGATCTTCTCCCGAGCCCTGCTCTCCGACAACATCTTCTCGAGATCCTCCAGCTTCAGCTTGAGATCTTTGACGGAGTTTTGCGCTTCGGGGAGCTCCCCAGTCCTGCTGATGACCGCTCCTTGCGCCTCCACCAAGGCGCTGTTGAGCATGCTCTTCTCGTTGGACAACTTGAGGGCCTGCTCCTTCAGCTCGTCCCGCTCCACCTCCAACTCCCTTACGTTGCCGACATGGGCAAGAGCCTAGGCATCGAGTGCCTCCTTGTGCCTCTCCTCTAGCTCGCGAGTCCGCCGCGCGACAAGGGCCTCGAGCTCCTCATCCTTGCCATGGAGCATTGCGACAAGCTTCGCCTCACGCACAGTGAGGTCCTCTTCCTGGGAATCCAGTGCGGCTTGATGCTGGTTCCGGACGGCCTCGGCCGCGGCAGCCAAGTTTGCCGCCTTTTCCTGGGCCTTCTTGATGTCAGCCATCTTCATGGTGAGCTCGACATTGCGCTTGGCCAATTCCTCCTGGAAGGCCCTCTGCTCCTCACGAGTCTGGTGGAACTAGGTCTGCGTCTCAGCAACGCGCGCCTTGAAATCCACCTCCGCCTGGTCCACCGTTGCCGTCCTAGACTTAACCTTGTCCAGATGGACACCGTAGAGCGCCTGGAGTTTTCGGAAGTTGGCCCCCATAGCACGGAAAAGCTGCTCTTCTGGAGAACCATCGCCGCCAACGCCCGGCTCATTGACAACCTCGAGCCCGGTGGCGGCAAGCACCTTGCCGTCAAAGACTTCCCCTTCGGCAGGCGCTCGGGAACTTGACGCCCCTGGGAGATGGACGAAAAGATCGTCGCCCATCTTCAGATATCTGCCGGGGCCCGGGGTTGAGGAGGAGGGAGGCTGATCATCAACCACCTCTTCCTTGGCGGTGGCCTTGCCGGCTTCCCCGGTAGGCCCGCCGCTAGCGCCCTCGGCAGAAGCCTCGCTGGTCGTCTTGGCGGCCCCCGCAGCGGTGTCCTCGGTAGCATCCTTGGCGGCCTCATCGGCGGCGACCTCGCCAGCATCCCTGGCGGCCTCCTCGGCGGCAATCCTGTCGGCCCCCGCCGCGGCCTCCTCAGCAATATTCTCAACAACAGCATCCATGTCCTCCATACCTATTGAAAGAGGGTCTGGGTAGTAATGGGAGCATTGAAGCCAAGAAAAAGAATAAGAAAAAAACAGAGACGGAGGACAGGCGATTCACCAGTGCCGGGCTGTGAGGCAGAAGTCCCCTCCCCGCCAGCATTTGGCGCCGTGGCAGAGCCACCAGTGCCCAAGTTCCCCTCTTCCTCCATGGGTGTGGGCTCCGTGCTTGGTGCCCTTGCCGGGGACGCCCCTCGCGGCGGCGTAGTCGATGGGGGTGGTGTGTTGGGGTTAGCCCTCTACGGCTCCTCCTGCTGTCGCTCCCCTCCTGCAAACCTGACAAGGTCAACACCATAGCATCGAATGCCTACCACATGTCGAATAAGAGGAGGGTGACGAACTTACGCTGGGGGCTGTGCCGGGGGCTGCTGTCCGGGCTGCTCAACACCACCAGTGGCGTCTTTGAAGCCCCAGCCGGGGCTGACTGCTCGCCGAGGCCTTCGCCCTCTTCACCCTCTGGGCCAACGTCTCTGCATCCCTGCAAAAGCAAAAATGGATCAAGATGAGTGACTTAATTTAGAGGAATGGAAATGGTAGTAAGGAACGGAGTACTTACTCGTCATCTATCTCCTCTTCCTCCGCCACTTTCCTTTTCCTCTTCAGGCTGAGAGGCCCGAGATCAAAAGTGACCTCCGCGTCAAAGTCCGAGTCGACATCTGCCGGAGGAGGCGAAGACGGCGGGGTTTGTGCGTGCCTAGATGAGGAAGGGGTTGTTGTCTTCTTCTTCTCAGCGGCCTTCGTCAGCCTCTTGGCTGCCGTGGCCCTCGTGTGACGCCCAGACCCCTCCGGGGTCAATTGAGGCCGCGTAGTCCTGCCGGGCCGGACCGGCTCGCCAGAGCCAGCCTGCCGCAGGACTCACCCTCTTCCCCTGGTTGGCGTCGAGCCCGCCGCCACGTCCTCCTCCTCCGATGACTCGTCGGCTGCGTTTTCGACAAGCGGAGCTCCAATGTCGGCGCTGCTAACCTCCTTGGTGGCCGCCGCCCACCGGGTGAGCTGCTCTTCCTCCGCAGCCGTTGCGCCCTTGTCCTCCACGCCCCCGGCGCTGCCGGCCTCCATGGCGAGCTGCGCCTCCCTCGCCCTAGTGGCGATGTAGTCCAGCTCTGCCTAGGTGGTGTCCATGACAAGCCACCGCTCGGCGTCAGCATTGACATACACCTCGATCAGGGTGTCAAAGAATTGCTGCACATCTGCGTCCTTCGGCTCCTTCCAGCTCGGGACAGGGCCATGCACATTACAGTCCGGCATCATGGCGATGATCTCGGACCGACGTGAATTGTTGCCCAACGGGACCACCCCCGCTGGCAGCTTGAAAAACAACCCCTTGAGGGCCTTGCCAACCTTTGCGGCAGCCCTCGCAGCCTTGCCGTTCCGTTCGACCTCGCCATCGCGACCCACATCAAGCTGGAAAAGCCACTGGAAGAAGTGGGCATGCGCCAACACCGTGAAATTGTGGTCGAGGCCGGGGCGGAGTCGCATAATGTCAGCCGGATTCGTAAAAAGCCAGGCTGGCCTCCCCTTGTTGTGCAACGGGGCGATCCGGCGACGAATGAAGTCCGCCCCGATCATCTCAAGGGTGAGTCCAGCCCGGGTGAGCCGGAGAATCCTAGTAGTGGCAACAGTGAGCCTCCCGTCGGCGGCGTCGACCTCGCTCCAATCGCTGCCATGGACCGGCGGCACTCGGCGGACCTTGCAGAATTCCGGCGGGTCTTCGTCCTCAATCCAGCACCACCGGCCACGCCATTCCTCCCACCTCTCCTTCACGGCACCGTCCGGGTACGCCGCCTTGGATGTTGGGATCCAGGTGACGCAACCAGAGACGGCACCTCCCGGCTGGATCCGAGGGAAGAAATAATGGCGGAAGAGCGCCGTGTTGGGCTGCACCCCGGCAAAGCCTTCGCAAAGATGCGCGAAGAAGGCCATGCACGCCACCGCATTCAGAGTAAAATCCAAGAGGCGAAAGCCGAAGGTGTGCATAATGTCGCAGAAGAAATCGGATTAAGGGGGGCATAACCCGCAAGAAAGATAATCGACGAAAAAGGGATACCGATTTGGAGCAGGATCGGCGCAAGCAGCAGGAATGACGCGCGTCGCCGGGTGTCCCAAATTCTCTCCCCCCGTCTTCGCTCCACATAGGGGCCTGAAGGAGGCCCGGAGCTCCTGAACATCAACCGTCGAGGGGAAGAAAAATGCGGACTTCGTCCGGTCCCCCGACAGCGCGCTCTCCGGCGGCTCCACAGTCCCAGCACCCTTAGCCACCCCCTTCCCCTTGACGGATTTCGGCGCCATGGCGGCCAAGAAGTTTAGAGGGCTGAGGAAGGGGGATGGCGAAGCAACGACAGCGGGCGACGACGGAAGCTTAGGAAGGAAGGAAGAGAGGAAACATCGGCTCTGAGATTGGAAAAGGCACGAGGAAAGAGCAGAAAGTGAGCAGCGCGCCCGCGGTTATTCCTTTTTTATGGGGAAAACACGGGCCGCCTCCTTTCACATTAACCGTGATGTGACGCATGCTCGCGGGAACCAACCCCCCGCATGCTGCCCACATCACACGCACCTCCCCACGCCGCGCCATGCGTGGGAGTCGTGGGAAGCGCAGCGCGCGAAGAACCTTACCGCGGTAAAAACCGCCCCGCCTGCCCGCGCACCGTTTTTGTGCCTAGCCCAACAACGCGTTGCGCTTATGTGTGGACCAGGCCCGGGTGCTCCTGTCAGTGTACAAAAAGAGGGGTACACTTTTTGTACCCCTATAACTATGCATGGGCAGTCTGAGCCACGGGCACCACCACACCAAGAAAGGCAAGGGAAGTGAGCCAGGGTAAGACCGAAGCTCAAGAGAACTAGAACGACGCCAAGGCCAAGACCACGAAGAGCAAAGGGGACGAAGCGGACTCCCCCGGCAAGATCCTTGCTGGGAGACAGTTCTAGTAGCCCCGGCAAGACCCTTGCCGCGGCGACTCGTCCCGCGCCTACGGAGCAAATCACCCTTGAGTCCACTGCCCCCAAAGGGCAAGGATTCGAGAGACATCCCCGTGGCGACATGCGGATCTTTGTGAAGACATTCAAGATCAGATATGCACTAAGGAGACGACAACCCTTGGTGGGATCCCAGCCGAGGAAGACCACAAGGCCCTCGGCAAGCGCTTTGCCGGGGATGACAGTAGACGCCTCGGCAAAACCCTTGCCGGGGCCCGGCAAGGCCCTTGCCGAGGACACCCGTAGGGCCACCATCAGGCCCACGCCAACTAAACCTCCACCACCGCATGCATGCAGCTGCCGACCCAACCAGCTGGGCAGGCACCTGCGTGGCGGCATGCAGATCTTCGTGAAGACCCACCACTGCGCCACCTCAGCTGCCTGCCTACCTACGTGGCATCTCAGGCATCGCTGGCCAGGGCGCGTGTCGACACAAGAAGGAGCGGCGACGGACGAGACAGATCTCTCCCCCGTCCCCGATAAAGCAAGGACACCTAAGCAAGACGCATTAAATGCGCCTTGTCATCTAATGCGAGGGATAACCTTGCATCACTGTACCCTTTCCACCTCCTGTGTGCCACTGTGGCCACCCCTTTTTCTATAAAAGGAGGCCCGAGGTGACCAGGAGAAGGATTCGGCCTTTTGGAGCTCCTCACGCCCCATAGCTAGCTCAAGAACACAGATATACAATCCACCAAAGCAGGAGTAGGGTTTTATGCATCCTCGCGGCCCGAACCTGGATAAACGAACTATGTGGTACCTGTTAGATCCACTCTTCTCACGACCCCGTGCCCCGCTAACCACAGTAGGGATTCTTGTGATCCCATAGGTATCGTTCCCACTGACACGTTCCTATTCTTATATAGAAAAATAGAACAGACCTCTGCGTTTTCTTAAAAAAATACATAAATTGGGTTGTCGATGTTTCAGGAAAAATAAAACCTCAGATGGGAGGTCCATAGGCCGGTCGATAGATGACGACCCTCAAAAAATACAAACCGGCATGTCATGGGCTGCGCATGTTAAAAAAGAAAGCCTAGACGGGGCAACCCAAAACCCAGCGGATACTTGCTGCCCCAGTGATAATAAGTGATACTACCCGCTAGCTCCACAACTTCGTTGTGAATTTATCTCCTACGTTGAAGCACCAAAAAAATTGTAACTATGTTGACAAACCCGTGGGCCCCAACGTCAGTATGGCATTAGGAGGAAGTTTTTCCGATGAGGCACTTGCTTGCGTATGACCATAGACCTGGTGGGTCCCGACTGTTCGCCTCTCCACGTACAGTCCTCTCCAGATTCCTCCCGTTTGTTCATCATGTTCACAACGGCAGACAGCGGCGCCGTGGCGAGCGCACAAAGGTGCAGGAGGTGATCGGAAGACCCAATGCAGTGCCTTATTTGTAACGAAAGCACTGAAGTAGCCCAGTGGCCAAGTGACACTACCCGACAGCTTTCCGCCCGGGTTTGATTCCACTTGATGCAGGGAAAATATCTCCAAATTTTTTGCCTTTGCCATTATTGACATGTGGGTCCCCATTGTCATCTACGCACACCACGTCCAACACTTGCCAAAACTTCATCCCTCGTTTTCTCTGTTTTTCGCACACTTGACATTGTGTGGGCATTTTGAAAATAGCATATCTTTTTGACTATGCATCATATAAAGATGTGCTATGCATGAATGTTGATCAACATTATGTTAACTGGTTGGTAGTTCCATTTTTGACCATGAATAAAACTTCCAACATGATGTTAACCCTGTTTGAAAAAGTCGTCTTAATATAAATGCTCTGCGTCTGAAAGTTGTAGTTTCTTATCTGAAACTAAAGTTGCAGTTTCTTCTCTGAGAATCACATTGTCTACACTTTTATACTCCTGTGAAACTACATTTTTTAAGTGCTAGAAATAGATCTCTAAAATTCATAAAATACTTCATATGCTCAATACTGCAAATCTGAAATTCAAAAGAAATTCATATCTCAAAGTACTCTCAAAATACACAACACAAAACACAATTCACAACCTGCAAATACTGACAATCCTAAGCTCCTCCTGACAATTCACAACCTGCCCGACTATTAGGCTGGGGAGCAGTCCCCTCCTATTCCTCGGCAGCAGACAGCCGCCCCGTTAGACGGTGTGAACGGCAAGGGAGAGGATGGCGGGGAAGCGTCATCGGGCCAACTGCTTTTCTCCTCTGGCAGCTGAGTTCGGTCGACGAAGACTCCACCGGCTCGCTCTGGCACAACACCCTCACAAACGGTACCCTATAGATGCTGGATCCTTCAATCTCTGGTGGATGCTCCATCTGGGATCGATACTCCCACCACCGCTCCCTCACAATCGGATTCGGTGAATCTGTTTGCTCCATGGCCCAGAGGAGCAGCTCTATGTACTCCCGCGCGACTCCCTTCGGGAGTATCGCCACCTTTTCACTCTGTTGCAGATATTTGGCCATGGATGTCACTGTCGCCGCTAGTTGGTACTTGTTTTCAAACCAAGACTGTATCTCCAACATCCTAGCTAGCTTCACAGGGTCACCGTCTGCGATCCTCACATATCAGTTGTCTCCTCCATTGATCTACTTCTCCACAGCACCTTCACTCGCCGGCGGTGGTTTTTGAATGGAAGAGGAGAGGAGCAGCGCTGGTTTTGGATTAGAACGGGAGAGGAGCGACACTGGTTTTGGATTGGAACAGGAGAGGAGGGGCGGTGGTTTTGAAATGGAAGAGGAGAGGAGTGGCGCTGGATTTAGATTGGAATAAGAGAGGAATGGCGGTGGTTCAAGAGGAGAGGAGTGGCGCTGGTCTTGGAAGTATTTTTTATGTTTTGCGTATTTTGGGTCAAAGTTTGACCACGTACTATATTTGACAAGCAAAATGTGAATGCATGTCACCAAAAATTGTATCATTTGGTTCGTATCTGAATGTACTTTCAAATTATATTATTTTTGCAATGTATAACATATATTTTATTTGTGAAAATCATGGTCAATTATGACCCAGAATAAAAGGGAGACTAGTTAATGCGGGGTCGCTTTCTTAATTGAAGGGTAAATTGATTTTGATTTTGATCCAGTCACAGCACGTCGGCCCTCTCGTCCAATCCTAAATCACTGCCGCACGCTCCTCTCCCTCTTCTCCATTGCAAAACCACCTCCTCTCCTCTCCATCATCTCCATTACAAAACCACTATCTCGCCTCTCCCTCTTCTCCATTGCAAAACCACCTCCTCTCTCCTCGGACGAGGATCCCCTGACGCAGCCCATCCTGTCATTGAGACACTGACACATGGGTCCCACCAAGCGCGGGGCCCACCTATCAGCAATCGAAAGGCAGGGAAACCTCTCCTCTCCATCATCATTCCAAAACCACCGTCTCGCCTCTCCCTCTTCTCCATTTCAAAACCAACCCCTCTCCTCTCCATCATCTCCATTCCAAAACCACCGTCTCGCCTCTCCCTCTTCTCTATTGCAAGACCACCAACTCTCCTCGCATCTTCCAAAGCTAGCACCGGGCCACTCAGAAGGACATCTATGGAGAGGATGCGGCAGTGAATCAGGCAGATCGCCGGCGGTGACCAGGCAAAGTTAGCCAGGTTGAAGGATATCCTTACTTGGTTTGACAATGAGTGGGGTATTTCCAGGACGGTGAGGGCCATGTGGCAATGTATGTGAAAGAGCGAGACGGCGGCGATGTACTCCTTGGCGGCAGTCACGCCACAGTCCTTCGAGTTCATCGAGTATCTCCTTTGGGCGAGACATATTTGCCCGAGGCGAAAGTCAGGCGGAGGTGGTGGGTGTACAGGTCGAAGGTCGAGCACCCAGAGCATAACGAATCGATCGAGTACGGTGTGCCGTTCATGAGGGTGCAGAGCCAGCCGGAGCCACATGAGTATTTGTTCTCCCACCGTAAGAGGAGGCCGAATAGCGTGACGTCGCTTCCCTGCTGTTCTCCACGGTTCCCTCGACGCTCGCCTCATTTCAACGGCGTCGGTAGGGTTTAAGGTAAGGTTCGCACTAACCTAATCTTTCATCTGCTCATGCTTACAATCAATGTGACAGCTAATAAAAATCATGCTTACAATAAGTCTCCGAGTACTACGCCAATCACCCTAAAATAGCTCTGGACCTTTGAGTCAAAGTTGTGACACTGTGTACAAATAAAGAAAAATAGATTGGTGCTTCTTTAAGAAAAGAGTACACCCCTAGAAAACTGCCAATATAAGCTACTAGTATTTTTTTGAAGTCTAAGCTACCAGTATTTGGTTAGAGGATTTGCTGCCGAGAAAGATCCGTCCACAGTGAGCGCCACACATGCCACTGATGGTGGTGGATGCCAATGCTTAGATGGAGCAGGGTTGGTGTCGGTAATTTTTACTTGGCACCTCACACTCTGCATATATGCCGGTTCCATCCGTACATTTGTGCAGTTCCACCAAAATGCAGCTGAATGACCCTATTTGCACAGATAATGAAAAGGCGTGATTACATTATAGTGGCACTAGTTGATGAAACATACACTAATAAGTAGAAGAAAATATTGCGATAGTATCATAGTATGCCATGCTGCGAGGGCGAGATGGGCCCTGCGACGCCTCATATGGTACGCCTCATACTGGAAATCGACCCAAGTCTCCCAGATACACCTTCTGCCAGTGATGAACATCAGTGTACAGCGGTAGTACAAGGAGGGGCCTTGAGACATTCCAATCTCTATTTTTGTGCAGATCAACTAAAATTAAGCACCCTAGTTTGCAGAAACGTTTAACATTAACAATGGGACTAGTTGATGAAACCTATACTAACAAAGAGAAGCATTTTCTTTATATACATTGGAAATGAAATGATAGAGAGGACACTCTCTTTATTTTAACTGTATTATTACTTCATTTTATCAGTGGTGCTAGGGTCGAACAGGTGGCAAACGAGGTGTACCGTGCGTCGCAAGGATGGATGCCGGGGGTGCTTAGACTGGGATGATGAAGTTGGATCTTTCAGTCCCTATCTTCCCCTCTGATGTTTCTGTGGTAGCATTTGGGTTGTAATCCAAACTTGATCGAGCTGGTGCTGCGTCCCCCTACCTACCTAGCTTATGTTGCAGACTTGTCTCCTGCTAGTACTCACTCCGTTCTAGTAGTAGTTGCATAACTGCCCGTTTACACTGAGATGTTGTCGGATAATGGTTCTCTATGGTTGGATTTCTTTAATGAAATCGGAGGAAACCCAATCTTTCAATATATAAAAAATGTCAGTGCCACTAGCGGTGCCAAAACATTGCCTAAAATTAATAGTGTCACTAGATTAAGGTGCAAAATAATAACATTACTGCTTTATCATGGCAGTGCCAAAACAGTAGCACAAGAGCAGAGTCAACATGCAGGATCTTTAGCAAACGGTCAGACCAAAAAGGAACATACCTCGTGATGGGAACCATGTCTGCAGTAAACGCCATCATAGAAGGGATGACACCAGTCACCAACATGGATGATTCAATTCATGGGACCTTTTGGTGCAGTTCACCTAAAATGAAGCAATGTCCCATGAGCTAGCAGTTTCTTCTTCATTTTTTAAGAAAAGGGCTCCAGCCCTGGTTCCATTTCCATCAGAAAACGAAACCCACAGAGCTTCTTCTTCATTAGTTGCAATAAAATTGAGAAACATCAAGGTTGGTTGTGAAGCTCCTGGAATGTTCGACTATAATTTGGATATCATTTGTCCAGTTCAACTAAGATCAAGCATGAACTGTATGTCTCTGTTTGCACAAAACAAGGTGGAAAGGAGGGTGACAAACAAGTGATGAAACATACATAAAATGAAAAGAAGTACGTTCCTTATCTGAATGGCAATCCTACAAGGACAATAGCAATTTCTAAAGCAGCAGCATTGCTAGATATTAGTGTGGGCATTAGGATTAACTATGACAACCGTTAAATACGACATTACTTTAATGGTGCCATTGCTTCATTTTACCAGCAACATTGGTTTAACGTGTCCTTACTTTTAGCAGTGCGACTGCTACATTTTACCAGTGGCATTACATAAGAGTGGCTCGGGGCAACAAACATCAGAACATGATATCTGGGTTGGTCCCATTTTTGTTCGGTATAGCCACCTTATATACTGTGTGAGGCTAGCAAATCTAGTGCTGGACTTACTCTGTTGACTTGTCCCCCAGTCCCCACTTTCTTTCCTTTTTCAACCAATAGATTGGGTTTATATTGAGTTTGTATTGCGTTTCCCTTTATTTCCCTATTAGACCTAGAGACCAGTTGGATAGCCAGTCTCTGCTACTTTTTGCCCCCATTATTTCCTCTTTCGACCAAGTCCTAGATTCAGGTAACAAATCTTCCCCCACCCCCACCCCCTTTCTTCCTTGTTTGAACCAAGTAGTACTAGATTCGAGTGCATGAACTAGTTTTACCTCTTAACAGTAAAAAATTAGGTGGCTTTCGAATAGCCGGTCGATCCTATCTACGAGGGGGCCTGGGAAATAGTAAAAGATACAAATGCAGCGATGTTAGGAGATCGGGAAGTAGAGCAAGGCCGGTTTCAAAGGAAGTTATACCTGAGGGTCGCCGGGATGTCGCTAGGTGGGCGGCGGGAGGCCGGATCTGCCCACACTACGGCAGCGAGGAAGAAGGGGTCAGAGGCCCTCCCTAGCCACTGGTGCTTGGGAGAGAACGGCAAGGCACGCTGATCGGGATGTGCCGACAGTGGGTAAGAGCCATCGTCGAGGACGACCATGTGAACGTTGCACCTTCTCACCTTCCCTCGCAGAGAAGATCCGGCTGGATCTGTGACCAGCGGTGAGCAGAGAGAGAGAGAGAGAGAGAGAGTGTGTGTGTGGCCACTGCTGTCGTGTTTAGATCTGGAGAGGACGAGACAGTGTGAAGAGAGCAACACTAGAAAGCAAGCGCAGAGGCTCCTGCCTATATAGTGGAGTACTAGTTTTCTTTTGTCTATCGGAGCTGGCTTGACCTCGTCAATGACTATCGAGAAGTCTTCATGCACGTGCCCCGGAGGCGCAGTTGTCGTCATTTTGATCTGAAGCACCGGATTATAACATATAACACGAAAAAATGCCACATGACAAGAAACCATAACCTCACTGCCCAAAGGAGACAACATGTGTGTGCAAACGCAATATGACCCGCGTTCCATTCGGAGAGCGGCGTGCTGCTACCTCTCGAGCTTGCGTCGGATTTCCCCGAAGAGGATAGGATGATGCAGTAGAGTAGCGTAAGTATTTCCATCAGTTTTTGAGAACCAAGGTATCAATCCAGTAGGAGGCTACGCGCGAGTCCCTCGTACCTACACAAAACAAATAGCTCAATGCAACCAACGCGATTAGGCGTTGTCAATCCCTTCACGGTCACTTACGAAAGTGAGATCTGATAGATAATATTTTTGGTATTTTTGATATAAAGATGCAAAGTAAAATAAAAGGCAAAGTAAAAAGCAAAGCAATAATAAAGTGATGGAAGATTAATATGATGAGAATAAACCTGGGGGCCATAGATTTCACTAGTGGCTTCTCTCAAGAGCATAAGTATTTCTACGGTGGGTGAACGAATTACTGTTGAGTAATTGACATAATTGAGCATAGATATGAGAGTATCTAGGTATGATCATGTATATAGGCATCACGTCCGAGACAAGTAGACCGACTCCTGCCTGCATCTACTACTATTACTCCACTCATCGACCGCTATCCAGCATGCATCTAGAGTATTAAGTTAATGAAAACAGAGTAACGCCTTAAGCAAGATGACATGATGTAGAGGGATAAATTCATGCAATATGATAAAAAACCATCTTGTTATCCTCGATGGCAACAATACAATACGTGCCTTGCTGCCCCTTCTATCACTGGGAAAGGACACCGCAAGATTGAACCCAAAGCTAAGCACTTCTCCCATTGCAAGAACTACCAATCTAGTTGGCCAAACCAAACGGATAATTCGAAGAGACTTGCAAAGATAACCAATCATACATAAAAGAATTCAGAGAAGATTCAAATATTGCTCATAGATAATCTTGATCATAAACCCACAATTCATCGGTCTCAACATACACACCGCAAAAAGAAGATTACATCGAATAGATCTCCACGAGAGAGGGGGAGAACATTGTATTGAGATCCAAAAAGAGAGAAGAAGCCATCTAGCTACTAACTATGGACCCGAAGGTCTGAGGTAAACTACTCACACTTCATCGGAGGGGCTATGATGATGATGTAGAAGCCCTCCATGGTGGATTCCTCTTCCGACGGAGCTCCGGAACAGGCCCAAAGATGGGATCTCGTGGATACAGAAAGTTGCGGCGGTGGAATTAGGTTTTTGGTTCCGTATCTGAATGTTCGGGGGTACGTAGGTATATATAGGAGGAAGAGGTACGTCGGTGGAGCAACAGGGGCCCACGAGGTAGGGGGCGCGCCCTAGGGGGCCCGCGCTCTCCACCCTCGTGACCGCCTCTTGGCTTTCGTGGCGTAGGGTCCAAGTCTCCTAGATCATATTCGGTGAGAAAATCGCGTTTCCGAAGGTTTCATTCCGTTTGGACTCCGTTTGATATTCCGTTTCTTCGAAACACTAAAATAGGCAAAAAAAACAGCAATTCTGGGCTGGGCCTCCGGCTAATAGGTTAGTCCCAAAAGTAATATAAAAGTGGGAAATAAAGCCCAATATAGTCCAAAACAGTAGATAATATAGTATGGAGCAATCAAAAATTATAGATACGTTGGAGACGTATCACGTGCCAGACCGACCGACCGTCTGGGGTGCGACGCGAACGCGACGGGCATGCTGTATACTGTACTCCGTAAATGTGTACCGCTGTTTTCTTGAGGCTTTGCTCCATGGCGCAATCCATGGATACAAAATTAGTATACTATACTATTTAAAAGTCGAGGGTGGGGCTTTTCCCGCGCGGTAGGTGGGGCAGTTCTGCCTAGTCGATTCGACAGAGACGCGCGAAGATGAGGGAGTAGGCTGCTGCAAACGTAGGGCTGTGTGATTTGACAGCAAGTTACTATTGGATAGGTGGGGCCTGGTGATTTGACTTGCCATTATCATTTTAACTGCGGCGCTATGACCGGCGTGAGTCTCCTGATTCCTGACCACCTCCATACAGGTGCCTCTCCCGATGCTCCACCATGTAGAGGCTGTCTCTTGCTTGAGAGCCCACTCCTCCACTTTTCCTTGCCTCTTTCCCCCACATATGCAAAAATGCCATGTAAAGCGGGCTTATAGCCCACTAATGTACTTGATCCTACAGGTGCTAAGCCTGCCACATAGGCATAAATTCTAATGTGGCAAGTTAATTAAGAAGAGAGAGACTAGTTTGGTGACCCTTGGAAGAAACGGTGCTAAGCGCGTGTACCTAGATGAAGCAAACTTAGCAACAAAAAACTAAGCACCTATGCATTGGGGACTTGAGTTGCTAAGCCATTTAATGCCCATAGCACCTCATCGAAGCACCATTTCATTGGAAGAGGTCACTCCTTGGCAAATGCAATAAATATTACGAAGAAAGAGATAGAGAGAAGTAAGCAAAAAATACTGTTATAGCCAACCTTATAGCTAACCTTGTTGTAGTATGAGTGACTAAGTGATGACTATGTATGACATGCCAACATCACATAGCCTAACGAACCGTGTTAAATCTCCAAGGGCGCAACCGCGCGAGCGAGGCGACGGTCGTGGTAGGCGCAACCATGATACGAGCTGCTAGCAACCCTTGGATCTGAGATTGAACGGTCGCATGCTAAGTTGCTGAAAATTTGTAGAATAACCCTCCAGGATAGGATATTCACCCATAGGTCTAGAATCACGCCATGCAACCGTTCGATCTCAAATCCAAGGGCTCTCGGAAGCTTCGTATCACCTGTAATTTTCCCGACGCTTGACATGACATTGAAAGCCATTTAATTGGGCGTCGAGTAGACACGACATCTAATTGGGCCCTGTGCATGAATCCATTTATCCACCAGGCAAGTCACTACCCTGCCGTTCACACACCCCACTCATCATTTTTACAAAAACCGATGGCAGTTCTTGCTCGTACTCGACCCCAGACGTCCTTGAACATTACGGTAGTTCTCTCCTAGTCATCCCGTCCTTTCACATTACGGCAGTTCCACTAATCCTAACCCTCCTCCCAAATCCATGGCGTCCCAAATCTCCATGATCAGCGGTGAGTACAAGGTTAGAACCATCACTGGCGATGAGTTTGATGTCATCTACACCCGTTCTTCCGCAACTGTGAAACGATGCCTTGCTCGCTTCAGACGCATGTTCGAAACTCAAATGATGAGTGGGTCGCTGGGCTAGATGTTGAGTACACCACAGTCTTGGGAAGCGAGAAGACTCTAGAGGAGGCAGAGAAGAAGAAGCCCGCTGTGATCCAGGTTTGCGTGCATGACTTATGCTTGCTCTACCACACATGCCATGCCGATGTTGAGTGCCAGGATTTTAAGAACTTCCTCAAGGATGGCCGAGTCAAATTCGTTACTGTAGACTTTAGGAACGACAAGGAAATCCTGGATCGGATAGGCCTCGTTGTAGGCAACCCCTTCGACCTCCAGACGAAAGGGCTGGTGCCCTCTTGTCATCAGCCTTCAATGTTGACCCTGGCAGGAGCCATGGTTCATCCTTCGTATGGTACACTGAAGAAACCTCCATTCAAGTTTCATCATGCATGGGAGTGGAATGTACTAGATATAGACCACATCCACTATGCTGCAATGGATGGCTACCTTTGTTTCAATATCTACAAGGGTTGGATGAAGAGCAAGAGCCAAGTGTGCGGTTCAAGCAAAGAAGTATCGGCCAAGAGGAAGAGGGACAAGGACGAAGTCGAGCACGTGGACGAGGACTCTGAGTAAGGTGGCAGTGTCGTTGCTCATGGTGGTTCTAATGTAGTGTCTACCGGATTAGTTGCTTAGTTTAATTTTTGGTGTTCTTAGTTTTATTTGAGGAGTGTGTTGTGCTGAGCCCCCAGCAGAACTATGTTATGTTTCTTCTTGTTACTTTAACTCCTCAGTACATACATACTAGTATTTCTTACAGTTCATCTTTTAGTTGGTACGTATAGTACTATGACTACCACTCATTTCTTCACATTATAGACGTACAATATATATGGCCAACATCATATAGCCAGCAGTTTAGTTGTCAAAAAAGTTCAGGGGACTTGGTTTTGTCAAAGAATTTCAGGGTGCTTAGTTTTATTTGAGGGGTGTGTTGTGCTGGACACCATTATTGTGACTCAAATCTATTTTGCCATGTTATAATGACATAAATACCGATGGACCAACATGCTAGCTCTCCCTCTATCTCACTACAGTAAAATAAAGTGTGGGACCTACTTGATCCCAATAGCGTTCTTATTTTCCTGTAAAATTGTTCGCTTGGTTACTCCTGACAAGCGGGGCCACAGTTATGATTGTGAGAATCGGCTTATTTTTGTCATGTAACATGGTCAACTGTTTTGACGTGAAAATCACAATGTCTAATGGCATTTTTGAGCAAACATCTAACTTAACCATGGCATTGTTGAGACATCTAATTGCATTTTTAGCAGGCATCTCACGGATCAATGGCATTTTTGAGTAGTTGTAACTTCTAATGGCAAAACTAAGTAGTGATACACAAACTAGTGGCATAAATAATAGGAACCCAAGAATTAAATAGGTATTCTGATTTCTTTAATAGAATTTAGCACCCCATTTAAGCATGTACTAGCTTTTTTAATAGTACTATATGCATAATTTGGCGACGAGCGCTCTCTATATGTATTTTTCTTTAATTCATCTTGTTAGTTTTGCTCCATGGCGCAATCCATCGATCCTACTACTGTACAAAAGTATACATTTTTTAAAAGGCTAGAGAGCAGGGCAGTCTAGCTAGGTCGGTTTCAAGAGAGGCGAGGGCCTTTGTGATTTGATGGCTCATTACTGCTGGAAGGCGGGTGAGGGAGTCCTGGACTAAGGGGTCCTCAGGCGTCTTGACCTGTTATCCATTAGGCCGGATTTATGGGCTATGAAGACATGAAGGCCGAAGACTATACCCGTGTCCGGACTGGACTCTACTTGGCGTGGAAGGCAAGCTAGGCGACCGACTATGAAGATTCCCTCTGATGTAACCGACCTCATGTAACCCTAGATCTCTCCGATGTCTATATAAACCGGAGAGCATAGTCCAGATAGGACAGATTCATTACCATATACCCATAGGCTAGACTTCTAGGGTTTAGCCAATACGATCTCGTGGTAGATCAACTCTTGTAACACTCATATTCATCAAGATCAATCAAGCAGGAAGTAGGGTATTACCTCCATAGAGAGGGCCCAAACCTGGGTAAACATTGTGCCCCCTGTCTCCTGTTACCATCGATCCTAGACGCACAGTTCGGGACCCCCTACCCGAGATCCGCCGTTTTGACACCGACATTGGTGCTTTCATTGAGAATTCCGCTGTGCCGTCGACGAAAGGATTCGATGGCCCCTTCGATCGTCAGTAATGACGCCGTCCAGGGAGAAAACTTCCTCCCCGGACAAGTCTTCGTGTTTGGCGGCTTTGTAATGCGGGCCAACTCGCTTGGCCATCTGGAGCAGGTCGATAGCTACGCCCCTGGCCATCAGGTCAGATTTGGAAGCTTGAACTACGTCACGGATATCTGTGGATACTTGATCTTCGATGGATTCAAGACTGCGGCGATCGCTCCCCCTCTCTCCGAGGAACATGATGCAAATATGTCATCGGATTACATCCATGAGATGGATCCTGTTGCTGCGATGGCCCCAGGACCAAAGCAGATCGTGCCCTCCGAGGCCGTAAAGTCGGCGGCGCTGGAGCCGCACATGGACTCAACACCCTGCAAGGCTTGCGTCAACGGAACTCCGGACTCGTCTCCGGCTGCACGTTCCCGATCAGGTATGCCTGCGGACATCGAGCTGGATTGGCTACCAATTTTCGAATTTAACGTCGTAGACATCTTCCAGCATTCGCCTTTGGGTGACGTACTAAATTCTTTGAAGAACTTATCCCTGGAGGAAGGTTCATAGCCGAACTATGTTCGGTTCGAGCTGGAGGCGGACGACGAGGAATTTTACTTCCCACCCGCCATCCACTTCATAGCCATCGTCGACGACCTAACCGATATGCTAGACTATGGCTTCGAAGACATCACCGGTATGGACGACGATGCCAACGATGAGCAAGGCCAAGACCCGCCATTTACTGGACGTTGGACGGCCACCTCTTCCTACGACGTGTACATGGTTGATACACCGAAAGGATCCAGTGACGACAAAGATGAGCCGGATAAGAACAAGCCCTCTGAGTAGCCCAAGCGCCACCGCCCAAAATGCCGTCCTAAGCCTCGTCGCTCAAAGGATGGCAATACTAGCACCGGAGAAAATATTACTCCGGACGACGCCGAAAATAATGAAGACCTTACCGGAATCACGTCCGAACAGGAGGAAAACAGCAAGGAGCAGGACAACCCTGACGAACAGGCCATAGAAGACGACCCGGAGGACGATAGCTATCATCCACCCCCCAAGGAGGAGACAAGCCTCGGCAACGACGATTTCATCGTGCCCGAGGATCCTCTCGACCAGGAGCGCTTCAAGCTACAGCTCGTAGCCACTACAAGGAGCCTGAAAAAGAAACAACAGCAGCTTCAAGCCGAACAAGATCTGCTCATCGACAGATGGACTGATATCCTGACAGCTGAAGAATACGGCCTCAAGCACCCAGCCAAGAGCTACCCAAAGCGCAAATTGCTACCTCAGTTCGACGAGGAAGCACCAGATCCCATACCTCCCTCGTGCAATGCGGAACGGCCACCACGTGGCCAGGATAGAGCGGCAGACCAACCACCCCGCGGTCGGGATAAAGCGGCAACCCGGGCCGAACAACAGCCCGCCCCACCGCCTCACAAAAACAGTGACAAACCAGCTCAGGATCATATGTACGACCTTCGGCAGACCCTGGACAGTAAAGCAGGACACACAAGATCGATCTACGGATCACGAGGACGTGCCTCGAGGCACGACGACGGCTACCTATTAGGATGTGACAAACCTAACCATGCCCGGGCCGAATACCGCAGACGGACTTCATCAGAGCTAAACCGCGATGCATCCCGGTACAAAGGTGTCGTACACCCTCTCTGCTTCACAGATAAAGTACTGGATCACGAATTCCCCGAGGGATTCAAGGTCGTCAATATGGAATCATACGACGACACAACCAACCCCGCAGTATGGATCGAGGACTTTATCCTCCATATCCACATGGCTCGAGGAGATGATCTCCACGCCATTAAATAACTCCCACTAAAGCTCAAAGGACCAGCTCGGCACTGGCTTAATAGCCTGCCTGAAAAGTCCATCGGCAGCTGGGAGGACTTGGAAGAGGCTTTCCTTGATAACTTCCAAGGAACTTATGTCCGGCCACCAGACGCCGATGACTTAAGTCACATAGTTTAATAACCCGGAGAATCAGCCAGAAAATTCTGGCTAGTTTCCTAATTAAAAAGAACCAGGTCATCGACTAGCCGGATGCCGAAGCCCTAGCGGCCTTCAAGCATAGCATCCGGGACGAATGGCTCACCCGCCACCTCGGCCAAGAGAAACCGAGGTCCATGGCAGCCCTTACGGCACTTATGACCCGCTTTTGCGCAGGAGAAGATAGTTGGCCGGCTCACAGTACAAACACGACCAATGAAACAAGCCTCTCTGAGGCCAAAAACAGCACCGGCAAGCTCCGGCACAGTAGAAACAAACACCGAAGCAATGGCGATAACACTAATGACACAACAGTCCATGCCGGATTCAGTGGCTCCAAGTCCGGCCAGCGAAAGAAGCCCTATAAAAGGAGCAACAGAAAACCATCTAGCTTGGACCGCATACTTGATCGTCCTTGCCAAATTCATGGCACCCCAGACAAGCTGGCCAACCATACCAATAGAGTTTGCCAGGTCTTTAGACAAGCCAGCAAAGTAAATAGCAGAAGCAAAGAAGAGGAATCACAGAGCGAGGACGGCGACGACGAAGAGCACTGGCAGCCAAACACCAGGGGGCAAAAGAAATTTCCCCCTCAAGTCAAAACGGTGAACATGATATATGTTACACATATCCCCAAAAGGGAGTGCAATTGCGCACTCAGGGACGTCTACGCGGTAGAGCCCGTCGCCACGAAATTCAATCTGTGGTCATCATTCCCGATCACCTTCGACCGCTGAGATCATTTAACCAGCATCCGGCACGACATTTCAGCCGCACTGGTCCTTGACCCAATCATCGACGGATTTCACCTGACTCGAGTCCTAATGGACGATGGTAGCAGCCTTAACCTGCTCTATCAACACACAGTACGTAAAATGAGCATTGACCCTTCATGAGTTCAACCCACGAAGACTACCTTTATAGGAGTCATACCAGGCGTAGAGGCCCATTGTACGGACTCAATAACGCTGGAAGTAGTATTCGGCTCTCCGGATAACTTCTGAAGCGAAGAATTAATCTTCGATGTCGTCCCATTTCGCAGCGGCTATCACGCACTGCTCGGACGAACCGCATTCGCTAGATTCAACACGGTGCCACATTATGCTTATCTCAAGCTCAAGATGCCCGGTCCACATGGCGTCATCACAATAAATGGAAACACGGAACGTTCCCTCCGTACAGAGGAGCACACTACTGCCCTAGCAGCAGAAGTATAGCGTGGCCTTCTCAAGCAGCACTACAATCCGGCTGCCGAGCCCCCGGACACCACTAAGAGGGTCCAAACTATACTGTAGCAAGACAGCTCGGCTCGTCACGGGCCAAACTAGCAAACTTTGCCCTCCGTCCAAGCCCAGACGAGGCAATGGTATTAGTACCGCGAGCACATAAGCTACGCACTCATGGGTACTGACGGAGGCACAACTCGCTCGCAATCCACAGTATGGCTTGATAGACCCTAGGATTCGCACTCCTCTGCTTTTTCTTTGTACAGGTCTTCTTCTCTTTTCAAGGGCTATACGGACGACCGGCTTGCAGAACACCCCAAGGAAGTAAGGAGCTCCGGCGTACAAAAGAACCCCCAGGTGGTTTCTAATAAACGATTCATATACTTGTTTTACATACCCGCGTGCAGCTCGCCCTTGGTTACGGCATTTTCAATGGCCTTACTTGCTTATCGCATTACTTGCACAAAGTACGCCTTGATGTACCGATTACATAACAACGGTGAATAAAATAGTGGCGTTTAGCCCATTACCTTTCTTTCCTTTCCCGTTCCCTAACCTCAGTATTTACTACTCACTGCACATGTACACCATGGTACGTACTAATACTCCAGGGGCTTAATTACACCCTGCATTACGGCAATAAAAGTCCGAACACTTTTACAGTATAGTTCGGCACCCCGAACTTATAGCATTATATGCATCGGCTCCGAATCATGGCTTTGGTCAATAGTTGGGTTGCCCGGCTCCTGTGCTTACTACCTTACGTTCCGCTATATCGGCTAGGATAGTAAAGGGAGAACTACTGCGATTGTGTCCCGGTTCTTCCGGATGAGCACCTCAGTAGAGAAAGCCGAAAACTGACTGTCATGATGCGGCGAGAGCCGGTCAGCTGTTCGTGAGGTTCCAAATCATTGGAGATTTTTTCCTCTTCTTGCGAGGAATCGGTTCTTACGATTAGGCGTGCATAGCGCCCCTAGTTCGGCCTTCCAAATATCAGGGGCTTCACCAACTTTATTTGTTGTCAAACTCCTCTGGCTAAGTGAGGGCAGTAAAGGTCGCATAGTCTGATTGCCTTGTTCGTTGCACTAAACACCTCCTTTAAGGACCAGAATGTGGAGTAAAGAGTGTCTAGATTTATCCCGAACACCCCCGTACTATCTACGTGGGGGCAGAAGCCGACGACTGGTCATCCCTCAGATTTAATAAACGGCCGCACAGGAGGTAAAATTTAAAATTATACTACATAACATCTTTGTTCCATATTACAGGGCAAGATAATACACATGTTCTTATGGGAATATTATATCCTTCGAGCATTGCTCCGCCGCAAGGTGGGACCCCTCCAGGACACCATCAAAGTAGTGCTTGGGTCGACGATGCTCCTTGCCCTTCGACGGTCCTTCGGTTATTAGCTTCTTGGTGTCCAGCTTCGCCCAATGCGTCTTGACGCGGGCAAAGGCCATGCGCGCACCTTCAATGTAGACTGGCCGCTTTACGGCTTCGAGCCGCGGACAGGCACTCACAAGCCGCTGCACAAGTCCGAAGTAGCTGTCAGGCATTGGATCGGCAGGCTACAGCCGGACTATAAAGTCCCTCATGGCTAGCTTCGCCAACCTGTGCAGCTCGACCTACTGCTTTAGCTGGTCGCTAAAGGGCACCGGATGTTCGGTTCCCAGATATTGGGACCAGAACAGCTTCTCTGTAGACACCCCTTCCTCGGCTTTATAATGCTCGGCCGCATTCGACGCACTGAGCGGCAGACCTGTAAATGCCTCTACAAAATCCAAATTTGGATAAGTACAAGGAACGTTTGTTTCTACATACTTACTTTACATGGTGAAAGGCTTACCCGCCGCAATATTCTTGGCCACCTGAATCTCCTGGAGGGCGTTCTGGGCTTCGGCTCGTGCGTCCTGTGCGCTCCGACGGGCCTTCGCCAGTTTGGACTCTTGCGCCTTATAATCGCGCTCCAAGGACTCAAACCACCGTACCGCGTCCTGCAGCTCTTGCTGCACCTCGCTAACCCGGGCCTCGTGCTTCTCGCACGCGGCGCCTTCCTTGGCCGCTTTGTCCTCGGCCTCGGCCAGCGCCTTCTGAAGGGCTGCCACCTCGGTTGTGGCCCCTAATAAAGTTTATCACACTTTAAGTCTGGTCGGACTATTCATTTTTTCGAAATGTACCCGCAGGTTACTGCATACCTTGGCTATCCTCCAACTGCTTCTTCACACGGACGAGCTCCTCCTCGGCTCGCTCCAGTTTCTACTCCAGTCCAGAGACCTCCGCAGCATGAGCAGTGGCAGCCTGCAGCGATACCTGCTTATTCACATAAAACAACTCATGTTAGACTCATGCGGTTTTTTGATCCTCTGTTCGGCTTTTCTTCCCGAACACCAAATAGAGTATTAGGGGCTACTGTCTATACTGTGATATTTTTCCTATAATCACATCACTTACCTCAAAGCCCGTTGGAAGGCCAGTGCAGGCTTCGGTCAGTCTACTTTTAATGGACTGAACCTTCTCTATTACCGTGTCCATAAGTACACTATGTTCATCCATGATTGAGGCGCCTCGTAGTGCCTCCAGCAGATGATCCGGTGCCTCTGGCTGGACAGAGATCACCGGTGGAACAGGCACACCCCCTCCTAGTGGGGAATGTCGTTCGCTGGACCCCGAAGCCGTATAGATCTCTGGAATGGCATCTGGCTGAGGGCCGAAGGGAACTCAGGCCCCATCACCAGTCCCCGTGGGGGCTTTCTCCCCCATGTGTCCGGCGTCCGAGGAGTCATCATGGGGTGTCACCCCGATGATCTCCGGAACCTCCCCCTGTCATAGAAAAGTCTTTTAGGACACCACCTCATCATCACCCTTGGGTGAGATGGAATGAGCAGGTGGCGGAGACATGCTAGCCATCTCCTCCGTGTCCAGCGAATCCTCTATCGAGGATCGCGGAGAGCCATCACGCGTCGGACTGCAAGAACACAGTTTACAATATGTCAATATCACAAACCAGAAGAGCCAGACGTTTGCGGACTCTGGTACTTGCGAGGCGGCCTGAGGTTTGGTCCGGTGAGGTCGTTCCGGACTGCTGTCGACATCCCACACGGAGTTATCCGCAAGGGAGCCTCTAACCCTCTTAGGCACTTTCGCCTCCGGACTTGTGGGGGCCGCCCTCTTCTTCCTCCCCGCTTCGGGTGGGGAGTCGTTTTCTTCTTCCTCTTCATCGCTGTCGTCAGTGGACGAAGAGGAAATCTTGCTTTCGGACGTCTTGTCCGGAGTGCCTTCACGGCGAGGGACCCTCTTGGCCCCCTTTGCCGCCTTCTTGGCCATTTTCTCCAGCACCTCATATGGTGCGGGGAACAGCATCTTCTCCCGCAATGGAAATGCTTCATCTTCAGGCAGCGGAGCCGGACAGTTAATCTCCTCGGCCAGCTTAATCCAGGCCTGAAGATAGGGAAGGAAGCTTAAATTTCCTCTCAAATATGCTAGTAGGGGATACTCCTTGAAAACATTAAAGGAACTGACCGGGTTGGGCTGGCGCTTTAAGCTAAGCCCGCGGTCTTCGGTCGTAGGCGGTGGCGTCTCGCCGGCCTTAAAGAGCACCTTCCAGATTTCTTCGTGCGTCATGCCGAAGAGCCCCAGTAGAGTTTGGTGCTTGGCCGGCTGGAACTCCCACAAATTACAAGTTCGGCGTTGGCACGGAAGGACCCAACGAACAAGCATTACCTGGACCATGTTGACGAGCTTGATCTTCCTTTCTATCATGTTCTGGATGCACGTCAGGAGCCCAGTCAGCTCATCCGAGGGACCCCAGGTTAGGCCCCTCTCTTGCCAGGAGGTGTGCCACATCGGGATTCCGGATCGAAATTCGGGGGCCACCAACCAGTCAGCGTCGCGCGGCTCGGTGATGTAGAACCACCCCAATTGCCACCCCTTCACCATCTCCGCAAACGAACCTTCGGGCCAGGTGAAATTGGGCATCTTGCCCACCATAGCGCCTCCGCACTCTGCTTGTTGACCGCGCACCACTTTCGGCCTCACATTGAAGGTCTTCAGCCACAGGCCGAAGTGAGGCGGGATGCGGAGAAAGGCCTCACAAACAACGATAAACGCCGAAATGTTGAGGATGAAGTTGGGGGCTAGGTCATGAAAATCCAACCCATAGTAAAACATCAACCCGCGGACAAATGGGTGAAGGGGGAACCCAAGCCCGCGGACGAAATGTGTGAGAAACACAACCCTCTCATGGGGCTCGGGAGTGGGGACGATCTATCCCTTGGCTGGGAGTCGATGAGCGATCTCTTTGGCCAGGTATCCGGCCTCCCGGAGCTCCTTGATATCCTTCTTGACGGAAGAGGCCGTCCATTTACCGCCAGCTCTGAATCCGGACATTTTTGGAGTACTTCCTTGAAAAAGGGAAAAGCTAAAGCTTGGGCGCTGGAGCTCGAGATCGAAAGGGCGGAGACAGGGAGGAGCATGAGAAGAGGAAGAGGGAATCCTCATCCCCTTATAAAGGCAACATATATCAAGCGCCTCCTCACTCGCCTTAAGATCCGCCTATTCCCAATGACTGTGTAAACGGCACGGTTGGGTTACCCATGCCTGCATTAATGAGAATCCCGCAATAAGGGGACACGATCTCTACTTTGACAAGATGTGCCAATAACAAACCACGTCTTGAAACCTGGGATGGCAGACGAAAAACGGTTCGATTATGACCGGACGGACGTGATGTTACATTGTGGAAAGCTGTCAGCGGATGGAACTCGTGTAAATATATATATATATATATATATATATATATATATGTGTGTGTGTGTGTGTGTGTGTGTGTGTGTGTGTGTGTGTGTGTATTCTCTGCGGTTGTGCATGGTGTATAACAGGTCCGGATACAATCATCGCATCCGAAGACTATCTTGGAGTTCGGAAGAAGGGGAACCCGCCTTGCAATATCGAAGACAATCTGCGCGCCGGACTCCTCGTCATTGAAGCCAGGTTCAAGGGCTACGGAGGGAGTCCTGGACTAAGGGGTCCTCGGGCGTCTGGCCTGTTATCCATTGGGTTGGACTGATGGGCTATGAAGACATGAAGGCCGAAGACTATACCTGTGTCCGGACTGGACTCTACTTGGCGTGGAAGGCAAGCTAGGCGACCGACTATGAAGATTCCCTCTGATGTAACCCTAGATCTCTCCGGTGTCTATATAAACTGGAGAGCATAGTACGGATAGGACAAATTCATTACTATATACCCATAGGCTAGACTTCTAGGGTTTAGCCAATACAATCTCGTGGTAGATCAACTCTTGTAACACTCATATTCATCAAGATCAATCAAGCAGGAAGTAGGGTATTACCTCCATAGAGAGGGCCCGAACCTGGGTAAACATTATGTCCCCTGTCTCCTGTTACCATCGATCCTAGACGCACAGTTCTGGACCCCCTACCCGAGATCCGCCGGTTTTGACACCGACAGCGGGGCCTTGTAATTTGACTGCTTGTATAAATGTGTCGACGACCTGAGGAGGAGCCAAGAACCGTGCGATATACTCAAGTTTTCCACTAGAATGGTACGACAGGGGCGCACAAAACACGGGAGCCCAGTGCCATATGGCGATAAAAATGATCTAATTTGCTAGTCATCTCATTGTTAGCATTGTTCTATTCATGCCTCGCAGAGAACGTGACACGTGCCGCAGAACACCCGAAGCAAAAGAAGAAACACAGGAGCAAAAGAAGAAGGAAGATTATCACCCCAAAAAAGAAGGAAGACACACACACAAGTCTGGGGCGCTGCTCTCTACTACATGAAGGGTTGCTGGCCGCGGAGTCGTAACTGCTTCTTCATCGCCTCCACGACCTCCATCTCCTTGCGCATCTCCTCCGCCATCTTCTTCATTCTGTCCATGACGCGGGATTTCTCGATGCGAGCCTTCATCATCTGTTCCACGGCCGCATTACGTACCTTGATAGCAGCCGGGTGCTCGATGCGGAGCTTCGCCAACTCCTCCTTCTATTCCATGATGAGGGCCTGCAACATCTTCATCGAGGAACTACTATTCTCATGCAGCTTCTTCCAGCCGGCATTCTCCTCCTTCAGCAGGTCAAGCTCACGGCAAAGCTTCGCCTTGTCGTCCTGAAGTTGCAGGATTTCACCGGTCGCCTTCTTCTCCGAGGCAATGCTCTTCTTCAGCAGCAACCAAGCCGGCGGTCAACTCCCCCTGCTCATTGAGCTCCGCGGGCATGTCGTCAAGGCTCTCCTTCAGCAGCTCCACCAAGCCGTGGATGAACTCCTTCTGCTTATTGAGGTGCTTATTGAGCTGATCGGGCATGTCGTCGAGGGATAATGACTCCAGCGCCGCCAGCTCGACATGTTTGCCTCTGTGGCTAGGGCGCTCCTGGGAGCCATCGCCTGCCCGTGAGAGATCTTTCGAGGTCTCTGCGTGGCGGCGAGCCCTCTCTCTTATTTCCACAGCCTTGGTTGCCGCTCCCTTGTTACGAGTAGTTCAGATAGTTCTCGACCTAGAGCTCTGCACACCGGCCATGGCAAGGATGGACGAAGAAGGAGGACTTATGAGGAGGAAGGTAGAGTAATTTTCGGTTAGGTAGTTCCCCTTTTTATATCCTAAGTACTAGCACTAGTACTAAAACCTGCATAATGGGAACACGTTCAGGTTTGGTACGTACTGGTAGGTGTGAGCAGGCTTGCACTTAATTGTAGCACTAGTACTTTGGAATGTGATGGGAACAAGGTAAAGATTAATTGATGGTTTTGCTTTCGAGGCCCGAAACGGCTCCCGATGAGTTTAGTGGAACATAAATTTCAAGTAGTCCCGATGAGTTTAGTAGAACATAAATTGTTTAACATAAAATATATATCATTAAAAAATAGAATATTTGTAGTTTGTAATGATATATTTTTCGTAATGTATGCCTCTTATTAAGTTGGTCATATTAACGACCTAGGTACACGTGCAAGACTTGTAAACTGAGATAGAGGGATTACTACACTACTCAAATGCGTTCGCACAAGTCAGTGATGTAACTGGTCATACAAGTCAGACCAAGCCGATGCGTGTCCCTTCGGTGAGACGCGGGTCCGACCGACCGTCTGTTGGTGCGACCAACCATAAAGTACTTATGTGATGGAGACTTCTGGTTGTGGCTCCGGTTGATTGTCACGACCAATCATTCTAAAACTAGTGATAAATCGATTACCATCTTTTTCCAAATGACCAAGTATTTTTTACAGGAAAACAATACATATAGATGGAGTGATTGTCAAGGTTGCAAACATACATAGCGTTGCAAGTTCACTGCAGCAGCAACCAACTAGGTCACTGCATCACTGCCGGGGAAGGAGGGCAGCTCACCTCCCTTACGATGCATGCCCAGCGGTGCCGCCGCAACTGGTCCCGGGATTTGGCTTCTCCTACCGCCCATTTGAACAGTTGTACCGGCTGCTCATGCCATTGCGCAGGCATGCGTGTTCTTTCCTCCGTAGACGACTCCGCGAATATGATCTCTGCCATTAGCCCTAGCTCGAAATCAACGCAACACTGCCAGATGCTGACATCCCTCAGCATCTCTCCCCTGAGATCGACTTGCGCCTCCACCTTGTGCTGCGCCAGGCGCGGCTCCTTGGAACTTCTCTTGAATCGATGCGACGCTTCCTAGATCCAATTTGCCCTTGCTACCCACCATCTGAAACGCAACCCTAGCATGTCCTCCGGCGTCACCGATCTGTGATTCCAGAGAAATGGATCCCCTCTAAAACACACGTGGGTTTCGCTCAAAGGCGGCAGTGCTGCGGGCCACAGTGAGAGGGCCGCCCGCGGGATCCTGGGATCTAAGGGATTATCCATGGCGGGATCCTCCATGGCGGGATCCGGTGGGCGAGGCAGGGAGGCGAGCCTAGCCGCTGGGAGACCCCTACGAGGCTAAGATAAAGATAGTACTACTCCACTCCATCCATATTTACATACAAAGGCCACCAATACTAGCACTGGCAAAAATTGATCATGCTGCCTGCGTCCTGGTTTATTGGCCCCCTTTTTTGTGCCACTTTTTATGACATGCATAAATATTATGTTACTTACAAATATGGCCAAAAATTGGCACAAAATATGAAGGAGACCAATGGAAGTACTGGCACCCCATGATTTAACTACTCGCATGCGCGCAGTGGAGTAGTAATGTCTTTCTTCCGCCCTCACGTCCACTCAATTTGCATGCACTGTATTAATTGGCCATCAATGAAATGAAGGACTTTACACGCGTCAAATTATCACATGGGTGGATCTTCGTACAAAAATATGTCGCGTCGTGTACCCGCGTGTGTGTGTGAGGGAATGAGTGCGTGCGTGGCGTGCATGTACATCTTCGCTTCGTGCATGTACCGCCGGTGTGGCTCAGAGAGGACGAGTACATTCTTCTGGAAGCAGCAACACATCACTGTGATCAATCCACACAAGGAGGTCGCGACAGCGCCTCCACATGTGCCACGTAGCTTCATGAACTGTAAGAGAGACACTGTGTAGCGAGCCATTGGAATTCTAATTTACGTGTTTGCACATACTCGAAGTACTAGTAAGGCACACGTGCATTACACGCATCAGATTTGGCAACCAAATTATGAATAAATACCGCACTATAGCATGTAAGATCTGAGTCATATATGCCTGATGTAGACCTTCGTTTAAGTCTTATAGTTCACCTCATTCAAAATAAATTAGTTTTTATAAAAAGCTAGGGCCTCTTTGATTCATAGGATTTCCAAAATGCGGGAATAGGAAAAACATGGGATTAGAGTGGAATGTCATCTTGAATCCTGCAGGATTGTACGAGTGTTTGATTGTGCATAGAAAAAACATAGGATTCTTTCAAAGTGGTTTGAGTGGATGGGATGTTTCCTATGAAATCTAGTGCAAATGAATCCTATGGAAAAATTTCTATGGTTTACAAACCTACGAATCAAACAACCAAGATAGGAAAAATTCCTAAGGATTAGAATCCTCCAAAATTCCTTTGAGAATCCTTTGAATCAAAGAAGCTCTTAATCTATTTTATGATTCATGTAATTGTGCATTGTAAAGCATAATGTAAAAACAAATAATGGCAATTCAACTAGAAAAAAAGTTTGGGCAGTTATGATACGGAAGATTCTAGAACAAAGGAGAAGCACTTGTGTTTTGAGGTTTGTGCATTATGCTTAAGTTCAACCATGGAGTCTGCTTGATTGTACATGTGGCAAAATCCGGTGGGGGCTAGAAGATGGTGTGAAGGGCCAAGTGGAGGGAGACTATGAAGGAGTGCACAAGTGTGAGATCGGTATTTGAAGAGAGGGGGAGAGAACATGCACTGTTGCGTGCAGTGGCGGAGCCATGAAAAAAATGAGCTAGGGGGCAAGCATTGCTAATCCTTTACAAGGAGGGCCAATTCATCAACTTAAACCATTTTACCAACAATTGTGTAATGATCACATTCATAATAGCCTTGATATATAGTGATGTTAGGGGGGGGGCAGGGCGCTTGCTGTCCCTGTCTTCGCCACTGTGCGCGCGTTTGAGAGATGAAGCGGAGGCATGGATGATGAGAGGGGACGTTGGATATATAATTAATGTGGTGTATTAGCTATGTAATCCTATATAGAGAGGTATAGATTGATCGATGTGGACATGGGAAAGAGGGTGAGACCTCACTAGGTATATAGATTGATTGGTTTGTGTGGAAAACTATGAAAGACCTAGCTATATATACACACACATAGAGGAACATCGATCGTTGCACGTGCACATGAGAGATAAAGAATGCCCGAAATGATGGGGAGGGGGAGGTGTGTGTGTGTGTGTGTGTGCGTGCATGCATGCGAGACCGACTTGAAGAAAAAGATTGCATGTGTGCGATGGATAATGCCGACTGGTACTATGTGTGCATGCATGCACGAGAGAAAGTTAATGGTACAATTATAAAGAGAAGATGACTGTGTGGGTGTAAAAGACTAGGTGACGTCATAATCAATTTAAAGTAGAATTCGAATATTTGAATAAGAGATCATGATGTTTAAAACCCATGCATGCATGAATATAACTGAGATATACGTGATGTGGTTTGGAAACGAGCATGGTGTATTGTATACACATTGAACAAGGTCAGACTGATTTGTATTTGAGATATCGATGGCAGACATCGTTTGGCCACATTGCATTCGTGCATGGACACACTATTCTAATTGGAGATGATGGGTGGCTTTCGCATCACATATCTATATCTATACCCCTGTATATGTTATATTTTATATTTTTTATATAGTGTGCAGATAACTTTAACTTTGAAAGATGGTCGTTGGATGAGGCCAATCCGATGGTGCAGAGATGGCAAATTTGAGCACAACTGGCAGTTGGAATTCCACCAGATTTTGCCACATGTATAATTCAGAAGACTCCATGGTTGAACTTAAGCATAATGCACAAACCTCAAAACACAAGCACTTCTTCTTTGTTCTAGAATCTTCCATATCAGAATTGCCCAAATGTTTTTCTACATGATTTGCCATTATTTGTTTTTACTTTATGCCTTACAACACACAATTCCATGAATCTTAAAATAGATTAGCTTTCTTATAAAAACTAGATGATTTTGAATGAAATGAACTATAAGAATTAAACGAACATCTACATCATGCATATATGAGCTTACATGTTATAATGTGATATTTATTCATAATTTGGTTGCCAAATCTCATGTGTGCAATGCACATGTACCTTACTAGTCTAAATGGTGTTTGTGTGTGTGTTGTGCTTGTTAAACACATTGTACGTAGTATATCATACATGGTTTAGATTCCGAATATCTAGCTAGAGCATACATGTACTATGATTTGAATTCAACATAAAATATATACATATATTTGAATTTGAGATCGTATGTACATGTAGTTCATATTTATATAGGAATTTACTTCTCCTACATTCATGTCATGTGTTGTGAAGATAATATTTAGATGGTTGTATAACTAACCCGAGTACAATCCCATTCAAACAGGGAAAATGTACTCAAATTTAGTCCATATGCTAGACAACACACATTGTTTTTTTATTGATGAGGGAAGTGCAAATTGTTTTGGTACTGTACACGTTATGTTTGTTGTCCTGATTTTTTTAGTTTTTTGTTGTATTTGAATGCATTCCTAGTAATATAGTAAAACAGGACATAGCTCTCTCTAGTGATGAGGTGCGAATTGTCTTTTTTTGGTACACGTTAAGCTTGTTCTCCCGAAATTTCAAGCTGCGCCTTTTTATGCTGAAATTTGAAGCTAGCGTATCTGTTTATCGTGCTGCGAAACTCCCACCTCTTCAACCTGCGCCTTGTTACCCTGAAATATTTAAGATATATCTTTGTCTCGTTGTGCTCTGAAAACCCCCTCCATCTCAACCCGCACCTTTCTATTCCAAAATTACAACGCGCGTGAAAACTCCCACCTCCTGTGAAATCCCGACACGCGAAATGCCCGTGATACCCCTGAACCGAAAGAACCTCCTAGCTCAAATCGGTGGGGGTAATTTCGTAACTTACGCCACATTTCGGACAAGCGCGTCCCTAAGCCATGGTTCCCCACTCCCATCCCATCCGCCACCCATTCGTATACTGAGGCTGCGAAAACCCGCGAAGCCCCACACCCTCCTCCGTCTGCCACCCAGCCGAAGCCTCTTCCCCGACGACGTCGTCCACAGCAATGATACTTCTCCATTGTATCTACTTTTCCAAACACTTTTGCCCTTGTTTTGGACTCTAACTTGCATGATTTGAATGGAACTAACCCGGACTGACGCTCTTTTCAGCAGAATTGCCATGGTGTTGTTTTATGTGCAGAAAGCAAATATTCTCGGAATGACCTGAAACTCCATGGAATACCTTACAATAAATAATAAAAAATCCTCGCCAAAGATGAAGACCAGGGGGCCCGCACCCTGCCCACGAGGGTGCCCCCCCTAGGGCACGCCCCCTACCTCGTGGGCCCCCTGGACACCTCCCGATGCCAACTCCAACTCTATATATTGGCTTTCGGGGAGAAAAAATAAGAGAGAAAAAATCATCGTGTTTTACGATACGGAGCCGCCGCCAAGCCCTAAAACCTCTCGGGAGGGCTGATCTGGAGTCCGTTCGGGGCTCCGAAGAGGGGGATTCGTCGATGTCGTCATCATCAACCATCCTCCATCACCAATTTCATGATGCTCACCGCCGTGCGTGAGTAATTCCATCATAGGCTTGCTGGAAGGTGATGGGTTGGATGAGATTTGTCATGTAATCGAGTTAGTTTTGTTAGGGTTTGATCCCTAGTATCCACTATGTTCTGAGATTGATGTTGCTATGACTTTTCTATGTTTAATGCTTGTCACTACGGCCCGAGTGCCATGATTTCAGATCTGAACCTATTATGTTTTCATGAATATATGTGAGTTCTTGATCATATCTTGCAAGTCTATAGTCACCTACTATGTGTTATGATCCGGCAACCCCGAAGTGACAATAATCGGGACCACTCCCAGTGATGACCATAGTTTGAGGAGTTCATGTATTCACTATGTGCTAATGCTTTGTTTTGGTTCTCTATTAAAAGGAGGCCTTAATATCCCTTAGTTTCCATTAGGACCCATGGGAGGGTAGGACAAAAGATGTCATGCAAGTTCTTTTCCATAAGCACGTATGACTATATTCGGAATACATGCCTACATTACATTGATGAATTGGAGCTAGTTCTGTGTCACCCTATGTTATGATTGTTACATGATGAACCACATCCGGCATAATTATCCATCACTGATCTGATGCCTACGAGCTTTCCATATACTGGTTTACGCTTATTTACTTTCCCGTTGCTATTGTTACAATCACTACAAAATACCAAAAATATTTACTATTACTTGCACTACTCTTTTGTAACCGTTACCACTACTATCATATTACTGTGCTACTAAACACTTTGCTGCAGATATTAAGTTATCCAGGTGTGGTTGAATTGACAACTCAACTGCTAATACTTGAGAATATTCTTTGGCTCCCCTTGTGTTGAGTCAACAAATTTGGGTTGAATACTCTACCCTCGAAAACTGTTGCGATCCCCTATACTTGTGGGTTATCAAGACCTTTTTCTGGTGCCGTTGCCGGGGAGCATAGCTCTATTCTTTGAGTCATTTGGGATTTATATCTGCTGGACACTATGAAGTACTTGAAAGACGCTAAGACAACAATTTATCCCTCAACTACGAGGGGAGGTAAGGAACTGCCATCTAGCTCTGCACTTGATTCACCTTCTGTTATGAGTAAGCTTGCGACACCTAAACCTGCTTCTGCTATTCGTTCCGATATGTCGCATGTTATTGATGATGCCACTTCTGCTATGCATGATACTTATGATGAAACTACCTCTATGCTTGATACTACTTTGCCCCTTAGTGAATTTCTTGATGAACAAATTGCTAGGGCTAGAGAGAAAGAAATTATTGAATCTGATTATAATGATGAAAGTGATGATGAAGATATGCCTGTTATTCCTGAGGGTTATGTTTTTGATATGGAATCTTCTGCCGCTATTTTAGCTTGCAAAGATAGATATGAGCTCAAGAGGTTATTAGCTAAATGGAACAAAGAATCACTTAGAGATAAAATGAAACCTGACCCTGCTTTTGCTACTTCACCTATCTGTGTTCCCGATAAGGATTATGAATTTTCTGTTGATCCTGATATAATTACTTTGGTTGAATCCGATCCTTTCCATGGCTATGAATCTGAAACTGTTGTGGCACATCTTACTAAATTAAATGATATAGCCACCCTGTTCACTAATGATGAGAGATCGCGCTACTTTTATATCCTTAAAATATTTCCGTTCTCATTAAAGGGTGATGCTAAGATATGGTTTAATTCTCTTGATCCTGGTTGTATGCGTAGTCCCCAGGATATGATTTATTACTTCTCTGCTAAATATTTCCGTGCTCATAAGAAACAAGCTGCTTTAAAGGAAATATACAACTTTGTGCAAATTAAAGAAGAGAGTCTCCCACAAGCTTGGGGGAGGCTTCTCAAGTTACTTAATGCTTTGCCTGATCATCCTCTTAAGAAACATGAAATACTTGATATCTTTTATAATGGACTAACCGATGCTTCCAGAGATTACCTGGATAGTTGTGCTGGTTCTCTTTTCAGGGAAAGAACACCGGATGAAGCTGAAATTATATTGAATAATATGTTAACAAATGAAAATAATTGGGCACCTCCCGAGCCAGCTCCTGAGCCAGCTCCTGCTCCAGTTAATGAGCCTATTCCCGAACCAACTCCGAAGAAGAGAGGTGTTCTATTTCTCAGTCCCGAAGATATGCAAGAGGCAAAGGAATCTATGAAAGAAAAAGGTATTAAAACTGAAGATGTTAAGAATTTACCTCCTATTGAAGAAATACATGGTCTTAATTTACCGCCTGTCGAAGAAACATATGATCTTGATCCATTACCTATTGAAGAACCTCCTGATCCCGATAACCCGACACAGGTAGTAAAGGTAAATTCTCTCTATAGATATGATAAAGTTGAAGTACCTCCTACTAAAATTGCTAGTCAGTGCTTGGATGAGTTTGATAACTTTATGTTTAAGCAAGAAGACTTCACTGCTTATTTTGGTAGACAATTAAAACAGAATACTTATATGATTAAACACTTGGGTGATTATATGGCTGATGTTAGATGTAATCTCAAACTTGTTAGCAAACATGCTTCTATGGTTACCACTCAAGTAGAGCAAGTACTTAAAGCTCAAAAAGAAGTGCTTGGTGAAATGAATATTAAGAAAAATGATTATGCTGTTAGAGTGGCTACTAGAATTGGTAGAATGACTCAGGAACCTTTGTATCCTGAAGGCCACCCTAAGAGAATTGAGCAAGATTCTCAGAGAAATAATATTGATGTTCCTAGTTCTTCTAAAAAGAAGAAAAAGAAAAATGATAGAACTGTGCAAACTTCTAGTGAACCTATTGCTGAACCACCTGACAATCCAAATTATATATCTATTTCTGATGCTGAAACACAATCTGGTAATGAACATTAACCTAGTGAAAATGTTAACGATGATGTTCATGATGATGCTCAACCTAGTAATGCTAATGATGTAGAAATTGAACCTGTTGTTGATCTTGATAACCCACAATCAAAGAATCAACGTTATGATAAGAGAGATTTTGTTGCTAGGAAACATGGTAAAGAAAGAGAACCTTGGGTTCAGAAACCCATGCCTTTTCCGCCCAAACCATCCAAGAAAAAGGATGATGAGGATTTTGAGCGCTTTCCTGAAATGATTAGACCTATCTTTTTGCGTATGCGATTGACTAATGTGCTCAAAACTAATCCTTATGCTAAATACATGAAAGATATAATTACTAATAAAAGAAAGATACCGGAAGCTGGAATTTCCACCATGCTTGCTAATTATACTTTTAAGGGTGGAATACCAAAGAAACTTGGAGATCCAGGAGTACCTACTATACCATGCTCCATTAAAAGAAATTATGTTAAAACTGCTTTATGTGATCTTGGAGCCGGTGTTAGTGTTATGCCTTTCTCTTTATATCGTAGACTTGACTTGAATAAGTTGACACCTACTGAAATATCTTTGCAAATGGCTGATAAATCAACTACTATACTTGTCGGTATTTGTGAGGATGTGCCTATTGTGGTTGCAAACGTTACTATTTTAACGGACTTTGTTATTCTTGATATTCCCGAGGATGATAGTATGTCTATTATTCTTGGAAGACCTTTTCTTAATACTGCAGGGGTTGTTATTGATTGCAACAAAGGCAATGTCACTTTTCACATTAATGGTAATGTGCATACGGTACACTTTCCGAGGAAACAACCTCAAGTTTATAGTATCAACTCTATTGGAAAAATTCCATCGATTATATTTGGAGGTTTTGAATTTCCCCTTCCTACTGTCAAAAAGAAATATGATATACTTATTATTGGGGATGTGCATATCCCCGTTGAGGTAACTTAGTGTTATTCGAAATTTCTCCGGTTCCATGATTACCGGAATGAGTTTGTTCACAAGACTTGATCAACCTTGTTAGTGGATTCCTTTTGACGACCATGAGATGGATGAAACTAGAAGCACAACCTTCTGTACCCTCTCTGTACTTTCTGTTATTTAGTAGAAATAAAGTAAAAATAGTACTTTTCTGTCTGTTTCCTGATTTATCCGTGCAATATAAAAATATCCCGAAAATAAAATTCCTCAGAATGCCATGCCAATTTAATATGATTTTTTCGGGAATATTTGAGGATTTACTATGCACAAATCACCGCGGGGGGAGCTGCCACCTGGCCATGAGGGTGGAGGGCGTGCCCTACCCCCCTGGGCGCACCCCCCTGCCTCGTGGGCCCACGGTGGCCCTACTCCACTTATTCATGCACCCATCTTCTTCCTCTTCCTCACACAAACACGAAAAACCCACTCAAGCACGAGTTCTAGGCCACTTTGCTATGATTTTCGATCTCCTTGCTCAAAGCACCTCTCGCAAAACTGCTTGGGGAGATTGTTCCTTGGTATGTGACTCCTCCATTGGTCCAACTAGTTTTTGTTCTAGTGCTTTATTCATTGCAAATTTGTGCTGCATAGGTGAACATGTTCTTGAGCTTGCATGTCAAATTTATATGGTTCCAAGTAGTCCTAATGCATGATATATCCTCTAGGCACTTGTAGGAGTAGTTTCTATCAATTTTATTGAAGTTGGTTCACTTTTGCTTGAAGTTACTAAAAAATTCAGAATATTTCAGAAAATAATGAAGAGACTTTTGAGGGGCTCATCGAGCCGAAGCTCAAAGGAGAAACAAAATGAAGAAGCACAGAGGCCCAAATATAATTTGCCTCATACCGCGGAGATCCGACCGTGTGAATGGCCTTCTGATAATTTCTTGACACATGCCGGGATTTATGAGGATTTCTATTCGTTGATTGAGAATGTCGGCCTCACAGACTTCGTCCGCGACCAACGTCCTCAGTATCTCTTACTCACAAATACTTTTGTGCAGAACTTCTACTTTTTCCCTAAGGAATCACCTCCTTCAGTAGAGTTTCATTTATATGACGTTGTTAATAAAATGCCATTGTCTGAATTTTGTGAAGTCTGCAACATACCCCCTGAGGGTACCTTAGAGGAACCACCCCGTAAAGAGGTGGAAACGTTTATTAACACTATCTCAGTGGAAGAAACCAGGAAGGTTTTTGATGCAAGAATCACTAGCATACATTTTCCTGTACTACACTATTTTGCCTTATTCGCTAGTCGTTGCTTGATTGGTCGCGGGAACTGTGGGAACCCTAGTGTTCTTGATATTATTATTTTGTTCCATGGTTTATACCGCGATAACACTGTTAGCATGGGCGGATTTATTGCAGACGGTTAAGTATGAACAGTACTAAGGGTCCCATCTTTGGAGGCATTTATGCTTCACGCCTTGCTGCACATTTTAACATAGCTATTAGGCTTTACAAGAAAGAAGAAAAATTGCTGCCTAGTGCTTATTTAGATTATAAGAGTATGATTGCACATGGTTTTCTCGTTAAGGGCAGGGATGGAGAGCTCAAATATAAACTATTCTTTCATAAACATCATCCTGAAACTATCACCTTGCCTGCTCCTTCTTTGTTTAATTTTGTAGGACCCTATCTCGTTACGCGGGCTACCGTCCAAGCTTATCGGAATCCTGCACCAGCCCCGGAACCGGAACCACAAGATGAGCCTCCACGACAATCTGTTTATTCTTGGGATCCAGAGATGGCTGTCAGCCAGTGGCAGTCAGAGTCTTCTTCATCACAGTACGACCCCAGCTATACCTACAGATATCAGCCAGGCTATCCCTGGCAATAAAACCAACTTAGGCCAAAAGCCTAAGCTTGGGTGAGTACGTATTTCTCACTGACATTACATTTATGTTCACACACACTCATTGCTAGATGTTGGTGCTCATACTCTTTCACTGTAATATCCATGCTAGTTTATTTTCTTTTTCCTGCCTTCTTCTTGTGTGTTTGTTAAACCTTAAGAAAAACCAAAAAAAATTAGTAATAGTTTACTTTCTTGCTTTAGTAGTAATAATTAAAATGAAAACCCAAAAATATTTCCCGTTCTTCTTTTGCTTGTTGGGAGCTTTCCCGTGTAAATAGTTTTTATTCCTTTTCTTTAGGGGTCAGTAGGAGAAGACCATGATTAAATTGTTGAAGTGGCTCTTATATGCATTATTATTGATTTAACCAAGAACCCATATTACCTTGTCTTCTCCTGTTTATTGAATGCTTGCAGATTCCAGCTTAGTCCAATGCACGTGCACTCTTATTATTATTCACATCGTTCGGTCGTGCAAGTGAAAGGCAATTATGATGATATATGATGGACTGACTGAGATGAGAAAAGCTGGTATGAACTCGACCTCTTTTGTTTTTGTAAATATGATGAGTTCATCGTTCTTGATTCAGCTGGTCATGAATAAACATGTTTGCAATGACAATTAGAGATCATAGTTGCTTGTGTCATGATTGATTAGCTATGAGTTATAATGGTTTACCTTGCGTGCCAACATGCTATTGAGATGGTTATGATGTGGTATGATGGGGTGGTATCCTCCTTTGAATGATTTAAGTGACTTGACTTGGCACATGTTCACGCATGAAGTTGAAACAAATCAACATAGCCTTCACGATATTTATGTTCATGGTGGATTATATCTTACTCATGCTTGCATCCAATGTTTATTAATTTTAATGCATGTACATGGCTGTTGTCGCTCTCTAGTTGGTCGCTTCCCAGTCTTTTGCTAACCTTCACTTGTACTAAGAGGGGATACTGCTTGTGCATTCCTTAAACCCCAAAGTTATGCCATATGAGTCCACTATACCTTCCTATATGCGGTATTTACCTGCCATTCCAAGTAAATTTGTATGTGCCAAACTCTAAACCTTCAAATGAACATTCTGTTTTGTATGCTCGAATAGCTCATGTATGAACCAAGGCTGCCCTTATCTTCCATGTTAGGCGGGTTATTCTCAACAGGAGTGGACTTCGCTCCTCACTCACGAGAAAATGGCTGGTCACCGGGATGCCCAGTCCCATGCTTTATGCAAACTAAATCAAATTAATTGCCAACAAAACTCCCCCTGGGACCTGATGTATGTTGGAGGCACTCGTTGTTTTGAGCAAGCCATGGATTGATGGTTGTTGGTGGAGGGGGAGTATAAACTTTACCATTCTTTTTGGGAACCGCCTATAATGTGTGTGACATGGAAGATATCGCCATCTCTTAGTTGTTATGTTGACAATGAAAGTATACCGCTCAAAATATTATTTATCTCTATTTCAAAACCGAGCTCTGGCACCTCTACAAATCCCTACTTCCCTCTGTGAAGGGCCTATCTATTTACTTTTATGTTGAGTCATCACCCTCTTATTAAAAAGCACTAGTTGGGGAGCACAGCTGTCATTTGCATTCATCACTATTAATCTATATTGGGTGTGAGTATGATTGGATCTCTTTTACCATTAATTACAATGTCTAGTCAGTCCTTGATCTTTAAAGGTGCTCTGCATTTATGTTTTGCAGTCTCAGAAAGGGCTAGCGAGATACCATCTTGTTATATCATATTATGATTGTTTTGAGAAAGTGTTGTCATCCGAGATTTATTATTATGGCTTGCTAGTTGATTATGCTATTGATATGAGTAATTATGAGACCTGAGAATTATTGCAAATATGGTTAGTTATGATCTTTGCTGAAAACTTGAATGCTGGCTTGACATATTTACAACAACAAGAGCAAACAGAGTTTGTAAAAGTCTTTCTTTTTCTCTTTCAGTTTGTCAACTGAATTGCTTGAGGACAAGCAAGGGTTTAAGCTTGGGGGAGTTGATACGTCTCCATCGTATATAATTTTCCAAACACTTTTGCCCTTGTTTTGGACTCTAACTTGCATGATTTGAATGGAACTAACCCGGACTGACGTTGTTTTCAGCAGAATTGCCATGGTGTTGTTTTATGTGCAGAAAGCAAATATTCTGGAAATGACCTGAAACTCCATGGAATACCTTACAATAAATAATAAAAAATCCTCGCCAAAGATGAAGACCAGGGGGCCCACACCCTGTCCACGAGGGTGGGGGGCGCGCCCCCCTACCTCGTGGGCCCCCTGGACACCTTCCGACGCCAACTCCAACTCTATATATTGGCTATCAGGGACAAAAAAATAAGAGAGAAGAAATCATCGCGTTTTATGATACGGAGCCGCCGCCAAGCCCTAAAACCTCTCGGGAGGGCTGATCTGGAGTCCGTTCGGGGCTCCTGAGAGGGGGATTCGTCGCCGTCGTCATCATCAACCATCCTCCATCACCAATTTCATGATGCTCACCGCCGTGCGTGAGTAATTCCATCGTAGGCTTGCTGGACGGTGATGGGTTGGATGAGATTTATCATGTAATCGAGTTAGTTTTGTTAGGGTTTGATCCCTAGTATCCACTATGTTCTGAGATTGATGTTGCTATGACTTTGCTATGCTTAATGCTTGTCACTAAGGCTCGAGTGCCATGATTCAGATCTGAACCTATTATGTTTTCATGAATATATGTGAGTTCTTGATCATATCTTGCAAGTCTATAGTCACCTACTATGTGTTATGATCCGGCAACCCCGAAGTGACAATAATCGGGACCACTCCCGGTGATGACCATAGTTTGAGGAGTTCATGTATTCACTATGTGCTAATGCTTTGATCCGGTTCTCTATTAAAAGGAGGGCTTAATATCCCTTAGTTTCCATTAGGACCCCGCTGCCACGGGAGGGTAGGACAAAAGATGTCATGCAAGTTCTTTTCCATAAGCACGTATGACTGTATTCGGAATACATGCCTACATTACATTGATGAATTGGAGCTAGTTCTGCGTCACCCTATGTTATGACTGTTACATGATGAACCACATCCGGCATAATTATCCATAATTGATCCGATGCCTGCGAGCTTTCCATATACTGGTTTATGCTTATTTGCTTTCCCGTTACTATTGTTACAATCACTACAAAATACCAAAATTATTTACTATTACTTGCACTACTCTTTTGTAACCGTTACCACTACTATCATATTACTGTGCTACTAAACACTTTGCTGCAGATATTAAGTTATCCAGGTGTGGTTGAATTGACAACTCAACTGCTAATACTTGAGAATATTCTTTAGCTCCCCTTATGTCGAATCAACAAATTTGTGTTGAATACTCTACCCTCAAAAACTGTTGTGATCCCCTATACTTGTGGGTTATCAAGCAACACCTCGACGTCCCTCATCCACCATACCGGATGAGGATCCGTCGTCGATCTCGTCGTCCTGCAGGTTCAGCCACTGAGGGAGTCCTGGATTAGGGGGTATCCGGACAGCCGGTCTATATCCTTTGGCCAGACTGTTGGACCATGAAGATACAAGATTGAAGACTTTGTCCCATGTCCGGATGGGACTCTCCTTGACGTGGATGATGGAAATATGCCCTAGAGGCAATAATAAAAGGATTATTATTATATTTCCTTGTTCATGATAATTGTCTTTTATTCATGCTATAATTGTGTTATCCAGAAATCGTAATACATGTGTGAATACATAGACACCAACATGTCCCTAGTAAGCCTCTAGTTGACTAGCTCGTTGATCAATAGATAGTCATGGTTTCCTGACTATGGACATTGGATGTCATTGATAACGAGATCACATCATTAGGAGAATGATTTGATGGACAAGACCCAATCCTAAACATAGCACAAGATCGTATAGTTCGTTTGCTAGAGTTTTTCCAATGTCAAGTATCTTTTCCTTAGACCATGAGGTCGTGTAACTCCCGGATACCGTAGGAGTGCTTTGGGTGTACCAAACGTCACAACGTAACTGGGTGACTATAATGGTATACTACGGGTGTCTCCGAAAGTGTCTGTTGGGTTGACACGGATCAAGACTGGGATTTGTCACTCCGTATGACGGAGAGGTATCTCTGGGCCCACTCGGTAATGCATCATCATAATGAGCTCAAAGTGACCAAGTGTCTAGTCACGGGATCATGCATTACGGTACGAGTAAAGTGACTTGCCGGTAACGAGATTGAACGAGGTATTGGGATACCGACGATCGAATCTCGGGCAAGTAACGTACCGATTGACAAAGGGAATTGTATACGGGGTTGCTTGAATCCTCGACATCGTGGTACATCCGATGAGATCATCAAGGAGCATGTGGGAGCCAACATGGGTATCCAGATCCCGCTGTTGGTTATTGACCGGAGAGCCATCTCGGTCATGTCTACATGTCTCCCGAACTCGTAGGGTCTACACACTTAAGGTTCGGTGACGCTAGGGTTGTAGAGATATCAATATGCAGTAACCCAAAAGTTGTTCCGAGTCTCGGATGAGATTCCGGACGTAACGAGGAGTTCCGGAATGGTCCGGAGGTGAAAAATTATATATAGGAAGTGCAGTTTCGGCCATTAGGAGAGTTTCGGGGGTCACCGGTATTGTACCAGGGCCACCGGAAGGGTCCCGGGGGTCCACCGGGTGCGGCCACCCATCCCGGAGGGCCCCATGGGCTGAAGTGGGGAGGGTAACCAGCCCATAGTGGGATGGTGCGCCCCCTTTGGCCCACCCCATGCGCCTAGGGTTGGGAACCCTAGGGTGGGGGGGCGCCCCACCTGGCTTGGGGGGCACTCCACCCCTTGGCCACCGCCCCCCCTAGGAGATCCCATCTCCTAGGGACGGTGCCCCTCCTAGGGGAGCCTATATAAGGGGGGGAGGAGGGGCAGCCGCACCCTTGACTCTTGGCGCCTCCCTCTCCCTTGCTACGCCTCTCCCTCTCGCAGAAGAACGGCGAAGCCCTGCTGCGGTGATTGCTGCAGCCACCACCACGCCGTCGTGCTGCTGGATCTTCATCAACCTCTCCTCCCCCCTTGCTGGATCAAGAAGGAGGAGACGTCATGCTAACCGTACGTGTGTTGAACGCGGAGGTGCCGTCCGTTCGGCGCTAGGATCTCCGGTGATTTGGATCACGTCGAGTACGACTCCCTCATCCCCGTTCTCTTGAACGCTTCCGCTCGCAATCTACAAAGGTATGTAGATCCACCCGATCACTCGTTGCTAGATGAACTCATAGATGGATCTTGGTGAAAACGTAGAATTTTTTTTTGTTTTCTGCAACGTTCCCCAACAGTGGCATCATGAGCTAGGTCTATGCGTAGTTCCTTTTGCACGAGTAGAACACAATTTGTTGTGGGCGTAGATGTTGTCAACTTTCTTGCCGCTACTAGTCTTATTTTGCTTCAGCGGTATTGTGGGATGAAGCGGCCCGGAGCAACCTTACACGTACGCTTACGTGAGACCGGTTCCACTGACTGACATGCACTAGTTGCATAAGGTGGCTGGCGGGTGTCTGTCTCTCCCACTTTAGTTCGAGCGGATTCGATGAAAAGGGTCCTTATGAAGGGTAAATAGAAGTTGACAAATCACGTTGTGGCTTTCACGTAGGTAAGAAAACATTCTTGCTAGAACCCTATTGCAGCCACGTAAAACTTGCAACAACAATTAGAGGACGTCTAACTTGTTTTTGCAGCAAGTGTTTTGTGATGTGATATGGCCAAAGTTGTGATGAATGATGAATGATATATATGTGATGTATGAGATGTTCATGTTATTGTAATAGGAATCACGACTTCCATGTCGATGAGTATGACAACCGGCAGGAGCCATAGGAGTTGTCTTTATTTTTTGTATGACCTGCGTGTCATTGAGAAACGCCATGTAAATTACTTTACTTTATTGCTAAACGTGTTAGCCATAGTAGTAGAAGTAATAGTTGGTGAGCAACTTCATGGAGACACGATGATGGAGATCATGATGATGGAGATCATGGTGTCATGCCGGTGACAAGATGATCATGGAGCCCCAAGATGGAGATCAAAGGAGCTATGTGATATTGGCCATACCATGTCACTATTATTATTTGATTGCATGTGATGTTTATCATGTTTTTGCATCTTGTTTACTTAGAACGACGGTAGTAAATAAGATGATCCCTCATAATAATTTCAAGAAAGTATTCCCCCTAACAATGCGTTGTTGCGACAGTTCGTTGTTTCGAAGCACCACGTGATGATCGGGTCTGATAGATTCCAACGTTCACATACAACGGGTGTAAGACAGATTTACACATGCAAACACTTAGGTTGACTTGACGAGCCTAGCATGTACAGACATGGCCTCAGAACACAGAAGACCGAAAGGTCGAGCATGAGTCATATAGAAGATACGATCAACATGAAGATGTTCACCGATGTTGACTAGTCCGTCTCACGTGATGATCGGACACGGCCTAGTTAACTCGGATCATGTTATACTTAGATGACTGGAGGGATGTCTATCTGAGTGGGAGTTCATTAAATAGATGAACTTAATTATTATGAACTTAGTCTAAAATATTTACAATATGTCTTGTAGATCAAATGGCCAATGTTGTCCTCAACTTCAACGCGTTCCTAGAGAAAACCAAGCTGAAAGACGATGGCATCAACTATACGGACTGGGTCCGGAACCTGAGGATCATCCTCATAGCTGCCAAGAAAGATTATGTCCTACAAGCACCGCTAGGTGAAGCAACTGTTCTCCCTGCAGAACAAGTGGTTATGAACGCTTGGCAAACACGTACCGATGATTACTCCCTCGTTCAGTGCGGCATGCTTTACAGCTTAGAGCCGGGGCTCCAAAAGAGTTTTGAGAGACACGGAGCATATGAGATGTTTGAAGAGCTGAAAATGGTTTTTCAAGCTCATGCCCGGGTCGAGAGATATGAAGTCTCCGACAAGTTCTTCAGCTGTAATATGGAGGAAAATAGTTCTGTCAGTGAACACATACTCACTATGTCTGGGTTACATAACCGCTTGACTCAGCTGGGAGTTAATCTCCCGGATGACGCGGTCATTGACAGAATCCTTCAGTCGCTTCCACCGAGCTACAAGAGCTTTGTGATGAACTTCAATATGCAGGGGATGGAAAAGACCATCCCTGAAGTATTTGCAATGCTGAAATCAGCAGAGGTAGAAGTCAAAAAGGAACATCAAGTGTTGATGGTGAATAAAACCACTAAGTTCAAGAAAGGCAAGGGTAAGAAGAACTTCAAGAAGGACGGCAAGGGAGTTGCCGCGCCCAGCAAGCAAGCTGTCGGGAAGAAGCCAAAGAATGGACCCAAGCCCGAGACTGAGTGTTTTTATTGCAAGGGAAGTGGTCACTGGAAGCGGAACTGCCCCAAATACTTAGCGGACAAGAAGACCGGCATCACGAAAGGTATATGTGGTATACATGTAATTGATGTGTACCTTACCAGTACTCGTAGTAGCTCCTGGGTATTTGATACCGGTGCGGTTGCTCACATTTGTAACTCAAAGTAGGAGCTGCGGAATAAGCGGAGACTGGCGAAGGACGAGGTGACGATGCACGTCGGGAATGGTTCCAAGGTCGATGTGATCGCCGTCGGCACGCTACCTCTACATTTACCTATGGGATTAGTTTTAACCCTCAATAATTGTTATTTAGTGCCAGCTTTGAGCATGAACATTGTATCAGGATCTCGTTTAATTCAAGATGGCTACTCATTTAAATCCGAGAATAATGGTTGTTCTATTTATATGAGAGATATGTTTTATGGTCATGCTCCGATGGTGAATGGTTTATTCTTAATGAATCTCGAGCGTAATGCTACACATATTCATAGTGTGAATACCAAAAGATGTAAGGTTGATAATGATAGTCCCACATACTTGTGGCACTGCCGCCTTGGTCACATAGGTGTCAAACGCATGAAGAAGCTCCATGCAGATGGACTTTTAGAGTCTCTTGATTACGAATCATTTGACACATGCGAACCATGCCTCATGGGTAAAATGACCAAGACTCCGTTTTCAGGAACAATGGAGCGAGCAACCAACTTATTGGAAATCATACATACTGATGTGTGCGGTCCAATGAGTGTTGAGGCTCGCGGTGGTTATCGTTATGTTCTCACCCTCACTGATGACTTGAGTAGATATGGGTATGTCTACTTAATGAAACACAAGTCTGAGATCTTTGAAAGGTTCTAGGAATTTCAGAGTGAGGTTGAGAATCAACGTGACAGGAAAATCAAGTTCCTGCGATCAGATCATGGAGGAGAATACTTGAGTCACGAATTTGGCACACACTTAAGAAAATGTGGAATAGTTTCACAACTCACGCCGCCTGGAACACCTCAGCGTAATGGTGTGTCCGAACGTCGTAATCGCACTTTATTAGATATGATGCGATCTATGATGTCTCTTACCGATTTACCGCTATCATTTTGGGGCTATGCTTTAGAGACTGCCGCATTCACTTTAAATAGGGCTCCGTCGAAATCCGTTGAGACGACACCATATGAATTATGGTTTGGGAAGAAACCTAAGCTGTCGTTTCTAAAAGTTTGGGGATGCGATGCTTATGTCAAGAAACTTCAACCTGAAAAGCTCGAACCCAAGTCGGAAAAATGCATCTTCATAGGATACCCTAAAGAAACTATTGGGTATACCTTCTACCTCAGATCCGAAGGCAAGATCTTTGTTGCCAAGAATGGATCCTTTCTGGAGAAAGAGTTTCTCTCGAAAGAAGTAAGTGGGAGGAAAGTAGAACTTGATGAAGTATTACCTCTTGAACCGGAAAGTGGTGCAACTCAAGAAAATGTTCCTGAGGTGCCTGCACCGACTAGAGAGGAAGTTAATGATGATGATCATGAAACTTCAGATCAAGTTGCTACTGAACTTCGTAGGTCCACAAGGACACGTTCCGCACCAGAGTGGTACGGCAACCCTGTCTTGGAAATCATGTTGTTAGACAACAGTGAACCTTCGAACTATGAAGAAGCGATGGCGGGCCCAGATTCCAACAAATGGCTTGAAGCCATGCAATCCGAGATAGGATCCATGTATGAAAACAAAGTATGGACTTTGACAGACTTGCCCGATGATCGGCGAGTGATAGAAAACAAATGGATCTTTAAGAAGAAGACGGACACGGATGGTAATGTTACCATCTATAAAGCTCGACTTGTCGCTAAGGGTTATCGGCAAGTTCAAGGGGTTGACTACGATGAGACTTTCTCTCCCGTAGCAAAGCTGAAGTCCGTCCGAATTATGTTAGCAATTGCCGCATACTATGATTATGAGATATGGCAAATGGACGTCAAAACGGCATTCCTTAATGGTTTCCTTAAGGAAGAATTGTATATAATGCAGCCGGAAGGTTTTGTCGACCCTAAGAATGCTAACAAGGTATGCAAGCTCCAGCGATCCATTTATGGGCTAGTGCAAGCATCTCGGAGTTGGAATATTCGCTTTGATGAGATGATCAAAGCGTTTGGGTTTATGCAGACTTATGGAGAAGCCTGCGTTTACAAGAAAGTGAGTGGGAGCTCTGTAGCATTTCTCATATTATATGTAGATGACATACTTTTGATGGGAAATGATGTAGAACTTTTGGACAGCATTAAGGCCTACTTGAATAAGAGTTTTTCAATGAAGGACCTTGGAGAAGCTGCTTATATATTAGGCATCAAGATCTATAGAGATAGATTAAGACGCCTCATAGGTATTTCACAAAGCACATACCTTGATAAGATATTGAAGAAGTTCAATATGGATCAGTCTAAGAAGGGGTTCTTGCCTGTCTTGCAAGGTGTGAAATTGAGCTCAGCTCAATGTCCGACCACAGCAGAAGATATAGAAGAGATGAGTGTCATCCCCTATGCCTCAGCCATAGGGTCTATTATGTATGCCATGCTGTGTACCAGACCTGATGTAAACCTTGCCGTAAGTTTGGTAGGTAGGTACCAAAGTAATCCCGGCAAGAAACACTGGACAACGGTCAAGAATATCCTGAAGTACCTGAAAAGGACTAAGGACATGTTTCTCGTTTATGGAGGTGACGAAGAGCTCGTCATAAAGGGTTACGTCGATGCTACCTTCCACACAGATCTGGATGACTCTAAGTCACAAACCGGATACATGTATATGTTGAATGGTGGAGCAGTAAGCTGGTGCAGCTGCAAGCAGAGCGTCGAGGCGGGATCTACATGTGAAGCGGAGTACATGGCTGCCTCGGAGGCAGCACATGAAGCAATCTGGGTGAAGGAGTTCATCACCGACCTAGGAGTCATACCCAATGCGTCGGGGCCGATCAAGCTCTTCTATGACAACACTGGAGCTAATACACTTGCCAAGGAGCCCAAGTTTCACAAGAAGACCAGGCACATCAAGCATCGCTTCAACTCCATCCATGAAAATGTTCAAGATGGAGACATAGAAATTTGTAAAGTACATACGGATCTGCATGTCGCAGATCCGTTGACTAAACCTCTCCCTAGGGCAAAACATGATCAACACCAGAACTCTATGGGTGTTCGATTCATCACAATGTAACTAGATTATTGACTCTAGTGCAAGTGGGAGACTGATGGAAATATGCCCTAGAGGCAATAATAAAAGGATTATTATTATATTTCCTTGTTCATGATAATTGTCTTTTATTCATGCTATAATTGTGTTATCCGGAAATCATAATACATGTGTGAATACATAGACACCAACATGTCGCTAGTAAGCCTCTAGTTGACTAGCTCGTTGATCAATAGATAGTCATGGTTTCCTGACTATGGACATTGGATGTCATTGATAACGAGATCACATCATTAGGAGAATGATGTGATGGACAAGACCCAATCCTAAACATAGCACAAGATCGTATAGTTCGTTTGCTAGAGTTTTTCCAATGTCAAGTATCTTTTCCTTAGACCATGAGATCGTGTAACTCCCGGATACCGTAGGAGTGCTTTGGGTGTACCAAACGTCACAACGTAACTGGGTGACTATAAAGGTATACTACGGGTGCCTCCGAAAGTGTCTGTTGGGTTGACACGGATCAAGACTGGGATTTGTCACTCCGTATGACGGAGAGGTATCTCTGGGCCCACTCGGTAATGCATCATCATAATGAGCTCAAAGTGACAAAGTGTCTGGTCACGGGATCATGCATTACGGTACGAGTAAAGTGACTTGCCGGTAACGAGATTGAACGAGGTATTGGGATACCGACGATCGAATCTCGGGCAAGTAACGTACCGATTGACAAAGGGAATTGTATACGGGGTTGCTTGAATCCTCGACATCGTGGTTCATCCGATGAGATCATCGAGGAGCATGTGGGAGCCAACATGGGTATCCAGATCCTGCTGTTGGTTATTGACCGGAGAGCCATCTCGGTCATGTCTACATGTCTCCCGAACCCGTAGGGTCTACACACTTAAGGTTCGGTGACGCTAGGGTTGTAGAGATATGAATATGCAGTAACCCAAAAGTTGTTCGGAGTCCCGGATGAGATCCCGGACGTCACGAGGAGTTCCGGAATGGTCCGGAGGTGAAGAATTATATATAGGAAGTGCAGTTTCAGCCATCGGGAGAGTTTCGGGGGTCACCGGTATTGTACCGGGGCCACCGGAAGGGTCCCGGGGGTCCATCGGGTGGGGCCACCCATCCCGGAGGGCCCCATGGGCTGAAGTGGGGAGGGGAACCAGCCCATAGTGGGCTGGTGCGCCCCCTTTGGCCCACCCCATGTGCCTAGGGTTGGGAACCCTAGGGTGGGGGGGCGCCCCACCTGGCTTGGGGGGCACTCCACCCCTTGGCCGGCGCCCCCCTAGGAGATCCCATCTCCTAGGGCCGGCGCCCCCCTAGGGGAGCCTATATAAAGGGGGGGAGGGAGGGGCAGCCGCACCCTTGACTCTTGGCGCCTCCCTCTCCCCTGCTACACCTCTCCCTCTCGCAGAAGAATGGCGAAGCCCTACTGCGGTGACTGCTGCATCCACCACCACGCCGTCGTGCTGCTGGATCTTCATCAACCTCTCCTCCCCCCCTTGCTGGATCAAGAAGGAGGAGATGTCATGCTGACCGTACGTGTGTTGAACGCGGAGGTGCCGTCCGTTTGGCGCTAGGATCTCCGGTGATTTGGATCACGTTGAGTACGACTCCCTCATCCCCGTTCTCTTGAACGCTTCCGCTCGCGATCTACAAAGGTACGTAGATGCATCCGATCACTCGTTGCTAGATGAACTCATAGATGGATCTTGGTGAAAACATAGAAAAAAAATTGTTTTCTGCAACGTTCCCCAACAGTGGAAGGCAAGCTTGGCAATACGGATATGTAGATCTCCTTCCTTGTAATTGACTCTGTGTAACCCTAGCCCCCTCCGGTGTCTATATAAACCGGAGGGGTTAGTCCATAGAAAGAAGAACAATCATACCATAGGCTAGCTTCTAGGGTTTAGCCTCTTCGATCTCGTGGTAGATCAACTCTTGTAATACTCATATCATCAAGATCAATCAAGCATGAGTAGGGTTTTACCTCCATCGAGAGGGCCCGAACCTGGGTAAAAACATCGTGTCCCCCGTCTCCTGTTACCATCCGCCGAGACGCACAGTTCGGGACCCCCTACCCGAGATCCGCCGGTTTTGACACCGACATTGGTGCTTTCATTGAGAGTTCCTCTGTGTCGTCATCGTTAGGCTTGATGTCTCGTCTCGTTTTTAAAGACAATATTACCACCGGGGGAGCCTTGGTTGTCGGCCAAACTCTCCGGCTAGGCGGTTTCGTCATGACTGCCTGTTCGGCCGCTGCACCGACGATGTCTTCTCGGGCCATCGAAAACAGCCTCCACGCCAGCTCGGAATTTGCCGAACAGATGGATCCAATGGAGCTCTCTTCCCTAAACGAACTCTTTGATCGCATCGCTGCCTTGGGAGTCGCTACGGACTATGATCGGATTGGGCTTAAACCTAATCAAAGGGAGATTAACTCTCCACCGGTCACCCATCATATTGCGGTGGTGGAGGAACAATGCGGCGATTCTTCCTCTATCCCGAGGACTAACTATGTACGGATTCCCGAGATCTCTGAGCCGGATACCCGTTCACGGGAGGACATCACCCAAGCCCTGAACTTAGAATCAGGCAGCGGGCCAGACTTATCGGGCAACATCCCGAAACCCGAACTTCCAAGATTGGAAACTCCTCAGCCCCTGGGTATCAGATCGGGTAAGGGTTCGGACTCAAATCCACCCACCCACCCAAACATAAACGATCTTTCCCACATCAGCAAGAGCCCCAGGAAACGGTACATCATTATTGGGCCAGATTCCTCCTTGTGATGAAGAAGGTTAAGGACCGTCGCGAGGAAGACGCAATCTCATTTTTCTGCAATAATTGCACAGATAAGGGAATCCTTAACGCCATAAGTTGCCGTGACATATCACGCTTCGCTGACTTGGCGTCCATAGTATGAAAGTACTGTGCGGTGGAAAGCGCCTGGAAAATCGAAACAAAATTTTGGGATAATCCGGCTCCGAATATACACCTAGTCTGAAGTAAAAGGGTGCACTACCATAAGACACCCGAGTTAATTACAAAGAAGCAAAAACCCTCTACAGGGCGTGGAACCGTATTGGAGGGATGGCTCAGCGGACCCTACAAAATCCATAGTACAGCGGATACAATACCAACACACAGCCTTAGAGCATGTTGGGTACTCCGGCAGGTGGCCAAAAGTGGTGAGGATCTTCTCATCCCAGATGCCACAGAACACCATCCCGGGGATACCAATACGGTATTAACAGTCTTTGAGACCTTTGCATCAAATAATAGGCGCAAGCGAACACTCCGCAGCCTTGCCGAAATCTGCCACGTAGCAGCAATAAATCCATGGAGTGACACGGCTATTACCTTCAATGCCAGTGACGAACCTAAATTCCGAACAGCCCGAGCACCAGCTGCACTGGTCCTCAGTCCAATTGTGGACGGCTTTCGACTCACCAAAGTACTCATGGACGGCGGCAGTGGATTAAACCTCATCTATGAGGAAACTCTTCAAAAAATGGAAATAGACTGGAACCGCATTGGGCAAAGCAGCACAACCTTCAAAGGAATCATCCCTAGTCGTGAAGCACGTTGTGCTGGGAAAATCACACTAGATGTGGTATTCGGCACGTCGGAAAACTATAGGTCCGAATAAATTACATTCCAAGTGGGCCCGTTCAGTAGCGGATACCACGCCCTTTTAGGGCGGGAGGCGTTCACGATCTTCCAGGCCATACCCCATTACGGGTACATGAAGCTCAAGATGCCCGGGCCCAATGGAATCATCACTCTCGCTAGTGATCCGGACACAGCACTCCATGCCGAAAACAAAACAGCCGCATTGGCCCTCGAGGCATTATCCGAAGCCCTTGCAGCCGAAGAATTAACTACGCTACGCTCCACAGTGGACAGGGACGACGTGATACTCGACAAAAGATCCAAGTCCACCTCTTTTAAACCAGCGGATGAAATAGTCAAATTCCAAGTCCACCCAACGGACCCTACAAAAACAGCCTCGATCGGGGCACAGTTAAACCCCGCCGTGGACGCCGCACTACGAGAGTTCCTGCGCGAGAATTGGGACATATTCGCCTGACACCCCTCAGATATGCCAGGAATCCCACGCAGGCTGGCCGAGCACAGCCTTAATATTCTAAAGGGATTCAAGCCGGTCAAGCAGACTCTTCGGCATTTCTCTGAACCTAAGAGACAAGCTATGGGAGAGGAACTAGCCAAGTTATTGTGGGCCGGATTCATTAGAGAAATAAAACACCCGGACTGGCTAGCAAACCTAGTGATGATACCAAAGAAGGACAAATCATGACGCCTATGTGTCGATTTCAAGGACCTCAACAAGGCTTGCCCAAAGGATCCCTTCCCCCTCCCCCGCATCGACCAAATTACGTTGCTACCGCAGGACACGATTCATTGTGTTTCCTCGACGCATACTCCAGCTACCACCAAATCAAGATGGCGGAGTCCGACCAAGCCGCAACGGCATTCATCACACCATACGACCCCTTCTGTTTCAACACAATGCCTTTTGGGCTTAAAAACGCCGGCGCAACATATCAGCGCATGATCCAGACATGTCTGGGGAAACAGATCGGCAAAACAGTAGAGGCATACGTAGATGATGTGGTCGTCAAAACCAAACACGTCGACTCTCTAATAGACGACCTGAGGCTCACATTCGACAACCTCCGAACATGCGATATCAAGCTCAATCCGGAAAAATGCGTTTTCGGTGTACCAGCCGGAAAGCTCCTGGGCTTCATTGTCTTCAGTAGAGGAATTGAAGCAAATCCGGCCAAAATCCGAGCTCTGTCACAGTTGGCCATCCCAACGGACCTCAAACAAATTCAAAAATTAACCGGATGTGTGGCGGCTCTAAGCCGCTTTATCTCCCGCTTAGGAGAAAAGGCATAACCCCTTTATCGCCTCCTTCGGCGTACCGGACACTTCGAGTGGACGATGCTGCCACAACCGGATTGGAAGAAATAAAAGCCATACTAGCAACCAACCCAATCCTGGCCGCGCCAAACATTGGCGAACCAATGTTGTTGTACATTGCGGCAACTCATCAGGTTGTAAGCGCAGTGCTCGCCATCGAACGAGAAACGGACGGACATAAATTCCCCCTTCAAAAGCCGATATATTATGTATCCACTGTCCTCACTCCATGCAAATCACGGTACCCACATTATCAAAAGATAGCCTATGCGGTATTCATGGCATCCCGGAAGCTGCGACACTACTTTCAAGAGTGTTCAATTACAGTAGCCTCGGAAGTGCCACTTAATGATATCATAAACAACCGCGACGCCACGGGCCGGATTGCCAAATGGGCCATTGAGCTCCTCCCGTTCGACATAACATACAAACCCCGGCGAGCCATTAAGTCGCAAGTATTGGCCGACTTTGTCGCCGAATGGATGGAGGCTGAACTCCCTAAAGAGTACGGCACATACTCCAATTGGATCATGCACTTCGACGGCTCCAAAATGTTGGCTGGTCTGGGGGCTGGCGTCGTCCTGACGTCCCCAACCGGAGATACAGTTCAATACGTACTCCAGATACTGTATACAGACTCCAACAATGCAGCCGAATACGAGGCCCTGTTACATGGTCTTCGGATGGCAGTTTCCATGGGCATTCGATGCCTAGAGGTGCGTGGGGATTCGAACCTCGCAATATCCCAAATAAATGGAGACTTCTATGCCAAGGATCCGAAAATGGCGGCCTATCGCAACGCCGTCCTCAAGATGTCAGCTCGGTTAGATGGGCTCGAATTCCACCATGTGGCTCGGGAAAAAAATCAGGCGGCGGATATCCTCGCCCGCATCGGCGCAAAATGCGATGCGGTCCCATCCAACATCTTCCTGGAGAGGCTGTTTAAGCCATCCGTGGTATGGGAAGGGGACACCGGTAACAATAGTCCGGACCCGGCCACAATACCCGATACCGAACACTCTGACGTAATCGAAGGCTCTGCCACCGATATAACACCTTCAGCCCATGTAACAATGGCCATCATCGCCCCATGGACAGAACCACTCCTTGCCTACCTAACTAGGCAGGAACTTCCCGAAGCCCAAAATGAGGCACGCTGCATAGTGCGGCGATCTAAGTCCTACAGGGTCCATGAGGGAGAGCTTTATAAGAAAAGCACTACCGGAGTCCTTCAAAGGTGCATCTCCGAAGAGGAAGGGCGGAAGCTTCTGGAAGAAATTCATGCCGGACTCGGCGGCCACCACACCACAGCCCGGGTCCTTGTAAGCAAGGCCTTCCGTACAGGTTTTTATTGGCCGACGGCCCGGGCAGATGCACAGGACCTGGTCCAACGCTGCGTCGGTTGCCAGCTTTTTGCAAACCAAAGCCATATGCCGCCCACCGTCCTCCAAACAATCCCCATTACCTGTCCCTTTGCGGTCTGGGCTCTTGACATGGTTGGACCCCTTAAAGGGGGAACCCATAAGAAAAAATACTTACTGGTCATGGTGGATAAATTCACCAAATGGATAGAAGCCAAACCTGTTAAAACGGCCGAATCCGGACCGGTGATAGACTTCATATCCGGGGTTGTACACCGTTATGGCATCCCCCACAGCATCATCACTGACAACGGCACGAACTTCACTGCCGACGAGGTAAAACTCTGGTGCAAAAACATGGGCATTAAGCTTGATTATGCTTCTGTCTATCACCCACAAACTAACGGTCAAGTCGAGCGAGCAAATGGTCTCATCATGAGCGGCATCAAACCCAGCTTAGTACGGTCCCTAAAGGAATCTAACACGCACTGGGTGGAGGAGCTCGACTCTGTACTCTGGGGGCTGTGGACCACGCCGAATCGTACTACTGGATACACACCTTTCTTTATGGTGTACAACACAGAGGCAGTTCTGCCCTGCGACATAATTCATGACTCACCTTGGGTGCGCATGTATGAAGAAAGAGAAGCCGAGCTCGATCAGCAGGACAGTCTGGACACCCTGGAGGAGGAGTGCGACGTGGCAAAAGCCCGTTCCACATTCTATCAGCAACAGGCTCGAAGATACCAAAGTAGAGAAGTGCGGGCCAAAACTTATAATGTTGGCGAGCTAGTTCTACGCCTGCCGAAGAAGAAAAAGACCAAACTCGAGCTCAAATGGGAAGGTCCCTTCATCATTGACCAAGTTCTGACCGGTGGAGCGTACCGTCTGCGGGATGCATCGGATAATCGACTTGAGCCGAACCCATGGGACGCAGCCAGGCTGAGAAGATTCTACGCCTAGTGCCGGACTCTATGTTTGTCTCCTTCCTCTGTCCATTTTTTGCATATACATTATCTGTATTTTCTTTCTCTCTTTCCTTTTTCCTTTCTCAAGGCCTTTAAGGGCCAATTTGTGCCTTGCTTGCACACTATTAACGCGCTAACCACGCTCATTATACCTGGGGGCTTCTTACACAGAAGCTTAATTATTTATCCGGGCTTCATGCCCAACACATGTGTCATTCTTCCGCATGTACCTTTTCTTCGCCATTATATGCATCGATATGACTTAAGTTTTGGCCAAGCTGGGTTGCCTGGCTCTTGTATTTATGCCCTATGTTCCCGTTAATTCGGCTAGGGCATAAGGGGAGCACCTCTGCGATTGTTACTGCCGGGTCAGCCGGATGTGTACCTCAGACTAGGTGAAGCCGAAAGCTAGCGTTCTTAAGGGAATATTCGGTCGGTGAACAAAAGATGATTTTTATTTATTTTCCATATGTGCCCCCAGACGTTTTTTTCCTGCGTCTCTTCTCGCAGTCCGGACATGCACTTTAGGGCATGCGTACCCAGGGAAAGGAACCCTTAACGGAACTATTCTCCCTGGAAGATGTTTCTTACTAACCATGTAATATAACATAACTAGTTGGATACTTGTCTGTTCAAGCACTAATGACCCCTACGCCTGGTTTCCACGCATACCCCGGTTCTTACATAACTGAGCAGGTATTCGGATACACTCCGAACTATCGGGTCCCAAGGTTGAAGCGAAAAGGTCCGCCATGACAAATGCTTTACAATCCGGCTAGAAGGCATTATACATGTCACTTTCATTACATAGTCACTTAGACTGACTAAATTCCTCCTTTATACCATCAAACAGGCTGTCTAGCCTACAATCCTGTTGGGAATACTTTGCGGCTAATTCTGCTTGCCCATACACTAAGCTAACGGGGATCTCTTTCCCATCGGGCCCCACAGGTCCGACCTCGGCCATGTGGTTTGGGTCAGCCTTGGTATACCGCGTCTTCACCATGGCCCAGGCTTCCCTGGCACCCTGACGGCAGGCCAATATCTTCCATAATCGGAAGCGCCGCCGCGCTCCCTTGAGCTTCTCCGCATGCTCTCCAAGGCCTTCGGGCAGGGAGACGGATGGCCACAAGGCCTGGGCAATACCTTGCATCACCTGCCGGACTTGTTCGTGCAGTTGTGAGAGCTCTGGTAGAAGATCACCCGCAGACCTGGGCATCTCATCCGCTAGACAACCCGTCAGCATACCTACAGACATAACTCTATTAGTTGGCTTCTTCGCCGAACTCTTTTTATGGTTCGCTCAAGCACTTACTGAAAATGCTGCGTCGAAGCCGCTTATTCTCCTTCACGGAGTCCGACAGCTGGGCGCGAACATCCTTTAGTTCCATGCTCATCTGGGTATTGGCATCCTGGAGATTATTTTTCTCCTGCCTAACTTTTGTAAGCACGCGCTCGCCAGCCTTTAGCTGCCGTATGGCATGTTGCTCATCCGGATTTACTCCGGCGTCATCTGCAATATTTATTGTTAGAATCGCGTGCATGCTGCATCCTATATGGTACCTATCATTCTTTAAAACAGGTGTTACCGGAGGGGGCCCTCTCGGACTCCTTCAAAGCGGCCATTGCGGCCTGCAGCTGGGCCTTGCACTCTCCCAGCTCTTGAGATAATTGGGTATTCTTCTCTGTAAGAACCTGCACAAATAATGATCCTTAAATCAGTTGTGCCAACTGTTTCAAGTGTCAGGGGCTACTGATATATATAATCATCAAATTTTCTTACCCGTATATCCTTTACATACTGGTTCGTGGCTCTGGCTAGACCACTTTGTGCTGCACGGATGTACGCATCTCCTGAATTGAAGGCATCAAACACCTCTTGGGAGAAACAAGCGTCACGGAGTGCAGCTCGGCGACGCCTGTGATTCATGGCGCTCTCCACCTCGGAATTCGTAGCGGATATTTTATCCACATCCTCTGTAGAAGGGGCATCCGACGTGCGCCTCGTGTTAGCTTTCGCCTCTGTGTCCGGCTCTGGAGCCCGACTGGTAGAGGCGTGATCGGCGACCTCTCTGGATATTGTCCGGCGAGCGTTATTCCTTCTAGGAAGCACGGGTGTTATTATGTTTTTAAAGACGACAACCACGGAGTGAGGTGTTGCATCATACCTCTGCGCCGGCGTCTCCGTCCGGACCGCCTTCCTCTTTAGCCTGTCCGACCTAGGAGCTCCTTGTTGGCGAGGTGCCACGGGCTTGGCGTGGCGTCCCGAGGGCCTTCCCTATAAAACACCGTTTGTATACGGTAGGTGAAGTGCATAAAAGGAAATCATTTTCAAAGGTTGGGACTTCGGTCTCATTTACCTGCGAGGCAAATTTTTTTGATCCAAAAGCTAAGAAAAAGGAAGAAAACCAAGAAGCCAAATAAACAAAAAAACATCTAAAAACCGAAAATGCGTACAGAAGAAAAATCCAAAGGGAGCGCCCAGAATGCGACAGATAACGTGCTCCCAATCCACCCCAAATGACCCATGAGAGGCTTTTTTAATTGTTTAAGTTGCTTATCACATATGTCACGTGATGACCCTTGGGAAGGCTTTCGAAGCAGTACTCCTTAATTAGTTTCTCCTGTCATGCAGACGTACTAGATTAGCTGCTATTAGACCGCTATATGTGCCCTAATGGCCGGAAGATTTAACCTGTGTGCACCCAACTTAGGTAGAAGCCCAACAGCCCATCGGCTGAGAGTTATCATCACGGCCTGGAGTTGTTTTTCTGTCCTCAGCCATACAGTTAAACGATTGTGAGCCGCTCAAAAAAAAAAGTTAAACGATTGCGATGACCAAGAAAATTAATGGCATTCACGATCCAGCAGTTCTAAAGGCGATCGTCTGCAGGAGGCACTGTCATTAGCAGAAGACTTGCTTCTACAGAACTTTGTGGTGACGTTTGATTCAAAATAAGTGATTGGTGATATCCACAACGACAATCAAAGGTAATATGGCACTATTGTTAGTGAAATTACTCATAGAATTACCATGTTTAATTGTAATTTTATTTTCGAAAGTATAGAGTCGAATAGAGATGCTCATAGTCTAGCCAAGTTTGCACATTCTTTAGATCAAGGGCGCCACTTGTGGCTTGGTCAGCCCATGATCCCAGATGTATTTCACTATCTCTGGGTTTTGATCAATAAACTTGGTTCTATGCCTAAAAAAGATTGAGTCCCCTAAAAAAAGGTTAGCCGATTGGAGAACTAGATATATCGATTAGTTATCGAACCATGTGTCTCAGCGCCGCTGCTAAGGCTACCGCTGTCGTCACTCGCCGTCGTTCAGGGAGGCAAGGAGATCAGAGCAGGATATGACCAAGTGCTAGCCACTCCAGGGCTCTCTCAGCGACGCTGGTGTATCATCGTGTCGAAATATGTCGGACGTACCGTTGAAGTGTTGATCACTGTAAGTATTTTATAAGATGGTCACCTCGTGTATACACCAGCTCTGGTAGATACTAGCTAGTTACCAGTTTTTCTTTGATGAGTTGACAAATTTCCACCAACCAATCTTGTTTAACTATAACATACTTAAATATGAAACAACATAATAGTTTATCAATTTGATTAGTTTTTCTTTCAATTTTATTATGCCTCAATTATAAAGAGGAAAACAACAACGGTGTGAAACTCTTTTTACAAGCCAATTGCTTCCACCTCCAACACTCTTAGTGTTGAGACTATCAACTTTGCTTGACACGTGTGATAGGTTGTGGCTAAAACCTATCTAAAAAGTTAGATAATTAATCTTCACTCTAAAAATATAATCTTATGAGAATGTGGCCTTGTCGTTGCGAGGCATATGTTGCCATATTTTGATATCAATGCCATATTGAGTTGAAAGTCCTAATATATTGTGACATTTTATGAGGGCTATGGTTATGTGCATCACTCGATGTAGAGACTCAAGACCTCCCTCTTTTTGAAGAAAAAAATGTGTAATGATCATTGTCTTTCTCGCCCCCTCATGCCTACATCCTGTCTCCGCCCCGCGGCTTCTGCATATTTGGTTCACATACAACTGGTAACCAGATGATTCCCCGCGCGTTGATGTGCGAAATATTGCCTAAAGTTGGTGTGTTTTACTGATCAAACCGACTCTCCTAAAAGGATTAACAAAATGATGCATAAATAATGTTGCTTTGATAATGATACTTTAGAATGGTACATGGCTAATAATACATACGTAAGATCAATCATTATACTAATATCATTAAAAGTTTAGACAACAAATGAACGATCGGAACAGAGGATATTATGGCCAATTAACCATGGAACAAATTGGTTAAAGCTTTTCAATATATGCTACTATCTTTGCTTCTTTGCAAGTGGGAAAACTATCAATTTGCATCTTAAACATCACGACCTAGCTATAACCTTTAGTCTTGATTGTGTGCAATCTGCAGCAGAACTCCCATGTACATTTACCTTAATACATCCCACAACAGGCGGTAAACATATTTTTTGACAAAGGAAATATATTAAGATTATGGAGATATCAATTACACCCGGCCTCTGCAACAACGCAATATCGTAAAAACATTACGGATGCACACAGCCAAAAGATAATAAGAAGAAAAAGAAAAGAAAAAAAAGATCCTGCAACAGTGATCAATTCCTCGTAGCTGCAGCACAAACCACCACCTAGACAACACCCGAAGTCCTAATTCTCCAAAAACGACGCCTTCAAGAAGGAAACAGTGCAGAAGCACCGTCGTCGCCCGATCCCAAAGGCGGTAAACATATGCAATACAAATGCCATTTGCCCCGATAGAATCTTAAGGCTTTCACCTCCTAACATATCTGTTGTTTTTAGTTGTGACTTCATCTGAAAGACCCCTCTTCTAACTAACACTATGGATTGGGTAACATAACTCTGCAGAAAAATAACAAATTAAATCCATTGATTGGTGCATTAACGTTACAAAAATGGCATCATTAAGGGAAGAATAGAGGAAATTATTGTGGTATCAGCAAAAGAAAAAAGAAAGGGATCCATCGATCAGCAGTAAACCATCTATGTTACTTACCTCAGAAACATAACTATGCATATATACCTTCAGATTTTTGCATGTGTGGGAAGTAATCTTCAGAAAGAAAATGAAAATTAGAAAAAAGTTCAGAGTTAGTGCAGCAAGTGACACATCACTTTCGAAATCGCTTGAGTTATTTTTTTACCAGCTTTCCCACACAAAAAAAGCTGTTACCACAATACCACTAGCAAGCAATGTGAATAATTTGTCCACCAGAAGCATGCAAAAAGATACCGACTTCAATACTCCTTTCAGGAAAGAAGCATGAGAATTTTGTATGTCCTTTGTATACATCAAGATTTGTAACAAAAATAGATTTAGATAGATAGATAGATAGGGTGCTAAGAGTTACAAATGGCGCCATGGAGGCCTTTTTTTGAAAACAAATCAAAATTTGAACTTTCTGGTTTGAAAAAATCTGAAAAAAAAATTGTGCAAGTAAACAAGGATGTTATTTGTATGTGTGTAAAATTTCAGGATGAAAAACGTTGAAATGCGATCTTTACAAAAAAGACAAATTTATGGCCTGGGAGGATGAATAGTATCATGTGTTAAAAAGTCTTAGATTTGTCTCTTTTTTGCACAGCCCTCATTTCAACGTATTTTGTGCTGAAAATTTACACACATGTGTATTATGCCTCATGTATATCTGTGTTTTTTTTCAGATTTTTTTGAAACATAGAAAATATGAAATTTGACAAAATTCAAAATTTTCAAAACCGAGCTCAATGGAGCTCGGTCTCCAAAGACAATATTCGCCATTGGAGGAGTGGAGGGCCTATAGAAGCTAGAAAACAATTAGAATAACACCTTGTTAACTTATAAGACAAGGAACAATTAATATATTTAAATGCATAAATTACCTTGGGCACTAATCAAATCAATCAAAATTAGTAGCTTCAGAACATTTTTAGGACATCAAAAGGGGATGAATAGTACTGGAAAACAACATTTGTATTTTCCCAAAATATCACCATAAAAATTGCTACAAAATAGGGGGGAGATGGTGTCCACGGTAGTTGAGAACAACACCCTGCCTGTACAGAATGGACGTCTGCCACCGCCTATTGACCGTTGGCCTCGCCTCTTACAGCAACTTGTGTGTCGACTGTGTCTTGCCATCTCCGCCGCTGGGGAGGGTTTGCTCTTGGAAGACACCGATGTTGGCGATTACCATGGTGGAAACACCAGTCGCGATTTTACATCTGTTGTCCAATGCCATTGAGTTATTATTACCAAACGAATCAGCATGATCACCAATCGCAAAATCATTGAATGGAAATATAATGCAAATCTTATCTGCTCATCTCTGAATCCATGTAGGCGAGAAAACTTCAAATATGGCTCTCGGGGTTCCTCCCAACCTTCCACATGGCCGATGGTAGAAGTTAGCACCTCCGACGGCTTCTCTGGGTCGGGCGCAGTGCGACGGTAGGTTCTCGTCAAACACTAACATGCCGCACAGAGGGCAAGAAAAGGAGGTGATGGCGAAGCCGGGGTGCGCCGCAAGGAAGAGAAGGACGCAAGGAGGTGAACATGGAGGATCGAGATTCGAGAATATGAAGGAGCAAAAGAGAGGAGTGAAGACAGGGATGTGTTGGTCCCTAATGCCCATCGGCGGAGGCTGGTGGTTGATTTATGTGGTTCGGGAGATTTGGAATTAGAATCGCTTTCCAGATTGATTCTTTGGTTCAGTGGAAGAGGAAGCAAACGATCATATCTTTCCCCAGGGTGTGGCTACATATAAACAAAAGTTAATAATACAATTTTTTTGGCTAATGTGGATATGCTGCATGCAAGCTTGCAAGGCTGGGAACCGGTCCTCAAACGAAACACATGGGATCGTGGAGATTTGATGGCGTGGATGCATGACTGAGGTGAATAGATTGCATGTCAAGATAAATATGATAGTGAAGATGGATCTCTTAGGTACTCCCTCCGGTTCTTTTTAGTTCGCATATAAGATTTGACTGAAGTCAAGCCTCGTAAAGTTTGACCAACTTTATAGAAAAAAGTATCAACATTCACAATCTGAAATCAATATCAATAGATGTGTCGTGATTTAAAGTTTCATATTGTATGACTTTAGCATGGCAGATGTTGATATTTTTTCACATAAATACGGTCAAACTTTGTGAAATTTGATTCAGAGAATACTAATATGCAGAGTAAAAAGGACCGGCGGAGTATATAGGATGCAAAGATGAAAAAAGCATTTAGGAGCAAATGCAAAAAGTGTGGCGCCATAAAAAAGACGTCCACGGCTAATTGATGGATGAACTTCATTGATGTCCGTGGTCTTTAGGCGAGGTGTTCTTATTGGGGTTCCACTGCGTTGTAGAAGTGCGAGGATTTGTATATCTCGGCTTCCCGTGGGCTTCTCCTCCTTCCCGGTCGACCTGCCCGCCGTGTGCCCTGCTTTCCGTCGTGTGTTCGCTTGCTCTGACTGACGCGTGGTAGCAACAACTGTAGGAACAGAGCAAGAGCAGAGGAGTGTCTTCCGTTACATACACCTGACCTGCGCATGTGCACAGGAGCAGCTGTCGTGACACTTTACACCAATGCTAAACTTTAACCTTGCTTCCACTGCTCTGTGTTAGTGAGTGTTACCAACACAACACACACCAGTTTGATCATTATCCTGCATGCGCTCACGCACATCAAACATGCAGCAGCTGATTATCTCACATGCCTACCCCATGCACCACTCTAACTTGCAGATGTTACCTCGTCGGTTTGGCAATTAACCCCGTGGGAGATATCTTCGTCCCATCCTCCAACTAAAATCTAAGCTTGCTTTCTAACCTCGAAGTGACCGAATGGACGCATATATGATTTGTGCACAGTCAGATTCTCTCTGTCCCATGCCGAAATTCATCGCCAGCCAATTTCGCAGCATGCGCTAACAGTGCGCTAACTCGCCCGGCACGCCGTCGGCTTGGCCGCACGCCGGTCCGCAAGAATCTTGCACGTACCAACAATCTTTCCCTTCCGATGGCGCGTGTCCTGTCTCCAGGGCCGGGCCAAAAACCGGCGAGAAACGGAAACGGGACGACGCACACGTGGTTCACGACATCGCGTTACGGGGTGGATGGATGTTTTCTCCTCTTTTTTGCGAATGATTACGGCATGGATCATGGAGGGATGGATGTGATGAATTGATTGAACTTTTCAGTAAATCGCAATTCGCAAATGATGGATGAAACGTTTTCCTTTTCCTTTTGTGAATGATTACGGGATGGATGATGGATGGATGGATGGATGGATTCTATTCTTTTTCCTTTTTGTAAATGGCACACACTCATGCACATATATATACACTCATCTTATGAACGCACGAATGCATATATTTCCCCGATGAATATGGTGAGCATATTTCATCACAAAAAACACTGCAAACTAAGCTATGAATTGAGCCTAGCTCAGATAGTTAGATTCTTTATGGTGGAATCGGCTCATCAGGGTTTAAGTTCTACACTTGGCACTGTTTCTTGTATTTTTCTAAATTTATTTCAGTATTTCTGACAATATTCATTTAGTATGAGGAGACGTTCCCATCAACTACGAAATGCCTGTGATAATTTCATCAATCTCAAGATATTGGGTTGGCTCGATATAGATTACCATAGAAGTTGAATGTGCGTGTATGCATTCATATGGATGAGTGTATGTGTATGTGAGCATTTGTGATTATACTGTGTAAAAAATATTTAAGGGCAGTTATGGAAGATGTATCATAAATTTTATCACCAAAATCGTTACTGGGGCGGTCGCTATAACATAATACATCCCAAGACAAGTTTGCTTATGTGGCACCTAGTTAATGAGGAGAAAGGTGTTTGGAGTAACATATTATATTACCATCACATAACGCTTCCCAAGAAATGTTGAGTCTATAAGCTAATAAATACAACCATATATGATACTAGTTCTATAACACTTTGCATTATGAAAGTAGTAACATAGACTAGTGTCATATGTATGATACTGGTCTAAGTTACTCCCCACTATGACCAGCCTAAGTAATGGAGGCTTCGGAGCCTATGCACAAATTCTTCTGTGTGTGGGACCAGTATATCATTGGTCAGCTCTTTCTTCCCTAATTCCCTACACACTCATGCACAACACACAGAAATATACAGATAAACTCAGGGGCGGAGCCAGGATTTTGGTATTGGGGGGGGGGGGCAAGTTGAGTTGGAAAAAATTGTCCAGAGTGAAGAAATAACTTCCTTAATAATATGTCATTTTGAGGCCATAAAATATGGATACATTTGTACAGTATTAGTTTACATTTAGCTCTACCATTATCAATGAGATGAAAAAAATTAACAAATTCATCCAAAAAAACTTAGCTACTAATTTTATTCAACATAGATTTTTATGCAATATCAAAGAAGTTGTGTCCTATTTGGTGGCTCTTAGAAAACAAATAAGCTTTAGACTTTTTGAGGGTGATTTCTATATTCATAACTGCCCAAACGCAAGCTTCAGAAACAACCTCACAACACAAACAAAAGAACTGAATCTGATGTATAATTTTGACACATACAAGAACTAAAATCCCTTATAGAATTAGCATCACGACAGAAGCATTGAGAGAGATCAATACAGTAATCTCCTTCCGGACTGAAGAATTGACGAGGGCAGCCTGAGGACATAGCTCTTTCTCGCATTGCAGCACATGCGGTTTCAATCTAATCCCCAGCAGGAAGGGGCGGCGGGGCGCAGGGAGGAGCGAAGGCGCCAGTAGGGGCGTAGGGTGGGCAGCGGCGCAACGCCAATTACACGCGTGAATGACGGGTGAGGCTAATTACGCAGGGCCTGGAAGACCTTTTTTCGAGAATTGGGCCTGGAAGACTGACGGGAGGAAGTCATCTGTCCACTTGTGGGCTGTCTCATGGGCTTTTTCTTCTTTTCTCGTTTTATTACACTTGTGATGGGAGGGGCCAAGTACGTGCAATTGTATGATTTTCACTAATTAATCGCTACCTGCTAAACGTTTCTTCGATCGTTAGGGGGGCCAGGCCCCTGCTCGCCCCGTGTCTCCGCCACTGGATAAACTGCCTATTGTTGTCAAAGAATTCACTGAAATAGATGTTGGGGAACGTAGTAATTTCAAAAAAATTCTACCCACACGCAAGATCATGGTGATGCATAGCAACGAGAGGAGAGAGTGTTGTCTACGTACCCTCGTAGATCGAAAGCAGAAGCGTTAGCACAACGCGGTTGATGTAGTCGTACGTCTTCACGATCCGACCGATCCAAGTACCGAACGCACAGCACCTCCGAGTTCAGCACACGTTCAGCTCGATGACATCCCATGAACTCCAATCCAGTAGAGCTTCACGGGAGAGTTCTGTCAGCACGATGGCGTGGTGACGATGATGATGTTCTACCGTCGCAGGGCTTCGCCTAAGCACCGCTACGATATGGTCGAGGTGGATTATGGTGGAAGGGGGCACCGCACACGGCTAAGAGATCAAAAGATCAATTGTTGTGTCTATGGGGTGCCCTGGCCACGTATATAAAGGAGTGGAGGAGGAGGGGGCCGGCCAAGAGGAGGAGGCGCGCCCAAGGGGGGGCTATCCTACTCCAAGTAGGTTTTGCCCCCCTTTCCTATTCCAACTAGGAGAAGGGGGAAAGAGGAGGTGGAGAGAAGGAAGGAGAAGGCGGGCCGCGCCCCCTTCCCTTTCCCAATTCGGATTGGGGCAAGGGGGGCTGCGCGCCACCTCCTGCCGCCTCTCCTCTTCCACTACTTTGGGCCCATGAGGCCCAATAACCCCCCGGGGGTTCCGGTAACCCCCCGGTACTCCGGTATATATCCGATAACCCCCGGAACCATTCCGGTGTCCGAATATAGTCATCCAATATATCAATCTTCATGTCTCGACCATTTCGAGACTCCTCGTCATGTCCGTGATCACATCCGGGACTCCGAACAACCTTTGGTACATCAAAACTCATAAACTCATAATATAACTGGCATCGAAACGTTAAGCGTGCGGACCCTACGGGTTCGAGAACTATGTAGACATGACCGAGACATGTCTCCGGTCAATAACCAATAGCGCAACCTGGATGCTCATATTGGCTCCCACTTATTCTACGAAGGTCTTTATCGGTCAGACCGCATAACAACATACGTTGTTCCCTTTGTCATCGGTATGTTACTTGCCCGAGATTCGATCGTTGGTATCTCAATACCTAGTTCAATCTCGTTACCGGCAAGTCTCTTTACTCATTCCGTAATACATCATTCCGCAACTAACTCATTTAGTTGCAATGCTTGCAAGGCTTAAGTGATGTGCATTACTGAGAGGGCCCAGAGATACCTCTCCGACAATCGGAGTGAGAAATCCTAATCTCAAAATACGCCAACCCAACAAGTACCTTTGGAGACACCTGTAGAGCACCTTTATAATCACCCAGTTACGTTGTGACGTTTGGTAGCACACAAAGTGTTCCTACGGTAAACGGGAGTTGCATAATGTCATAGTCATAGGAACATGTATAAGTTATGAAGAAAGCAATAGCAACAAACTAAATGATCAAGTGCTAAGCTAATGGAATGGGTCAAGTCAATCATATCATTCTCCTAATGATGTGATCCCATTAATGATAACTCATGTCTATGGTTAGGAAACATAACCATCTTCGATCAATGAGCTAGTCAAGTAGAGGCATACTAGTGACACTTTGTTTGTCTATGTATTCACACATGTATTATGTTTCCGGTTAATACAATTCTAGCATGAATAATAAACATTTATCATGATATAAGGAAATAAATAATAACTTTATTATTGCCTCTAGGGCATATTTCCTTCAATAGATTCTACATATAAGCAAAGTACGAAATCCCATTCATATTTAGAGGAGGAAACTGAACTACTACAGGGGAACTTTTTCTTGCATGGTATACATGTCTGATTCATATCATAAGGATTATAGTATAAGTCATGTATATAACAACCTGACAAAACTGAGAAGACAGCAGAACACCAGTCTTTGCACAAAGAAACATCAACCAAGAAGGAAACATACAATCAAGACTGTCGGATCCTCTAAACTGGACACCAATGCCCGTCACCTGCCTCTGGCTCCACGATAGCAGCCACCAAAGAAAGAAAATGATGGATCGCCTTCTCACCCGAGCTCGACGTGGATCCAACGCTGATATGCAGCTTTGCGGACCTCCAAGTTGGCTCACCAGAAGTGAAACCATTACCGTTTAATGAATTAGACCGGGCCGACACCCATACATGCCATGACTAAGACATCGGGGGAGGAAACCGTACCAACCATCCATGAACCACAAACTCAGCACATGATCCACTATCTTCCAAATGTCCTTGATGCAGACCACAATTTGCATCCGCTTCTAGACTACCTCCAAAGCTCCACGTCGGCGCTGGAGCAAACATCGTCACAACAGCGGAGCGTGAGGACATAGGTCCACTACGAGGATAACTCCGCCGCCACACCATCCTTACTTGAGCAGACTGGTTTCCAAATCCATCCCCAATCATAGGACTGGTCTCCTCGTCAGGGAAGGATCTAAAGAATCTTTATTCAGCACTACCAGGTCGCCGCCGAAGTCAAGACGATGAACAACCTAAAAAATCTAGACTACGAGGGCCTAAAAAGATCCACATGCATGGATCCGGCAGCCCCCCTCACCACCAATGACCAGGTATAGTGGGACTTGCCAACGTCTAAACAAACAAATGTATAAACGGACATAAACACACCTTTTTCATAAATACCTTTGAGAGACTGAGCCGATAGGTTTTGAAATTGACAAGGACATGAAGACGTTTTGTTGTTGATGAGTACCCCTCTTACCACTAAAAGAATAAATCTAAGAGAAGTGCAAGTGTGCTTGCCAAATCTAAGACTTGAATCTGAGCAAACAAATTCCGTCACAAAGAACCCAACTGTAAGGGCATCTTCTACCTTAGAGTTTTGGTGATGATGACAACACATGTGTGGACTAATCGTGCGCCATAGTTTTCTCAGGTACACATAGTGTGGCGCAAGACGGTTAGGCCCTCCCTCTATCCGGAAAAGATCGAAGACGGAGTGTCCGACATTTTTATTCCTTTGGTCGTAGGGTATGTGTACTATTAAGAGGGAATCCACATCGGAAGGTATTGGATGAATCTCCTCACATACACATTCTCTGCACCCACCATTTGCCCTCCGTTCTTGGAGAGAGAGGTTCCCCATCGTCCTCTGTCCTGTGCAGTTCTGCCCATGGCGGTAGTACCGCTCCTTTGAGCGTTTGTACCGCTGGCCGGTAGTTCCGCTCTTACCACCGCTCCAAGTACCGCTTAGGGGTGACTCCCTTCTGTACCGGGTTCAGTGGTAGACCGGTGGTGGAACGGAAGTTCCGGCTTGTCTTGACAAACCGTACTACCGGTGTTCAGGGTGGTAGTACCGCCTCGGACTCCACCACCCATGGACTGCTGGCCCAACGGTAGCTTCGGCCCAACCACCGCTCTAACTACCTGCCTGAGGTGTATACTTTATGGACGAGATGCGGTAGTCGAGCGGTGGTGGAGCGGTAGTTCCGGTTTATTCCGATAAAGCGGTAGTGCCGGGTGCGCCACCGAAAGTACCGCCCTAGTGCCCTAGTAGGGGTTTCCCGCATTCACCGGTTGTACCGGTGTCTAATGCGGTATTACCGCTCCTATGCATTTTTGCGCATAACGGTTGGATCTGAGGGGACCCTATTTAAGGAGGTGCTTCTCCCACCTCCCACCTACCTCTTGCCTCTCTCTCCTCCATTACTGCCATTAAAGCTCTCTTGCCCGATCTCTCTCTCTAGCCACTCAAACTTGTTGATTTGCTAGGGATTGAAGGAGGAGACCTAGATCTACACTTCCAGCAAAGGATATTTGATTCCCCCATACTTCCTTGTGTGGATTTTGTTACTCTTGGGTGCTTGGGCGCCCTAGACGGAAGAGGTCACTTCAGAGCCACATTCCATTGTGGTGAAGCTCCGGGGTTTCGTTGGGAGCCTCCAATTAAGTTGTGGAGAGAGCCCCAACCTTATTTGTAAAGGTCCGGTTGCCGCCTTCAAGGGCACCAATAGTGGAATCACGGCATCACGCATTGTGTGAGGGCGTGAGGAGATTAGGTGGCCCTAGTGGCTTCTTGGGGAGCATTGTGCCCCCACACCGCTCCAATAGAGACGTACTTCCCCTCAAAGGGAAGGAACTTCGGTAACACTTCCTCGTCTTCACTGGCTCCCCTCTTGGTTATCTTGTACCTTTACTTGTGCAGGTGTTGTATCCCTTGCTTGCTCGTGTGCTTGTTGTTGTTGCATCATATAGGTTCCTCACATAGTTGCATATCTAGAGAACCTACTTTGATGCAAAGTTTAAATTGGTAAAGAAAAGCTGAAATTTGTTAGTTACCTATTCAACCCCCCCCCCCCACTCTCTAGTCAACCATATCGATCCTTTCAATTGGTATCAAAGCCTCGTCTCTTTATTAAGGACTTTGCCATCCGAAGAGTATGGTTGACACCATAGACTGTGAGGAGGAGCACCCCAGTGTGATTCCATCCTCGTCCACGGCTGATGCGGGAACCTCGGTCTCTCGTGAGGAGTTCAATGTGGCTTTGGACACATTGAAAACCTCCATGATGGCCGAGGTCAAAGGCATGCTTAAGAACTCTCTTGATGGTCTCAAATTATCCACCGCACCGTTGGAAGTGGTCGATCCCACTAACAAGGTGACAGATGCTAACTCCGACAAGGGGGAAGCTACTAGTGAGAAAGTTCCTTTGTCTAGTGGTAAAAGTGGTAACGACATCTTTGCCCATGTGGAACCTCCTATTAATTATGGAGGAGCTATTCCCTCCACCCATTTAAATCATGCCGGCTCTCCTCCTAAGATTGTGAAAAATGAGGATTTTGACGCTTGGGTTTATCGCTTTAAACATCATGTAAATCATGTTAATACTAACCTCTGGAGAATCATTGAGCAAGGTTTTTATCCGCATGACCCAAACAACTTCACCCCTCGAGAAGCCGCGAATCATCAATTCAACGAGAATGCTCTCTTCATCATCCAAGATGCAATTCCTCCCGAAGATATTGCGCATCTCCGACTGTTCATCGTGACAAAGGTGTTGGGGATCGTAGCAGAAATTAAAAATTTTCTACGCATCACCAAGATCAATCTATGGAGTATTCTAGCAACGACGGGAATAGGAGTGCATCTACATACCCTTTTAGATCGCGAGCGGAAGCGTTCAAGTGAACGGGGATGATGGAGTCGTACTCGCGGTGATCCAAATCACCGATGACCAAGTGCCAAACGGACAGCACCTCCGCGTTCAACACACGTACGGTTGGGAAGACGTCTCCTCCTTCTTGATCCAGCAAGGGGAAGGAGAGGTTGATGAAGATCCAGCAGCACGACGGCGTGGTGGTGGATGCAGCAGGATCCCGGCAGGGCTTCGCCAAGCACAAGCGGGGAGGAGAGGTGTTACGGAGGGAGAGGGAGGCGCCAAGAGCAAGGTGCGGCTGACCTCCCTCCCTTCCACTATATATAGGGGCTAGGGGGGGCGCATGCCCCCTTGGAGATCCCATCTAAAAGGGGGGGCGGCCCCTGGGGGCAACGGCCCCCTTAGGGTTTCGGGGCAACGGCCCCCTAGGGTTTCCAACCCTAGGCGCCTTGGGCCCTTGGGTGGGGCGCACCAGCCCATTAGGGGCTGGTTCCCACGCCACTTCAGCCCATGGGGCCCTCCGGGATAGGTGGCCCCATCCGGTGGACCCCCGGGACCCTTCCGGTGGTCCCGGTACAATACCGATAACCCCCGAAACCTTCCCGCTGGCCGAAACTGGACTTCCTATATATAAATCTTTACCTCCGGACCATTCCGGAACTCCTCGTGATGTCCGGGATCTCATCCGGTACTCCGAATAACTTTCGGGTTACTGCATACTAATATCTCTACAACCCTAGCGTCACCGAACCTTAAGTGTGTAGACCCTACGGGTTCGGGAGACACGCAGACATGACCGAGACGCCTCTCTGGTCAATAACCAACAACGGGATCTGGATACCCATGTTGGCTCCCACATGCTCCTCGATGATCCCATCGGATGAACCACGATATCGAGGACTTAATCAATCTCGTATTCAATTCCCTTTGTCAATAGGTACATTACTTGCCTGAGACTCGATCGTCGGTATCCCAATACCTTGTTCAATCTCGTTACCGGCAAGTCACTTTACTCGTACCGTAATGCATGATCCCGTGACCAACCCCTTGGTCACATTGAGCTCATTATGATGATACATTACCGAGTGGGCCCAGAGATACCTCTCCGTCATACAGAGTGACAAATCCCAGTCTCGATTCGTGCCAACCCAACAGACACTTTCGGAGATACCTGTAATGTACATTTATAGTCACCCAGTTACGTTGTGACGTTTGGCACACCCAAGGCACTCCTACGGTATCCGGGAGTTGCACAATCTCATGGTCTAAGGAAATGATACTTGACATTCAGAAAAGCTACAACAAACGAACTACACGATCTTTGAGCTAAACTTAGGATTGGGTCTTGTCCATCACATCATTCTCCTAATTATGTGATCCCGTTATCAATGACATCTAATGTCCATAGTCAGGAAACCATGACTATCCTTTGATCAATGAGCTAGTCAACTAGAGGCTCACTAGGGACGTGTTGTGGTCTATGTATTCACACATGTATTACGATTTCCGGATAATACAATTATAGCATGAATAATAGACAATTATCATGAACAAGGAAATATAATAATCAGTTTATTATTGCCTCTAGGGCATATTTCCAACAGTCTCCCACTCGCACTAGTCAATCATCTAGTTATATTCTGATGAATCAAACACCCATGGAATTCTGGTGTTGATCATGTTTTGCTCTAGGGAGAGGTTTAGTCAACGAATCTGCTACATTCAGCTCCGTATGTACTTTACAAATTTCTATGTCTCCATTTTGAACATTTTCACGAATGGAGTTGAAGCGACGCTTGATATGCCTGGTCTTCCTGTGAAACCTGGGCTCCTTGGCAAGGGCAATAGCTCCAGTGTTATCACAGAAGAGAGTCATCAGCCCCGACGCATTGGGTATGACTCCTAGGTCGGTGATGAACTCCTTCACCCAGATTGCTTCTTGTGCTGCCTCCGAGGCTGCCATGTATTCTACTTCACATGTAGATCCCGCCATGACGCTTTGCTTGCAACTGCACCAGCTTACTGCCCCACCATTCAAAATATACACGTATCCGGTTTGTGACTTAGAGTCATCCAGATCTGTGTCGAAGCTAGCGTCGACGTAACCCTTTACGACGAGCTCTTCGCCACCTCCATAAACGAGAAACATATCCTTGGTCCTTTTCAGGTACTTCAGGATGTTTTTGAATGCTGTCTAGTGTTCCTTGCCGGGATTACTTTGGTACCTACCTACCAAACTTACGGCAAGGATTACATCAGGTCTGGTACACAGCATGGCATACATAATAGACCCTATGGCTGAGGCATAGGGGATGACACTCATCTCTTCTATATCTTCTGCCGTGGTCGGGCATTGAGCCGTGCTCAATCGCACACCTTGCAATACAGGCAAGAACCCCTTCTTGGACTGATCCATATTGAACTTCTTCAATATCTTGTCAAGGTACGTACTTTGTGAAAGACCGATGAGGCGTCTCGATCTATCTCTATAGATCTTGATGCCTAATATATAAGCAGCTTCTCCAAGGTCCTTCATTGAAAAACACTTGTTCAAATAGGCCTTTATGCTTTCCAAGAATTCTATATCATTTCCCATCAACAGTATGTCATCCACATATAATATGAGAAATGCTACAGAGCTCCCACTCACTTTCTTGTAAACGCAGGCTTCTCCATAAGTCTGCATAAACCCAAACGCTTTGATCATCTCATCAAAGTGAATGTTCCAACTCCGAGATGCTTGCACCAGCCCATAGATTGAGCGTTGGAGCTTGCACACCTTGTTAACATTCTTAGGATCGACAAAACCTTCCGGCTACATCATATACAATTCTTCCTTAAGAAAGCCGTTAAGGAATGTCGTTTTGATGTCCATTTTCCATATCTCATAATCATAGAATGCGGCAATTGCTAACATGATTCAGATGGACTTTAGCTTCGCTATGGGTGAGAAAGTCTCATCGTAGTCAACCCCTTGAACTTGTCGATAACCCTTAGCGACAAGTCGAGCCTTATAGATGGTCACATTACCATCCGCGTCTGTCTTCTTCTTAAAGATCCATTTATTTTCTATGGCTTGCCGATCTTCGGGAAAGTCAGTCAAAGTCCATACTTTGTTTTCATACATGGATTCTATCTCGGATTTCATGGCTTCTAGCCATTTGTCAGAATCTGGGCCCGCCATCGCTTCTTCATAGTTCGAAGGTTCACCATTGTCTAACAACATGATTTCCAAGACAGGGTTGCCGTACCACTCTGGTGCGGAACGTGTCCTTGTGGACCTATGAAGTTCAGTAGGAGCTTGATCCGAAGTATCTTGATCATCATCATTAACTTCCTCTCTAATCGGTGCAGGCACCACATGAACATTTTCCTGAGCTGTGCTACTCTCTGCTTCAAGAGGCAGTACTTCATCAAGCTCTACTTTCCTCCCACTTACTTCTTTCGAGAGAAACTCCTTCTCTAGAAAGGATCCATTCTTGGCAACGAAGATCTTGCCTTCGGATCTGAGGTAGAAGGTATACCCAATGGTTTCCTTACGGTATCCTATGAAGACGCATTTTCCGACTTGGGTTCGAGCTTTTCAGGTTGAAGTTTCTTGACATAAGCATCGCATCCCCAAACTTTTAGAAACGGCAGCTTATGTTTCTTCCCAAACCATAATTCATACGGTGTCGTCCCAACGGATTTCGACGGAGCCCTATTTAAAGTGAATGTGGTAGTCTCTAAAGCATAGCCCCAAAATGATAGCGTAAATCGGTGAGAGACATCATAGATCGCACCATATCTAATAGAGTGCGATTACGACGTTCGGACACACCATTACGCTGAGGTGTTCCAGGCGGCGTGAGTTGTGAAACTATTCCACATTTTCTTAAGTGTGTGCCAAATTCGTGACTCAAGTATTCTCCCCCACGATCTGATCGCAAGAACTTGATTTTCCTATCACGTTGATTCTCAACCTCACTCTGAAATTCCTTGAACTTTTCAAAGGTCTCAGACTTGTGTTTCATTAAGTAGACATACCCATATCTACTCAAGTCATCAGTGAGGGTGAGAACATAATGATAGCCACCGCGAGCCTCAACACTCATTGGACCGCACACATCAGTATGTATGATTTCCAATAAGTTGGTTGCTCGCTCCATTGTTCCTGAGAACGGAGTCTTGGTCATCTTACCCATGAGGCATGGTTCGCACGTGTCAAATGATTCGTAATCAAGAGACTCTAAAAGTCCATCTGCATGGAGCTTCTTCATGCGTTTGACACCTATGTGACCAAGGCGGCAGTGCCACAAGTATGTGGGACTATCATTATCCACCTTACATCTTTTGGTATTCACACTATGAATATGTGTAGCATTACGCTCGAGATTCATTAAGAATAAACCATTCACCATCGGAGCATGACCATAAAACATATCTCTCATATAAATAGAACAACCATTATTCTTGGATTTAAATGAGTAGCCATCTCGTATTAAATGAGATCCTGATACAATGTTCATGCTCAAAGCTGGCACTAAATAACAATTATTGAGGTTTAAAACTAATCTCGTAGGTAAATGTAGAGGGTGCCGACGGCGATCACATCGACCTTGGAACCATTCCCGACGTGCATCGTCACCTCGTCCTTCGCCAGTCTCCGTTTATTCTGCAGCTCCTGCTTTGAGTTACAAATGTGAGCAACCGCACCGGTATCAAATACCCAGGAGCTACTACGAGTACTGGTAAGGTACACATCGATTACATGTATATCACATATACCTTCCGTGATGTCGGCCTTCTTGTCCGCTAAGTATTTGGGACAGTTCCGCTTCTAGTGACCACTTCCCTTGCAATAAAAACACTCAGTCTCGGGCTTGGGTCCATGCTTTGGCTTCTTCCCGGCAGCTTGCTTATCGGCGCGGCAACTCCCTTGCCATCCTTCTTAAAGTTCTTCTTACCCTTGCCTTTCTTGAACTTAGTGGTTTTATTCGCCATCAACACTTGATGTTCCTTTTTGACTTCTACCTTGCTGATTTCAGCATTGCAAATACTTCAGGAATGGTCTTTTCCATCCCCTGCATATTGAAGTTCATCACAAAGCTCTTGTAGCTCGGTGGAAGCGACTGAAGGATTCTGTCAATGACTGCGTCATCCGGGAGATTAACTCCCAGCTGAGTCAAGCGGTTATGCAACCCAGACATTTTGAGTATGTGCTCACTGACAGAACTATTTTCCTCCATCTTATAGCTGAAGAACTTGTCGAAGACTTCATATCTCTCGACCCGGGCATGAGCTTGAAAAACCATTTTCAGCTCTTCGAACATCTCATATGCTCTGTGTCTCTCAAAATGCTTTTGGAGCCCCGGTTCTAAGCTGTAAAGCATGCCGCACTGAACGAGGGAGTAATCATCAACACGTGTCTGCCAAGCGTTCATAACGTCTTGGTTCTGTGGGACGGGTACGTCACCTAGCGGTGCTTCTAGGACATAATCTTTCTTGGCAGCTATGAGGATGATCCTCAGGTTCTGGACCCAGTCCGTATAGTTGCTGCCATCGTCTTTCAGCTTGGTTTTCTCTAGGAACGCGTTGAAGTTGAGGACAACGTGGGCCATTTGATCTACAAGACATATTGTAAAGATTTTAGACTAAGTTCATGATAATTAAGTTCATCTAATCAAATTATTAAATGAACTCCCACTCAGATAGACATCCCTCCAGTCATCTAAGTATAACATGATCCGAGTTAACTAGGCCGTGTCCGATCATCACGTGAGACAGACTAGTCAACATCGGTGAACATCTTCATGTTGATCGTATCTTCTATACGACTCATGCTCGACCTTTCGGTCTTCTGTGTTCCGAGGCCATGTCTGTACATGGTAGGCTCGTCAAGTCAACCTAAGTGTATTGCGTGTGTAAATCTGGCTTACACCCGTTGTATTCGAACGTTAGAATCTATCACACCCGATCATCACGTGGTGCTTCGAAACAATGAACCTTCGCAACGGTGCACAGTTAGGGGGAACACTTTCTTGAAATTATTACGAGGGATCATCTTATTTAAGCTACCGTCGTTCTAAGCAAATAAGATGTAAAACATGATAAACATCACATGCAATCAAATAGTGACATGATATGGACAATATCATTTGCTCCTTTGATCTCCATCTTGAAGGAAATATGCCCTAGAGGCAATAATAAAGTTATTATTTATTTCCTTATATCATGATAAATGTTTATTATTCATGCTAGAATTGTATTAACCGGAAACATAATACATGTGTGAATACATAGACAAACAGAGTGTCACTAGTATGCCTCTACTTGACTAGCTCGTTAATCAAAGATGGTTATGTTTCCTAACCATAAACAAAAGAGTTGTTATTTGATTAACGGGATCACATCATTAGGAGAATGATGTGATTGATATGACCCATTCCATTAGCTTAGCACCCGATCGTTTAGTATGTTGCTATTGCTTTCTTCATGACTTATACATGTTCCTATGACTATGAGATTATGCAACTCCCGTTTGCCGCAGGAACACTTTGGGTGCTACCAAACGTCACAACGTAACTGGGTGATTATAAAGGAGCATTACAGGTGTCTCCAAAGGTAGATGTTGGGTTGGCGTATTTCGAGATTAGGATTTGTCACTCGATTGTCGGAGAGGTATCTCTGGGCCCTCTCGGTAATGCACATCACATAAGCCTTGCAAGCATTGCAACTAATGAGTTAGTTACGAGATGATGTATTACGGAACGAGTAAAGAGACTTGCCGGTAACGAGATTGAACTAGGTATTGGATACCGACGATCGAATCTCGGGCAAGTAACATACCGATGACAAAGGGAACAACGTATGATGTTATGCGGTCTGACCGATAAAGATCTTTGTAGAATATGTCGGAGCCAATATGGGCATCCAGGTCCCGCTATTGGTTATTGACCGGAGACGTGTCTCGGTCATGTCTACATTGTTCTCGAACCGTAGGGTCCGCACGCTTAAGGTTTCGATGACAGTTATATTATGAGTTTATGAGTTTTGATGTACTGAAGGAGTTCGGAGTCCCATATGAGATCGGGGACATGACGAGGAGTCTCGAAATGGTCGAGACGTAAAAATCGATATATTGGACGACTAAATTCGGACATCGGAAAGGTTCCGAGTGATCCGAGTATTTTTCGGAGTACCGAAGAGTTACGGGAATTCGCCGGGGAGTATATGGGCCTTATTGGGCTTTAGAGGAAAGAGATAGGAGAGGTTGGGCGCCCCCCCCCCCAAGGCCTAGTCCGAATTGGACTAGGAGGAAGGGCTGCGCCCCCTCCTTCCTTCTCTCCTCTTTTCCCTTGCCTTGACTCCTACTCCTAATACATGGAAGGACTCCTAGTTGGACTAGGAAAGGGGGAATCCTACTCCCGGTGGGAGTAGGACTCCCCAAGGGCGCGCCATAGAGAGGGCCGGCCCTCCCCTCCTCCACTCCTTTATATACGGGGGCAGGGGGCACCCCATAGACACACAAGTTGATCCTCGTGATCGTTCCTTAGCCGTGTGCGGTGCCCCCTGCCACCATATTCCACCTCGGTCATACCGTTGTAGTGCTTAGGCGAAGCCCTGCATCGGTAGAACATCATCATCGTCACCACGCCGTCGTGCTGACGGAACTCATCCCCAAAGCTTTGCTGGATCGGAGCCCGGGGAGCGTCATCGAGTTGTACGTGTGCTAAGAACTCGGAGGTGGCGGAGTAACGGTGCTTGGATCGGTCGGATCAGGAAGACGTACGACTACTTCCTCTACGTTGTGTCAATGCTTCCGCAGTCGGTCTGCATGGGTACGTAGACAACACTCTCCCCTCTCGTTGCTATGCATCACCATGATCTTGCGTGTGCGTAGGAAAATTTTGAAATTACTACGTTCCCCAACAGTGGTTTTAGAGCCTAGGTTTTATGGTTTGATGTTATATGCACGAGTAGAACACAAGTGAGTTGTGGGCGATATAAGTCATACTGCCTACCAGCATGTCATACTTTGGTTCGGCGGTATTGTTGGACGAGACGACCCGGACCGACATTACGCGTACGCTTATGTGAGACCGGTTCTCCCGACGTGCTTTGCACATAGGTGGCTTGCGGGCGACAGTCTCTCCAATTTTAGTTGAACCGAGTGTGGCTACGCCTGGTCCTTGCGAAGGTTAAAACGGAGTCAAATTGAAAAACTATCGTTGTGGTTTTGATGCGTAGGTGAGATTGGTTCTTACTTAAGCCCGTAGCAGCCACGTAAAACTTGCAACAACAAAGTAGAGGACGTCTAACTTGTTTTTGCAGGGCATGTTGTGATGTGATATGGTCAAGGCATGATGCTAAATTTTATTGTATGAGATGATCACGTTTTGTAACCGAGTTATCGGCAACTGGCAGGAGCCATATGGTTGTCGCTTTATTGTATGCAATGCAATCGCGATGTAATGCTTTACTTTATCACTAAGCGGTAGCGATAGTCGTGGAAGCATAAGATTGGCGAGACGACAACGATGCTACGATGGAGATCAAGGTGTCGCGCCGGTGACGATGGTGATCATGATGGTGCTTCGGAGAGGGAGATCATAGGCACAAGATGATGATGGCCATATCATATCACTTATATTGATTGCATGTGATGTTTATCTTTTATACATCTTATCTTGCTTTGATTGACGGTAGCATTATAAGATGATCTCTCACTAAATTATCAAGAAGTGTTCTCACTGAGTATGCACCGTTGCCAAAGTTCGTCGTGCCCAGACACCACGTGATGATCGGGTGTGATAAGCTCTACGTCCATCTACAACGGGTGCAAGCCAGTATTTGCACACGCAGAATACTCGGGTTATACTTGACGAGCCTAGCATATGCAGATATGGCCTCGGAACACGGAGACCAAAAGGTCGAGCGTGAATCATATAGTAGATATGATCAACATAACGATGTTCACCATTGAAAACTACTCCATCTCACGTGATGATCGGACATGGTTTAGTTGATTTGGATCATGTGATCACTTAGAGGATTAGAGGGATGTCTATCTAAGTGGGAGTTCTTAAGTAATATGATTAATTGAACTTAAATTTATCATGAACTTAGTCCTGGTAGTATTTTGCAAATCATGTTGTAGATCAATAGCTCGCGTTGTTGCTTCCCTGTGTTTATTTTGATATGTTCCTAGAGAAAATTGTGTTGAAAGATGTTAGTAGCAAAGATGCGGATTGGATCCGTGATCTGAGGTTTATCCTCATTGCTGCACAGAAGAATTATGTCCTTGATGCACCGCTAGGTGACGGACCTACTGCAGGAGCAGATGCAGACATTATGAACATTTGGCTAGCTCAATATGATGACTACTTGATAGTTTAGTGCATCATGCTTAATGGCTTAGAATCGGGACTTCAAAGACGTTTTGAACGTCATGGAGCATATGAGATGTTCCAGGAGTTGAAGTTAATATTTCAAGCAAATACCCGAGTTGAAAGATATGAAGTCTCCAACAAGTTCTATAGCTAAAAGATGGAGGAAAATCGCTCAACTAGTGAGCATGTGCCCAGATTGTCTGAATACTACAATCGCTTGAATCAAGTGGGAGTTAATCTTCCAGATAAGATAGTGATTGACAGAATTCTCTAGTCACCATCACCAAGTTAGTAGAACTTCGTGATGAACTATGATATGCAAGGGATAACGGAAACGATTCCCAAGCTCTTCGTAATGCGGAAATTGACGAAGGTAGAAATCGAGAAAAACATCAAGTGTTGATGGTAGACAAGACCACTGGTTTCAAGAAAAGGGCAGAGGGAAGAAGGGGAACTTCAAGAAAAACAGCAAGCAAGTTGTTGCTCAAGTGAAGAAGCCCAAGTCTGGTCCTAAGCCTAAGACTAAGTGTTTCTACTGCAAAGGGACTGGTCACTGGAGGCGGAACTACCTCAAGTGATTGGCAGATAAGAAGGATGGCAAAGTGAACACATGTATATTTGATATACATGTTATTGATGTGTACTTTATTAGTGTTTATAGCAACCCCTCAGTATTTGATACTAGTTCAGTTGCTAAGATTAGTAACTCGAAATGGGAGTTGCAGAATAAACAGAGACTAGTTAAGGGTGAAGTGACGATGTGTGTTGGAAGTGGTTCCAAGATTGATATGATCATCATCGCACACTCCCTATACTTTCGGGATTAGTGTTGAACCTGAATAAGTGTTATTTGGTGTTTGCGTTGAGCATGAATATGATTTGATCATGTTTATTGTAATATAGTTATTCATTTAAGTAAGAGAATAAATTGTTGTTCTCTTTACATGAATAAAACCTTATATGGTTACACACCCAATGAAAATAGTTCGTTGGATCTCGATCGTAGTGATACACATAATCATAATATTGAAACCAAAAGATACAAAGTTAATAATGATAAGTGCAACTTATTTGTGGCACTGCCGTTTAGGTCATATTGGTGTAAAGCGCATGAAGAAACTCCATGCTGATGGGATTTTGGAATCACTTGATTATGAATCACTTGATGCTTGCGAACCATGCCACATGGGCAAGATGACTAAGACTCCGTTCTCCGGAGCGAGCAACTGACTTATTGGAAATAATACATACTGATGTATGCGGTCCGATGAGTGTTAAGGCTCACGGCAAGTATCGTTATTTTCTGAACTTCACAGATGATTTGAGCAGATATGGATATATCTACTTGATGAAACATAAGTCTGAAACATTTGAAAAGTTCAAAGAATTTCAAAGTGAAGTGGAAAATCATCGTGACAAGAAAATAAAGTTTCTACGATCTGATCGCGAAGACAAATATTTGAGTTACGAGTTTGGTCTTCAACTAAAACAATGTGGAATAGTTTCACAAACTCATGCCACATGGAACACCACAGCATAATGGTGTGTCCGAACGTCATAACCGTACTTTATTGGATATAGTGCAATCTATGATGTCTCTTACCGATCTACCACTATCGTTTTGGGGTTATGCATTAGAGACAGCTGCATTCACGTTAAATAGGGCACCATCTAAATCCGTTGAGACGACACCATATGAACTATGGTTTGGCAAGAAACCTAAGCTGTCGTTTCTTAAAGTTTGGGACTGCGATGCTTATGTGAAAAAGTTTCAACATGATAAGCTCGAACCCAAATCGGAGAAGTAAATCTTCATAGGATATCCAAAGGAAACTATTGGATACACCTTCTATCACAGATCCGAAGGCAAGACTTTTGTTGCTAAGTTCGGAAACTTTCTGGAGAAGGAGTTTCTCTCGAAAGAAGTGAGTGGGAGGAAAGTAGAAAACTTGATAAGGTAATTGTACCTTCTCCCTTATTGGAAGGTAGTTCATCACAGAAATCTGTTCTTGTGACTACTACACCAATTAGTGAGGAAGCTAATGATGATGATCATGTAACTTCAGATCAAGTTACTACCGAATCTCGTAGGTAAACCAGAGTGAGATCCGCACCAGAGTGGTACGGTAATCCTGTTCTGGAAGTCATGTTACTAGACCATGACAAACTTGTGAACTATGAGGAAGCGATGATGAGCCCAGATTCCGCGAAATGGTTTGGGGCCATGAAATCTGAGATATGATCCATGTATGAGAACAAAGTATGGACTTTGATGGATTTGCCCGATGATCGGCAAGCCATAGAAAATAAATGGATTTTCAAGAGGAAGGCGGACGCTGATAGTAGTGTTACTATCTACAAAGCTAGAATTGTCGCAAAAGGTTTTCGACAAGTTCAAGGTGTTGACTACGATGAGAGTTTCTCACTCGTATCTATGCTTAAGTCTGTCCGAATCATGTTAGCAATTGCCGCATTTTATGAAATCTGGCAAATGGATAAACAAAACTGCATTCCTTAATAGATTTATTAAAGAAGAGTTGTATATGATACAACCAGAAGGTTTTGTCAATCCTAAAGGTGCTAACAAAATATGCAAGCTCCAGCGATCCATCTATGGACTGGTGCAAGCATCTCGGAGTTGGAATATACGCTTTGATAAGTTGATCAAACAATATAGTTTTATACAGACTTGCGATGAAGCCTGTATTTACAAGAAAGTGAGTGGGAGCACTACAGCATTTCTGATAAAGTATATATGTATGACATATTGTTGATCGAAAATAATGTAGAATTAATCTGTAAAGCATAAAGGAGTGTTTTTAAAGAAGTTTTTCAAAGAAAGACCTCGGTGAAGCTGCTTACATATTGAGCATCAAGATCTATAGAGATAGATCAAGACGCTTGATAAGTTTTTTCAATGAGTACATACCTTGACAAGATTTTGAAGTAGTCCAAAATGGAACAGTCAAAGAAAGAGTTCTTGCCTATGTTGCAAGGTGTGAAATTGAGTAAGACTCAAAGCCCGACCACGGCAGAAGATAGAAATAGAATAAAAGTCATTCCCTATGCCTCAGCCATAGGTTCTATAAAGTATGCCATGCTATGTACCAGATCTATTGTATACCCTACACTGTGTTAAGCAAGGGAGTACAATAGTGATCTAAGAGTAGATCACTGGACAGCGGTCAAAATTATCCTTAGTGGAATAAGGAAATATTTCTCAATTATGGAGGTGACAAAAAGGTTCGTCGTAAAAGTTACGTCGATGCAAGTTTTGACACAGATCTGGATGACTCTAAGTCTCGATCTAGATACATATTGAAAGAGGGAGCAATAAGCTATAGTAGCTCCGTGTAGAGCATTGTTGACATAGAAATTCGCAAAATACTTATGGATCTGAATATGACAGACCTGTTGACTAAAATTATCTCACAAGCAAAACATGATCACACCTTAATACTCTTTGGGTGTTAATCGCATAGCGATGTGAACTAGATTACTGACTCTAGTAAACCCTTTGGGTGTTGATCACATATCGATGTGAACTATGGGTGATAATCACATGGTGATGTGAACTATTGCTGTTAAATCACATGGCGATGTGAACTAGATTATTGACTCTAGTGCAAGTGGGAGACTGAAGGAAATATGCCCTAGAGGCAATAATAAAGTTATTATTTATTTCCTTATATCATGATAAATGTTTATTATTCATGCTAGAATTGTATTAACCAGAAACATAATACATGTGTGAATACATAGACAAACAGAGTGTCACTAGTATGCCTCTACTTGACTAGCTCGTTAATCAAAGATGGTTATGTTTCCTAACCATAAACAAAAGAGTTGTCATTTGATTAACGGGATCACATCATTAGGAGAATGATGTGATTGACTTGACCCATTCCGTTAGCTTAGCACCCGATCGTTTAGTATGTTGCTATTGCTTTCTTCATGACTTATACATGTTCCTATGACTATGAGATTATGCAACTCCCGTTTATCGGAGGAACACTTTGTGTGCTACCAAACGTCACAACGTAACTGGGTGATTATAAAGGAGCTCTACAGGTGTCTCCAAAGGTAAAGGTTGGGTTGGCGTATTTCGAGATTAGGATTTGTCACTCCGATTGTCGGAGAGGTATCTCTGGGCCCTCTCGGTAATGCACATCACATAAGCCTTGCAAGCATTGCAACTAATGAGTTAGTTGTGAGATGATGTATTACGGAACGAGTAAAGAGACTTGCCGGTAACGAGATTGAACTAGGTATTAAGATACCGACGATCGAATCTCGGGCAAGTAACATACCGATGACAAAGGGAACACCGTATGTTGTTATGCGGTCTGACCGATAAAGATCTTCGTAGAATATGTGGGAGCCAATATGAGCATCCAGGTTCCGCTATTGGTTATTGACCGGAGACGTGTCTCGGTCATGTCTACATTGTTCTCGAACCGTAGGGTCCGCACGCTTAAGGTTTCGATGACAGTTATATTATGAGTTTATGAGTTTTGATGTACCGAAGGAGTTCGGAGTCCCAAATGAGATCGGGGACATGACGAGGAGTCTCGAAATGGTCGAGACGTAAAAATTGATATATTGGACGACTATATTCGGACATCGGAAAGGTTTCGAGTGATTCGAGTATTTTTCGAAGTACCGAAGAGTTACAGGAATTCGCCGGGGAGTATATGGGCCTTATTGGGCTTTAGGGGAAAGAGATAGGAGAGGTTGGGCGCCCCCCCAAGGCCTAGTCCGAATTGGACTAGGGGGAAGGGCTGCGCCCCCTCCTTCCTTCTCTCCTCTTTTCCCTTGCCTTGACTCCTACTCCTAATACATGGAAGGACTCCTAGTTGGACTAGGAAAGGGGGAATCCTACTCCCGATGGGAGTAGGACTCCCCTAGGGCGCGCCATAGAGAGGGCCGGCCCTCCCCTCCTCCACTCCTTTATATACGGGGGCAGGGGGCACCCCATAGACACACAAGTTGATCCTCGTGATCGTTCCTTAGCCGTGTGCGGTGCCCCCTTCCACCATATTCCACCTCGGTCATACCGTTGTAGTGCTTAGGCGAAGCCCTGCATCGGTAGAACATCATCATCGTCACCATGCCGTCGTGCTGACAGAACTCATCCCCAAAGCTTTGCTGGATCGGAGCCCGGGGAGCGTCATCGAGCTGTACGTGTGCTAAGAACTCGGAGGTGCCGGAGTAACGGTGCTTGGATCGGTCGGATCAGGAAGACGTACGACTACTTCCTCTACGTTGTGTCAACGCTTCCGCAGTCGGTCTGCGTGGGTACGTAGACAACACTCTCCCCTCTCGTTGCTATCCATCACCATGATCTTGCGTGTGCGTAGGAAAATTTTGAAATTACTACGTTCCCCAACACATCTTCGGGGCTCCATGATCATCATTGTCACCGGCATGACACCATGATCTCCATCATCATGATCTCCATCATCGTGTCTTCTTGAAGTTGTCTCGTCATCTATTACTTCTACTACTATGGCTAACGCTTTAGCAATAAAGTAAAGTAATTACATGATGTTTATGTTGACACGCAGGTCATAAATAAATAAAGACAACTCCTATGGCTCCTGCCGGTTGTCATACTCATCGACATGCAAGTCGTGATTCCTATTACAAGAACATGATCAATCTCATACATCACATATATCATTCATCATTCATCACAACCTTTGGCCATATCACATCACAAAACACTTGTTGCAAAAACAAGTTAGACGTCCTCTAATTGTTGTTGCAAGTTTTTACGTGGCTGCTATAGGTTTCTAGCAAGAACGTTTCTTACCTACGCCAAAACCACAATGTGAATTGCCAATTTCTATTTACCCTTCATAAGGACCCTATTCATCGAATCCGATCCGACTAAAGTGGGAGAGACAAACACCCGCCAGCCACCTTATGCAACTAGTGCATGTCAGTCGATGGAACCGGTCTCATGTAAGCATACGTGTAAGGTTGGTCCGGGCTGCTTCATCCCACGATGCCGCTGAATTATGATAAGACTAGTAACAGCAAGCAAATTGACAATATCGACGCCCACAACTACTTTGTGTTCTACTCGTGCATAGTAACTACGCATAGACCTAGCTCTGATACCACTGTTGGGGATCGTAGCAGAAATTAAAAAATTTCTACGCATCACCAAGATCAATCTATGGAGTATTCTAGCAATGAGGGGAATAGGAGTGCATCTACATACCCTTGTAGATCGCGAGCGGAAGCGTTCAAGTGAACGGGGATGATGGAGTCGTACTCGCCGTGATCCAAATCACCGATGACCAAGTGCCGAACGGACAGGACCTCCGCGTTCAACACACGTGCAGTTGGGAAGACGTCTCCTCCTTCTAGATCCAGCAAGGGGAAGGAGAGGTTGATGAAGATCCAGCAGCACGACGGCTTGGTGGTGGATGCAGCAGGATCCCGGCAGGGCTTCGCCAAGCACAAGCGGGGAGGAGAGGTGTTACGGAGGGAGAGGGAGGCGCCAAGAGCAAGGTGCGGCTGCCCTCCCTCCCTTCTACTATGCGCCCCCTTGGAGATCCCATCTAAAAGGGGGGGCGGCGGCCCCTGGGAGCAACGGCCCCCTTAGGGTTTCCAACCAGGGGGCGCATGCCCCCTCGGGGGGCAACGGCCCCTAGGGTTTCCAACCCTAGGCGCCTTGGGCCCTTGGGTGGGGCGCACCAGCCCATCAGGGGCTGGTTCCCACGCCACTTCAGCCCATGGGGCCCTCCGGGATAGGTGGCCCCATCCGGTGGACCCCCGGGACCCTTCCGATGGTCCCGGTACAATACCGGTAACCCCTGAAACCTTCCCGCTGGCCGAAACTGGACTTCCTATATATAAATCTTTACCTCCGGACCATTCCGGAACTCCTCGTGACGTCCGGGATCTCATCCGGGACTCCGAACAACTTTCGGGTTACTGCATACTAATATCTCTACAACCCTAGCGTCACTGAACCTTAAGTGTGTAGACCCTACGGGTTCGGGAGATACGCAGACATGACCGAGACGCCTCTTCGGTCAATAACCAACAGCGGGATCTGGATACCCATGTTGGCTCCCACATGCTCCTTGATGATCTCATCGGATGAACCACGATGTTGAGGACTTAATCAATCCCGTATTCAATTCCCTTTGTCAATCGGTACGTTACTTGCCCGAGACTCGATCGTCGGTTTCCCAATACCTTGTTCAATCTCGTTACCGGCAAGTCACTTTACTCGTACCTTAATGCATGATCCCGTGACCAACCCCTTGGTCACATTGAGCTCATTATGATGATGCATTACCGAGTGGGCCCAGAGATACCTCTCCGTCATACGGAGTGACAAATCCCAGTCTCGATTCGTGCCAACCCAACAGACACTTTCAGAGATACCTGTAATGTACCTTTATAGTCACCCAGTTACGTTGTGACGTTTGGCACACCCAAGGCACTCCTACGGTATCCGGGAGTTGCACAATCTCATGGTCTAAGGAAATGATACTTGACATTCAGAAAAGCTACAGCAAACGAACTACACGATCTTTGAGCTAAGCTTAGGATTGGGTCTTGTCCATCACATCATTCTCCTAATGATGTGATCCCATTATCAATGACATCTAATGTCCATAGTCAGGAAACCATGACTATCCTTTGATCAACGAGCTAGTCAACTAGAGGCTCACTAGGTACGTGTTGTGGTCTATGTATTCACACATGTATTACGATTTCCGGATAATACAATTATAGCATGAATAATAGACAATTATCATGAACAAGGAAATATAATAATCATTTTATTATTGCCTCTAGGGCATATTTCCAACAAAAGGAAGCATGGCACCATGTTGTATCTCTTTACAAGGGAAGTGCAAGCGTTCAACGCTCCAACTATGAAGTGGTGCAGGATGAAGCCAATGAATTTGCAATAAATGAGGGTGAAGAACCTCTTGAGCTTTATCGGAGATTAACCACTCTCGCGGTCTCACTCCGAGATCATGGGAGTAAGGATACAAATGACAATTGGATCAAGCGCAAGTTTCTCAAAGCCATGATGCCTTATCATAAGGCCATGTCCTCCGTCATCCGTCAAAGGCCGGACTTCCACACCTTGTCCTCAAGTGAAGTGTTGGATGAGTTTGTGGCAATGAGTATCTTGGACAAGACCGCCGACAATGCGGTGTTGCGTTCTCAAAGAGCAAAGAAGACCAACCTTGCCTTGAAGGCCAAGGATAGTGTGGAAGTAGAGGAAGAAGAGGAGAGCAACCCCGAAGATACAAAATATGCTTATCATGAGCACATGGCTCTCGCTTCAAGGCAATTTTGGAACAAGAAGAACACGAGGCCCAACTTCAACAAGAACAACACAAGTGGCTCGAGGGGTAAGTCACGAGTGAGGACGTGCTATAGTTGTGGCAATGTAAGCCACTTTATTGTGGAATGCCCATATGAGAAGAGGGAAGACAATGGTGGCAAGCTCATCCGAAAAGAGAAGGCCAAGTCCTTCCCCAACAAGAACAACTTCACCAAGAAGACTCCTCCCAAGGGAATGGTGGCACAAGAAGAATACAATGAGGATGATGATGATGAAGAAAGTGAGTTGGTGGCTATGGCCTCCGTTGCCATTGCGACGACCCCACGGGTGTCCCTCTTCGACTCACCCAATGAGAACATCACTGCCAAGTGCCTCATGGCGAAAGCCACCAACAAGGTAACCTCCAACATCAAAACTACCATCATTACTAATCCTTCTTTGACAGATTGCATTGATGAAAGTGAGGGGTCTAATGAGGAGGAAAATGAATTTGAGTCTTTTATGAGTAAGCTCGAGGGTAAATCCAAGAAGCACTTTGTTGCTCTCTTGGAACAACTTGGTGAAGCGAATGACTGTTGGGGAATGTAGTAATTTCAAAAAAATTCCTACGCACACGCAAGATCATGGTGATGCATAGCAACGAGAGGAGAGAGTATGTCTACGTACCCTCGTAGACCGAAAGCGGAAGTGTCAGTGTCAAAACCGGCGGATCTCGGGTAGGGGGTCCCGAACTGTGCGTCTAGGCCGGATGGTAACAGGAGGTAGGGAACACGATGTTTTACCCAAGTTCGGGCCCTCTCGATGGAGGTAAAACCCTACGTCCTGCTTGATTAATATTGATGATATGGGTAGTACAAGAGTAGATCTACCACGAGATCAAGGAGGCTAAACCCTAGAAGCTAGCCTATGGTATGATTGTTGTATATGGAGTTGATTGCCTACGGACTACAACCCTCCGGTTTATATAGACACCGGATAGGGTTAGGGTTACATAGAGTCGGTTACAATGGTAGGTGATCTTGAATATCCACATCGCCAAGCTTGCCTTCCACGCCAAGGAAAGTCCCATCCGGACACGGGACGAAGTCTTCAATCTTGTATCTTCATAGTCCAGGAGTCCGGCTGAAGGTATAGTCCGGCTACCCGAACACCCCCTAATCCAGGACTCCCTCAATAGCCCCTGAACCAGGCTTCAATGACGACGAGTCCGGCGCGCAAATTGTCTTCGGCATTGCAAGGCGGGTTCCTCCACCAAGTCCTTCATAGAAGATTGTAAACACCAAGAGTAGTGTCCGGCTCTGCAAAATAAGCTTCCACATATTGCCATAGAGAGAATAATATTAACACAAATCAAATCTGCTGACGTATTCCGCAGTGCGTCATCACACTACATCCAAGTCCTTCACTCGAATCGTTTTCACTTTTCCACCTCAGCATGTTTTGCGAGGCGGTTTCCTTGGCACGTCTTGTCAAAGCAGAGATCGTGTGCCCCCCTTTTACGGGATTCTCATCAATACGGACGTGGGAAACCCAATCGTGCCCGTTAGCATGTTTGCTCGATTAAAGGCGAGTCCCAAACGGTTACGGGGAGGGCTCCTGGTATTCAACCTCTTATAAAGAGACCAGGGCCTTACTCCTTTTCTCCAATCCCAAAACAAGTTCGCCCGTCGCCTCGAGTTCCAACACCCTAGGCTCCAGATTCCGGGCGCCTCAGACCTTCGACAATGTCCGATTCCGACCTTCAAGGCCGATTGCTAAAGTTGAGAGAGGCTAAGTTCTTGGCCGCCGAAATTCCGCACAGGTTGCCTGCTCAAAGGCAGGCTATCCCCAGTCCCCAGCCCGGTGAGAGCGTAGTGTTCATGTCTCACTTCCTTCGGGGGTTAGGCTTCCCGATGGATCCCTTTGTGAGGGGACTACTGTTTTATTACGGGCTGGAATTCCACGACTTAGCTCCGGAGTCCATCCTCCATATCTCCTCGTTTATCGTTGTATGCGAAGCGTTCCTCCGTGTTACCCCTCACTTCGGATTATGGCTCAAGACTTTCAAAGTGGAGCCGAAGATGATCAAGGGACGGCACGCAGAGTGCGGAGGCGCTGTTATAAGCAAAAATGCTGATGCTCCATGGCCCGAGGGCTCTTTTCAAGAGGAGCTGGGCTTGTGGCAACGAGAGTGGTTTTATATCACCGCTCCTCGGAGCGCCAAGTGGGTGGCGCTTCCTGCCTTTCGCTTGGGTCCCCCACCATGGCTAGCGCCATGGGTTAACAGAGGGTTAGATTGGGGTTTGCCCAAAGACGTGCCCTTGTTACAGGGACGAATTAAGGATCTCTTGGAAGGAGACCTTAGCTTGGTCAAGGTGACGCAGGTCATGCTGATTCGCTGAATATTTCCCAGCAAACATCGCCCCCTTCGCCTGTGGGAGTTTAATCTAGAGGGACCGCAAGCTCTCTAGAACTTTATGGGCGCAACGCCCGTGGAGATGTATAGACTGTTCTTCGGATCACAAGAGATGTGTCCGGATTTAACCGAGGACGCAGGCCTAAGCTGAAATCGCCCGGATACTCAAGTAAGCAACCTTGTGCCCGAACCTTCTATCCGTATAATTGTCATAAACTTGCTCCTAAAAGAGCTGTCCTTTTAAACAGGAGTGGATAGCGAAGGCAAAGCTGATCAGGTGTCCGGCTCCCCTTCCTGAAACCAGGCCGGATCCCGTGTTGGTCAGGATGCTGGAGATAATGCCTTTGGAGGGGGAGGACAAGGAAGCTATGGCCTCCTCGAAGGAGGCTGCTCCGAAGGGAGGAACCGACAATTCCTTTCCTAAGGGAAAGAAGAGAGCCGCCTCTGACGACCCGGAAACCATGGCCTCGAAGCGGGGGAGAAAATCCTCGTCAGAGGGTCCGACGCTGGGGAGTTCCTCGGTCGGACTATGCCCTCAAGGGGATCAGCCCTCCAGCGAGCCGTAAGTGGAGAAAGATTTTCCTTTTGAGGGATGAGGGAAATCCTTGATTTATATCTGAGAAGATTAACCAAACCTTTACCTTATAGCTCGGACCTCAGCCCTTCTCAGCAGAGCTCGTCTTTGGGGGATCTCCTTCCGGAGATGATGGAGAGCGGGACGCCTCCCCCTGCCGTGCCGCCTAGCGAGGCGGGCGACCCTGAGGTGTCGTCGCGGAGGGTTTCTCCGAATCCGGCAGGGGCAGAAGGTAGCTATGCGCCCCCCCGCCCCCCGAGGTTCTTCGTGTCCGGCCTTCAAAAGAGGTCATGGGACGAGCCCGGCACCGTCTAGTGCTCGGCCGGAGGAGCTAAAGATTCTGCTGGGGCGAGCTTCTATCTCAGAGGAGCACCGCGCATTGATGGGCACGGTGATTGAAAGGATTTCATCCGTAGAGAGCGGATTGTATGAGGCCGTCAAAAGTTTACTGACGGGTTTTGAGGTACATTAGATAATGTATACTTTTGTCAGTTGCGCATGAATAAGATGCGCCATGTGTAGATAGTAGCCCCTGAGACTCTGCGCGTCGTCAAGAAATGACGGCACGCGGAGGATCATAATCCCAGGTCTAAGATGTCGCCTTTGAATGTAGGCAGCAGGGTGTCCGGAATCAAGCCGAACTGACGATTCTGCCGAACTAAAGCGGCAACTGGACGTGGCAGATGCTGACATCACGCTTGTCAATAAGCGGCTTGATGAGGCTCAAGGTATGTAATTCCTCGGGCGGCATCAGGTAAGAACAGTTTTATGCCTATGTCTTACGATGTGTGTGCTTGACGCAGATGGTGCGGCCGCCATGGAGAGTCTTAGGGCAGAACTTGCCCGAGCTAAAGAACAAGCCAGCGAAAGTGATGCGGCCACCAGGAAAGCCCTTGAAGAGCTGAGAGCCGAACAGGCTGCTCAATGCCGAAGCAAGGAAGAGATGGCCGAGATGGCCGAAAAGTTAAAAAGCGCGACAGACCATTGTAGACTTCTTGAAAAACAAGACCAGGCAAAACAGACGGACTTAGAGAAGGCCGTTGCCAATGCCAAGGACGCGTGCTCTGCGATGAGAACTGCGAAGGAGGAGCTGCGTCAGGCCGAACAGATTGCGGCTGGAAAGCCCTTTATGCTGCGAAGGAAATTTTGCGATCCGAAGTTTGCTCCGTTGGACCGGATGTGGAGTGTGGAGGATACCTATCTGGACTTGGCAGCGAGTGCTGCTGATGCGACCGAACACTTTCGAGATCAGAAAGATCACGAAGTGGAAAAGCTTTTCTGGTCGCAGTTTCACAATCCAGAGCGTCCACTGGAAGTGGATGATCGTTTGGCTCAATGGGCCGAACTAAATAGGTTGTCTGGACTCGCCATGAAGTACGTCATGGGTCACCTGTGGCCGGGGAGATCGGAGCCGAAGAGTTATTTTAGCTTAGTGCAGCAATTCCTTGACGCGGTGCCGCGTATAAATGCAATGAAGAGGTCAGCATGCATAGAGGGCGCTAGGATGGCTCTTGCCCGTGTTAAGACATACTGGGCAGAGATGGAGACCACCGTTGTTGCGTCCCGAGATTCGGACAAAAGCCGAGTACCCTCCGAGCACTATTTTCAGGAAGTTCTTGAAGGCGCTCGTGTAATAGAGACGCAGTGCCCGAAAGATGCTATGTTATGATAGCATATGTAATTATAAAGTAATATTTTGATAAACTGTAGTGGCCTTTTTTATACTTGTGCCTCCAAGTATTGGGAACACCTCCTGTGCGGCCGTTTTAAGATATATAT
>NC_041388.1:663839369-663934780 GCF_002162155.2 Triticum dicoccoides | reverse complement strand
ATATACAAAATCTGAAAGATGGCAGTCGTTGGCTTCAGCCCCCACGCACATAGTGTGGGGGTGCTTGCAGAAGACGCATTTTCACACTTAACCCAACATCTTGGTCCTACAAAGGAGGTGATAGCGCAGCGGGCCAGGCAACCGGACTATAATGCTTTAACACTTTCACTTAGCCATAGGAGTTTGACAGTGAGACTATTTAGGTAGCCCCTTGGTGGCAACTGCGCTTGTCCGAGTTCGGGGCGCGTATGTGCCTGACCAAGAAGCGGCCCATCGTTAAAGCGGAGGAATCCGATAGATTCTGATAGGTCATCGAGTGGCTGACCAGTCTCACGCTACATCATGACAGTTAGTTTTCGGCTTTCTCTACTGAGGTGCTCGCCCGGCCGAACCGGGGCACAATCGCAGTAGTTCTCCTGGTGCTACCTTAGCCGATAGAGCGGAACGTAAGGTAGCCGAACTCAGGAGCCGGGCAACCCAACATTTGACCAAAGACATGATTCGGAGCTGATGCATATAATGCCAAAACTCGCGACGCCGAACACTCCCTAAGGTGTTCGGTCTTTATGAGTGCGGGCGAAACAACACTCTTTATTAAAAAAGAAAGCCCCTAGTGTCCAGGTACGTGCAAAAATTCTAACGTGGCCACATGCCAAGACGCCAGCCTCCTCCTTGGTTATATCAGAAAAAACCAGGGGATGTCTAGCAACAAGAGACAGTAAAAAAGGTTTACGCAGGGTCTTAATCTAAAAAGAATCCTTTAGGACGGGTCCCTACTGCACGTCTGCGCCTGTGTCTCCATTGTGCCGTATCCTGGACGGGCGCCGCACGACGTTCATCTGTAAAAGAGAAGAACTGAGTTGAAAACGGGTCGTGCCGAAAAAGTTTAAAATAAACAAAGTATAAAGTGAAATATATAAGATTAAGCTTTATTGTCTCTTATGCGTGGAGCCCCTAGTGCAGGGGTATATGGCTTCTAGGCCTGCATCAATGATGATTTTGCACCGAACTCGTCTATCCGCGTTCGTGGTCTTGAATGACCTATTTCGAAGTTTTTTGGCCGGTGAGGCCATTTTGCTGTGGGGCTGTCAAGCGGCCGCATAGTCCTCCGCTTGGGGAGGCGCACTTTAGTGCTTCCCCTTCAAAGAGATGATGCCTCGTGGACCAGGCATCTTAAGCGTAAGAGATGCATAATGCGGTATTGCGTTAAAGCGAGCGAAAGCTTCGCGTCCCAGTAGTGCTTGATAGCGACTTGAGAACGGAACGATATGGGGTCAGCTTTTCGCGGCGGAAGTTATCGGCAGAGACGAATATGACTTCGAGCTGGAGAAAACCCGTATAATGGGTGTCCGGACCAGGTATTACCCCTTGAAAGGAGGTTTTGCTGCGGCGGATTCTTGCTGGGTTTATCCCCATGTGTTGGATTGTATCTTGATATATCAGATTTAGTCCACTGCCGCCGTCCATAAGGACATTTGAAAACTGGAGCCCGCCAATTATTGGATCGAGTATCAAGGCAGTCCAGCCTACATTCTTGATATTTCTAGAATAATCTAGCTGATCGAAGATGATCGGTTTTGACAACCAGTGGCAGGACCCTTTGGGGATGGGCCGTGTGGTGCGTACCTTTACGGGCGCCGCACGTTTTGTTATGTGAAGTGAGTTCACTGTTTTTACTTCTTGTGGGAAGTTCTTTTGTTTCCTGGTGCTCTGCTTTTGGGGTTCGTCCTCGTCTTCGCTTGGTGTGTCGAGCCCCTTGTGTTCGGCATTGAGTCTGCCGGATTGTTTGAAAACCCAACAGTCTCTGTGGGTATGGTTAGCAGGCTTCCCGGGAGTATTGTGTATCTGACATATCCTGTCCAGGATTTTATTTAGGTTGGATGGATCGTCCCCATTATCCTGTGGGGGCGATTTTGCCTGATTTTGTCGTGAGCCTTTGAATCCAGCATTGACTACCGTGCTCTTCGGACTTTTGTCCTTAGTCCGGCAACGGTCCTTGTTGAGTCGCGCTTTTCCGTTTCCATCCCTAGTTTCGGATGTACTTGGATCACTGGGGCTGCACCTTGCCAACCAGCTGACCTCCCCTGCACAAAAGCGGGTCATGAGGCTTGTTAGTGCGGCCATTGTTCTTGGCTTTTCTTGGCCGAGGTGTCTGGCGAGCCATTCATCTCGGACGTTATGCCTGAAAGCTGCTAAGGCTTCGGCGTCCGGACAGTCGACTATCTGATTCTTTTTAGTGAGGAATCTATTCCAGAACTGCCGAGCTGATTCTCCAGGTTGTTGAGTTATGTGACTAAGATCGTCTGCATCCGGAGGGCGGACATAGGTCCCTTGAAAGTTTGCTCGGAAAGCATCCTCGAGCTCTTCCCAGCTTCCAATTGTGTTTTCGGGAAGGCTTTTAAGCCAATGCCGGGGTGGCCCTTTAAGCTTAAGGGGTAAATATTTTATGGCGTGGAGACCATCTCCTCTAGCCATGTGTATGTGGAGGATATAATCCTCGATCCAAACTCCAGGGTCTGTTGTTCCATCGTATGCCTCTATGTTTACGGGTTTGAATCCCTCTGGAAATTCATAGTCCAGGACCTCATCGGTGAAACATAGGGGGTGTGCGGCGCCTCTGTATTTGGGTGTGCCGGATTCTGATGATGGCTTCATAGCGTTGCTTACGAGAGCTTGCTTTCTTGGCCCATAAATGGACCTGACTGGGCCATGATGCGAATCCTTAAGTGGGTCGCATGCCGATTTAGGTGCGGCACCGCTTGCCGCTTTATGGGGTCATCTATCCGACCGTGTGGCTTTCTCATTTTTTGAATGCGAGGGCTCTTGGGCCTCTTCATCGAATTCAGGCAGTAGCTTTCTTTTCGGATAGCTTTTAGTGCGGCGACTGTCGCCGTATTTATCTGCGGTATTGATTACTTTGCTCCATCTAATCCGGAGTGCATCTTCCGCTGTTTTTAGCTTCCGCTTCTGCTTTTTTAGGCTGCGTGCAGTTGCAACGAGCCTCTCGTGGAGATTCTTCTGCTCCATAGGTTTATCCGGCATGAGGTCGTCCGGAATGTCGTTTTCGCCGGAGGCGGGATGTTCGGTTTCTGTATCCGTGTTGCCCTGTTCGGACGGTTGCTCTAAGGCCTGCTCGTCGTCTACCGGCTCGTCCTGCTCTATGGCTGGGTTTTTGTCGAGGCGGGACTTGGGTCGGCGTTTACGCCGACGCTTTGATTGTTTTTCGGGGGGTCGATCTCCCGTCCCATCCCCTTTTTCCTTGTTGTCGCTTCCTTTAGGGGTATCCACCATGTACACATCGTGAGATGAGGTGGCTGTCCAATGCCCTATGGGCGTTGGTTCATCGGTATCTCCTGCATCGTCATCCATGCTGTTGATGTCTCCGGAGTCGAAGTTGAGCACGTCGTTTAAATTGTCGACAGTGGCTACCAAGTGGGTGGTGGGTGGGCTTTGAATTTCTTCATCGCCCGTATCCCATCCTCGTTGACCGTAGTTCGGCCAGGGCTCTCCTGATAAGGAGAGAGACTTGAGAGAGTTCAGGATATCGCCACAAGGCGAGTGCTGAAAGATGTCTGTGGCGGTGAACTCCATTATCGGCGCCCAATCGGATTCGATCGGCAGGGGCGCGGGGGGTTCGGAGTTCGGAAAGGAGTCTGGATCCTTGGAGTCACGGATCATGCAGAGTGCGGGGCTAGCGTTCGGCTCGATCGCCTTTGAGATCGAAGCCCCCGAGGTAACGTCCAACCGCTCATCCTCGATTGGCGCAATAGGCTCCAAGTTAGGGGTCGGAACCGATGCGTGTGCGGCCTCCAGGACACTGTCCGGAGGCAGAGCTAGATCATGCCCCTCAAGATAGTGCGGCACGCTTGGACGTGGCTCGAACCCGTCGAAGATCAAGTCTCCGCAGATGTCAGCCGTGTAGTTTAAGCTTCCAAACCTGACTTGATGGCCAGGGGCGTAGCTTTCGATCTGCTCCAGGTGGCCGAGCGAATTGGCCGCAGAGCGAAGCCACCGAAGACGAAGATCTGTCCGGGGAGAAAAGTCTCGCCCTAGACCGCATCGTTGTTGATGATCAAAGGAGCTGTCGGGCCTAAAGGCGACGACACAGAGGAACCCTCAATGAAAGCACCAATGTCAGTGTCAAAACCGGCGGATCTCAGGTAGGGGGTCCCGAACTGTGCGTCTAGGCCGGATGGTAATAGGAGGCAGGGAACACGATGTTTTACCCAGGTTCGGGCCCTCTCGATGGAGGTAAAACCCTACGTCCTGCTTGATTAATATTGATGATATGGGTAGTACAAGAGTAGATCTACCACGAGATCAAGGAGGCTAAACCCTAGAAGCTAGCCTATGGTATGATTGTTGTATATGGAGTTGATTGCCTACGGACTACAACCCTCCGGTTTATATAGACACCGGATAGGGTTAGGGTTACATAAAGTCGGTTACAATGGTAGGAGATCTTGAATATCCGCATCGCCAAGCTTGCCTTCCACGCCAAGGAAAGTCCCATCCGGACACGGGACGAAGTCTTCAATCTTGTATCTTCATAGTCCAGGAGTCCGGCTGAAGGTATAGTCCGGCTACCCGAACACCCCCTAATCCAGGACTCCCTTAGGAAGCGTTTATCAACGCGGTTGATGTAGTCGTACACCTTCACGATCTGTCCTGATCAAGTACCGAACATACGGCACCTCCGCGTTCAGCACACATTCAGCTCGATGATGTCCACGCCTTCTTTATCCAGCAAGAGGGGCGAAGTAGTAGATGAGTTCCGGCAACACAACGGCGTGGTGACGGTGTTGGTGAAGAACAATCTCCGCAGGGCTTCGCCTAAGCACTACGAAAACTATTATGAAGGATAAACTAGAGGGGACGGGGTTGCTGGCACACGGCTTGGTGTTTCTTGATGTTTCTTGGGTGCTAGCCCTACCCCTCTATTTATATGTTGAGCCTTGGGGTCGAAACTTGGAGTAAAAGCCTCCGCAAAGTCGGTTTCACCGGAAAGACAAGAGTCCTTCTCAGACTCCAGGGCCAGACGCCAGGGTTCCCGGTGTCAGGACCCAGACGCCAGGGACCCTGGCGTCTGGCCCCTGGACTCCCCAAAACTTACTTTTGCGCTTTCCAAAAACCTTATGGGCTTTCCCCTTTGGCCTAAATAAAGTGTTCTCGTACCCAAACATTTTGGGAAACATCCGGAACCCCTTTCGGTGAATTCCAGAACCCTTCCGGAGACCAAACACTATTATCCCATATATCAAACTTTATCTCCGGACCATTCCAGAGTTCCTCGTCATGTCCGTGATCTTACCCGGAACTCCGAACAACATTCGGTTGCCAACATACATAACTCATAAATAATATATCGTCAACGAACGTTAAGCGTGCAGACCCTACGGGTTCGAGAACTATGTAGACATGGCCGAGACACTTCTCTGGTCAATAACCAATAGCGGAACCTGGATGCCCATATTGGCTCCTACATATTCTACGAAGATCTTTATCGGTCGAACCGCATAACAATATACGTTGTTCCCTTTGTCATCGGTATGTTACTTGCCCGAGATTCAATCATCGGTATCTCAATACCTAGTTTAATCTCGTTACCAGCAAGTCTCTTTACTCATTCCGTAATGCATCATCCCGTAACTAACTCATTAGTCACATTGCTTGCAAGGCTTGTAGTGATGTGCATTAACGAGAGGGCCCAGAGATACCTCTCCGACATTCGGAGTGACAAATCCTATTCTCGATCTATGCCAACTCAACGAACACCATCGGAGACACCTGTAGAGCACCTTTATAATCACCCAGTTACGTTGTGACGTTTGGTAGCACACGAAGTGTTCCTCCGGTAATCGGGAGTTGCATAATCTCAGTCATAGGAACATGTATAAGTCATGAAGAAAGCAATAGAAGTAAACTAAAACGATCAAGTGCTAAGCTAACGGAATGGGTCAAGTCAATCACATCATTCTCCTAATGATGTGATCCCGTTTATCAAATGACAACTCATGTCCATGGTTAGGAAACATAACCATCTTTGATCAACGAGCTAGTCAAGTAGAGGCATACTAGTGACGTTTGTTTATCTATTCACACATGTATTATGTTTTTGGTTAATACAATTCTAGCATGAATAATAAACATTTATCATGACATAAGGAAATATAAATAACAACTTTATTATTGCCTCTAGGGCATATTTCCTTCAATGACATGATCGAGGCTCACGAAGATACCATCTCTAAGATGGAGGGGCATAGTCATGACTATGCCGACGAGATCTCGGATCTCTCTAATGCGCTTGAGGAAGAGCATGGTCACCGTTTGGCTCTTGAGGAGTCACACAACGATGATCATGCTAGATTAAAGAAAGATCTTGATCATGCACTTGTTATGTCTCGTGTGCTAAATTCCGAGAAGGCTAAAGTTGGGGTTGATCTTGCTAGACTCAAGGAAGAGTTTGATTTACTTGACAAGGCTCACAAGGCCTTGAAGGGTACTCATGCTAGCCTTAAGGAGTCTCATGATCAATTCCAAGTGAAGCTAACTAAGGAGAAAGCCACTTTTCCTCATATGGTTTTAATTGATAATGCAAATGCTACTAACCCATGTTGTGAGCATGTGCATCTTGTGGAGGAGAATTCTAAGTTGAAGAAGCAACTTGAGAAAGGCCTTGTGTCATGCATAAAAGGTGAGAAAAGCCTCAATGACCTTTTGAGCAATCAAAAGGAAGTTGTGGCTAAGGAGGGAATTGGGTTCGCACCCAAGTCCAAGAACAAGAAGAAGAATGACAAGGCCAAACGACCTCCTCCTCTCGAGCAAACTTTTGTAAAGGAGGGAGAAGGTGCTTTCAAGGAGAAGAAGGACAATGTGAAGGGTGGTAATGTCAAGAAGGGCAATGCCACTCCTTCCAACAAAGCCGGTGACTTTAACCCTTCTTATGTGTTGTGTCGTGCTAGTGATGGGCATGTCTATGCCAAATTTGTTGGTTCCCCTTATGAGTACATTGAATGGTCTATTTGGGTTCCTAAGACCCTTGTTACTAACATTAAAGGACCTATTACAAAATGGGTATCTAAAACCAAGCATTGATCTCTTGTAGGTGTTTGCTTCCGATGGGGGATCATGGTTGCTCGATATTGGAGCCACTAATCATATGACCGGAAGCAAGGATTTGGTGGTGGACGTGCACAAGATTCCATCTATGCCCACCAATGTCGAGTGGGGTGATGCATCATCTTCTAAGGATTGGGTCTTGGCAAGGTAGTCATTTCTCATGATCTCACGATCGAGAAAGTCATGCTTGTCGAGTCACTTGCATACAATTTACTTTCCGTTCGTCAACTTGCACTCATGGGCTTTGCTACCTTCTTTGATATTGATACCTTGGCCCTCTTGTGGAGCAAGACTCTTAAAGTAGCCTTTATTGGGCATGTCGAGAACGATCTCTATGTGATTAACTTTTTGGAGCGACCCACTAAGACCACGACATGCCTAATGGCTAAAGTTGACGTGGATGGCTTTGGCATCGCCGTTTAGCCCATGTCAATATGAGATCTTTGCAAAGTCTTCTTAAGGGGGACCATGTACGTGGACTAATAAATGTTAGTTTTACCAAAGATCGTGCTTGCAGTGCTTGTATCGAAGGAAACCTTCATGAGAAGGCTCACCCTCCCACGACTATCATCTACTCGAAGAGGCCTTTGGAGCTCCTTCACTTGGATCTCTTTGGGCCTCCATCCTTTGATAGTCTTGGGGGTAGGAAGTATTGCTTGATGATTGTGGATGATTATTCAAGATACACTTGGGTATACTTCTTCAAGAGGAAGAGTGAGACCCAACAAACCATCATTGATTTTGTAAATGAAGCTCAATGCCAACACAATGCAAAGATCTTGACGATAAGAAGTGACAATGGCACCGAGTTCAAGAACTACACCTTGGATGAGTTTCTTAGTGATGAGGGGGTCAAGCATCAATATTCTGCACCGTACACCCCTCAACAAAATGGTTTCTTGTGCGGAGAAGAGTCGCTGACACATGCAAATTTCCGGTGCAAAATGTATATATTGAAACTTTTGAGGAACATTTTTGCATTCTATTGCTTTAGTATTTTTTCATAAAAGGTCGAGTCGGGAGAGGCATCCGGCGGGAGAGAACCGGGCAAGCGCAGGTTTGTTGACAACATTGCAAGCATGCGGATATGGTGCGGATTTCTTTTTTACCCGAGCGGAGAAAGTTCTGGAGGAGGATGTACGGTGGTGGGAGGTGTGCGGGCGTGTGATTTTTGGATAATGTGTTTTTCAATTACGTGATATATGATGTGACGATTTATTTTCTAATAGAAGTGTATTAAGGTGCAATGATTCCTAATTAAGGTGTTCTAGAAATGATACATGCTATATGGTGTGACGATTTGTTTCCTAATAAAGATGTAATTAAGTTGCATTGGTTTCTAATTAAGGTGTTGTGGAGATGATTAACATTAATAATTGTTAAAAATGTGAATTTTGATGTGATACAAGATTGGGACAATCTGGTCCATCGATGAATGATGGATTTGTGGGTGAGGTATAATGTTTCTGCCTCAACTTGCTTGTTTAATAATAGTGCAGATAAGACACATTTTTATATTTTATATATTTGGATATTGTGGATATAGATAGTTTTTTTTTCTGTAAGTTTGATCAAAGTTTACAAAGTTCGACTCATCAAAAAAAAATTACAGGCAGTGATCTGCGCCGGCCCAACAGTTGGGTCGGTCGAGCCTAGGCCATCCGATGCACTGCCTCCCAACCGTCAGATCGAGCCCTTCTGTATCGCCGTCTACCTTCCGCATCGTCTTTTCCCTCGATAATAAGCGCGATTGAGACGAGCCACGACAAGCGCCATGGGCCATCCCACACCCAGCCGTGGGCATCTACCTCACCGTTCGTCGCTCGCCGTCGCCGCTCGCCAGTTGGAGCACAGGTGCTCCATGGCCTGCCCCCTCTTATGCAGCAAAAAAAATGGACCCAACAAAGAAAATCAACCCTGCCAGTCCCTGGAGTTTGTCGCCATTGCAGCTCTGTCGGGAAGCCACCACAGTAGTCAGTTGCATCAATGGTGAGGTGCCGACTCAAGCTTTTTGTCGCGGTCTCTGGTTGAAGCTTTTCAGAAATAGAGTTGAAGCTTTTATGTCAACAATTACAACGTTTTCATTGTGTACTCGTAGGGGTGAAGCTTTCTATACAATTGATTGAAACTTTGTATAAAGCGGGTTGAAGCTTTTCAATTCACGGTTGAAGCTTTCCAGTTCGACGGTTTTAGCTTTTTTGTTTCTTCCGTAGTGGTCGCATGAAACTTATTTATTTCATCGGTTGAAGCTTTTTCAAATACAGTTTGAAGCTTTCCCATAAACGGTTGTAGCTTTTTCAGTTTGTATGGGTGGTCTGTTGAAACTTTTGCAAACTACGATTGAAGCTTTCATATGAATGATTATAGTTTTTTCCAGTCATGGTGTCCAGTTGAAGCTTTATATACGAGTGATTGAAGCTTTTGAATCAATCAGTTGCAGTTTTCTGGGTCATCGGTTGCAACATTGGTGCAGGCGCCGCCGAGCTTGTAGCATCTTCGGTGGATGGTTCCAGCACATGTGCAGCTGGTCGCAGATGGCATATCCATGGCGGCTTCCATCGGGGCGGGAGGAACTTGCGGTCGGGGGGCGGCGGAGAAGTGGGCAAGGACGCTGAGGTTGGAGATAGGGACCTGCATGGGATTGGTGCTAGCCGGCGGCAGGATCCAAAGGAGAAGACAAGGAGTGTGGCCACCAGCGCGCTAGGCTGAGAGAGGAGGGGATCGGGAGAAAGAAAAGGGATAAGGTGGGCCATGGTGATGCACAAGGCGTACAATCGGGGCTCATCGCGTGGCTGGCGAGCGACCGGCCGAATCCTTCAACCGGCCTACCGCGCCCAAACGTTTACCTAGTCAAATCACCGTTTGATTGATTTAATTTAGTTCGTGCAGTCAGTCCCATCGTGCCCGTGCTCTACATATCCGCGGGACAACGACGGACCGCATCCAGGCCCTACCCGCCTCTCCGATTTCCCACATCGTACCCTCCCTCAGGCCCACTCTCTCTCGCCACACAGTCAACCGCATCATGGCGGCGGCCGGGCTCGCGCTCTCGGTGCGCCCCGCGCAGCCGTCGACGCGCGTGCCGCGGAGGACTCTCGCGCCGTCGCTGCCGCACGGGCGCCTCGCCTTCGCCCGCCGCGCGAGCGCCCCTCCTCCGTTGCTGCCGCCTCGCGCGCGCCCCGGCGTCGCGTGCCGCGCCGCCACGGCCTTCCAGAAGCTCGACGCCGTCGGTGAGTCCCCCACTCCCGCCCGCCCCGTGCTACGCGCGGGCTGGACATTCTGCTCTGCAACCTCGCGGCGCTGATTCTCTGCGGCTTTGCGCGACTGACTGGCTGACTGAATGCGGATTGTCTGTCGCGCGCGCGTGCAGCGGTGCGTGAGGAGGAGGAGGCCTTCAGGGAGGCGGCGGCGGCGGGGCACACGCTGCTGCCCCTCCAGCGCTGCATCTTCTCCGACCACCTCACGCCGGTGCTCGCCTACCGCTGCCTCGTCCGGGAGGACGACCGCGAGGCGCCCAGCTTCCTCTTCGAGTCCGTCGAGCAGGCCTCCGAGGGCACCAACGTGGTTCGTCCCTGAACCGACGGCCTCACGATTGGCTGATGTTTATTATCCATTCGTATCCTCCCAAGAGAAAATCGGAATCATTTGAATCTGTCGCGTGCCGGGTTGTTGGTTGGCCTGCAATCTGCAATCTGCAGGGGAGGTACAGCGTGGTGGGGGCGCAGCCGGCCATGGAGATCGTGGCCAAGGCCAACCAGGTGACGGTCATGGACCACGAGATGAGGACCAAGGAGGAGCAGTACGCGGCTGACCCGATGACCGTCCCAAGGGACATCATGGAGCAGTGGAATCCGCAGATTACGCTTGATGGCCTGCCTGATGCCTTTTGTGGTAAGAGTTATATACGTGTGTCACTTTCACCTTATTGCTCTACAAATTCTGTGATGTAGTGGGGCATGCAGTTAGTGCTTGCTAATTAAGCATATTAACATGGTCCTTTTTGGCCATGCCACATTGGGTCGAACAGATCCATTGTGGATGCCTTTTTCATCTACAGAGTGTGATCTTCATCCTTTGTTGAGCGCTGGTTATGTTTTTCAGAAGAATCTTAATTGTGTTTGGAAAATATATAGGAGGATGGGTTGGATTCTTCTCATATGATACGGTGCGTTATGTTGAGACAAAGAAGCTTCCGTTTTCTAAGGCGCCAGAGGATGATAGGAACCTTCCTGACATTCATTTAGGCCTCTACAATGACGTAGTCGTTTTTGATCATGTTGAAAAGGTATGGGTAATTACGGAACACGTTTATGCATTTTCCTTAATTTCATATCATTTGATTTCTATATATATTTGTTGTATATCCAATTTTCCTTATTCTAAATATATTTGCGAGACTGAAGCAAATTCTTGATAAGAATGCATATCAGTTATGAGCTTATATAAAATACATCTCAAATAAGCTAATTTCTTCAGATATTTCAAGGCATTTGCCTCATATGATGTGTTTTGTTCGATGCAGAAAACACATGTTATTCATTGGGTGAGGTTGGACTGCTATCACTCAATTGATGAAGCATACGAAGATGGGAAAAACCGGTTGGAAGCTTTGTTATCAAGATTGCATAGCAGTAATGTGTGAGTTGTGAAATTTGGCCAACTCCTTTTATATGTGTTAGTTCCTTTTCTTCTAATTTTCTATTTCCCACTGATCTAGTTCAATGAAATATTGATGTAGCCCAACCCTTTCTGCTGGATCTATTAAGCTTAACGTTGGGCAATTCGGCTCAGCGCTACAAAAATCAACAATGTCTAGCGAGGACTATAAGAAGTCTGTTGTGCAAGCAAAAGAGCACATTCTAGCAGGTGATATTTTTCAAGTAGTACTAAGCCAACGTTTTGAGAGACGTACATTCGCCGACCCTTTTGAGGTGTATCGCGCGTTGCGTATTGTCAACCCTAGTCCTTATATGGCCTATCTACAGGTAATGTGAATATTGGCAGTATTCTATGCGGGAAAAGTCATGATCGTGACACATAATAATCAGTAAGGTTAATCTCCTGTAACATTATTGCAGGCACGAGGTTGTATTCTTGTAGCATCAAGTCCTGAGATTCTTACTCGGGTCGCAAAGGTAAGCCAAAATAGGGAGTTTTATCTTTTGCATCTTTTGTTATGGGCTTGCTTCCAAACCTTGTTTGTAACTGCAATATGTAGTGGAAGTTAACCTTTCGTATCGAATGTGTTATCTATTTGCTTTACAAGATGGAGACAATTTTATAGTTATCATTCTGTTGTCGTGTGCTAATAATTCAAGAAAGATATTGCAGGAACTCTTTGATATTTGCATGACCACAATCTTCTAGAAAAGTTGTAGGTGCCAAATGAACAACATGACCTGTTATTTTTCCTTTTCTCAGAGGACAGTTGTCAATCGGCCTCTTGCTGGAACAATCCGTAGAGGAAAAACAAAAGCTGAAGACAAGGTTTTAGAACAGCTCCTGTTGAGTGACGAAAAACAGCGTGCCGAGCACATTATGTTAGTAGATCTAGGTCGGAATGATGTTGGAAAGGTTTGTCTTTCACCCATTTATTTTATAGTTTCCCTTCAATTCAATCTCTAATACATTTCACAATTTGCCAAATAAAGATTGGTAAGGTACCCATGTGCCATCAAGTTCCTCCTGGCCACCATTTATTCCGGCTGGCAACTATTGACATCCATTTCCATTTTGTTAGTGGCGCATTAGTGATAATAAAATCTATACTTAGTTAGATCCAGTGGAATTTTATCCTAATTTCAAGCAAGCAATCTTGTTTGATCAAAACCTGTTGGCTGTTTTGGTACACTTTTGACTTCATCTAGTTTGAGTTGTGTTCAACTTCGCCATTTTTTCCAGGTGTCCAAACCAGGAACAGTAAAGGTGGAGAAATTGATGAATATTGAGCGATATTCTCATGTCATGCATATTAGCTCGACGGTAAGTCAGTCTAATTCTTCAGACAAACAACTTCAAAGTCATTTGATGCAATATCATAATATACACAATCAACATTGTATATCTTCTCCATTTTCTTGAAGCAAATAGATCTAACGATATCCATTTGTTTTTGATGAAATTGTGTTATTCTCATAATGTGTGGGTCTACTTCTGTAGGTTACTGGGGAGCTGTGTGATGATCTTACATGTTGGGATGCCCTGCGAGCTGCATTGCCTGTTGGAACCGTCAGTGGTGCTCCCAAGGTAAGTGCATGCTTGCTGCTATCACATCATCATCTAGATGCATTGAAACTGAAAAACTGTTTTGGAAAAAACAACGGCGATGCAGTATAGATAAGTGTCAAATCAATCATATTTCTTCGAATTCTAGAAAGCTGTTGTTGAAATTCAATTCGTCCATGATTCAACCCTGAATTCACTGAGCAAGCCCCCACATGCTTCCTTCTGAAACTCACCAGGTGAGAGCGATGGAGCTGATTGACGAGATGGAAGTGACGATGCGCGGTCCATACAGCGGCGGCTTCGGTCAGATCTCCTTCCATGGCGACATGGACATCGCCCTCGCGCTGCGCACCATCGTCTTCCCGACGGCGTCCCGGTTCGACACCATGTACTCATATGCCGCCGACAGCAGCAACGCACGCCAGGAGTGGGTGGCGCACCTTCAGACCGGCGCCGGGATCGTCGCCGACAGCAAGCCGGACGACGAGCAGCAGGAGTGCCAGAACAAGGCAGCCGGCCTCGCTCGTGCCATCGATCTTGCCGAGTCGACGTTCCTGGATTTCTCCGGCATGTAGGGCATGTTTGCTTTCATTTCTCCGCTTTTGAAGCCTGTGGCAGAGACCTTCAGAGCGTGCGTGTTTGCTGTGGGTTCTTTGCTGCTCCGAATAAACAGTAGTAGCTAGTGTAATAAGTTCAGTCAATAAAATGTACAGCAGACTGGACACTTGCTTTTCTGCCATTCCATTATATTTATGTTTCGTGATATTTTGTTTAACAGAATTGTTCAAGCATGATATCTTTGCTCTGATGGTGTCAGTTTTCTGGTAATTTTACAGGTAAAATTTACCACAAGTGTTACAAAATTCGCCAGATAGTTGTTACTATGACAATATAAAGAACATTACTGTGTGAACCAATCATGGATTGAGTTAATATAGCCTGCAAAATAACCCATGGGTTAGTATGTTCAAAAACTTTGTAAGGAAAAGAACAAGCAGATGTCACCCTGAATATCTAGCACAGACTAAGGACTAACAAAATTGTTCACCTTGTACAAGTACAAACATCAACCCAGACTAGAACAGCAACGGCAGTGCATGCCCTGAGTTTTATCTCCGTGATTTCCGGTACCGTTCTTCCTCTTCGTCACCCCTTCTTTCGTGACGGCCACCAGAGTCTCTGTCGTGCCTAGACCGTCTGCTCTCTGATCTATCTTCTCTTCCCCTGTCATCGCCTCTCTGCCTGTCGCCTCTTGATCTCTCAGGGGATTTCTCATGCCTGTTCCTGTCCCTATCTTTTGTGTCTGATCTATCTTCTCTTCCCCTGTCATCGCCTCTCTGCCTGTCACCTCTTGATCTCTCGGGGGATTTCTCGTGCCTGTTCCTGTCACTATCTTTTGTGTCTCTATCGCCGTGTCTCGACCTAGAATCTCGGTCCCTGTGCAACTCTGATCTTGAGGATTGACCATCCCTATCCCCTGATCTCGTCTCTTCTTTATTCCTGTCAGGGAAATTTTTGTGGCTCTTTGGTGGATCGTGGTCATGCTGCCGTCTTGCATTGCTGTCCTCCCAAGAACCTCGATCAGTGTTTGCATTCCTCTGAAAATAGAATTCATGAAATCAGAATTAGCTGCCAAGCAATGGCTTACTGGGACGACTGAACAACATTACTGATGAACCATACGACCAAGTATAAAGGACATATTTCCAGCCAGGCAACAATAAAAATGCGCACCCATAACCATAAATTGGTGAGTTATTATTACAGTACATTCAGTGAAGCATGTAGCATGCTGCAAAAATATCATAAGTCATGCCCAAAGCGACAATCTCTAGCATACAGCCATATCTAGCGCAATGCAATAAAAAAATGGTGCTTGTGTTTCCAACAACAAATGTTAAAACCTCTGGCAATGTGGGAATGTTCTCCGAAACGACATATCTGCTACGGACTTCATGAAATATATTTTGCAGGTAATGGCTCATCCAACTGAAGTACAAACACTAAAGGCCTAACTGTTATAAGCACAAGTTTTCAGCATATTTCCTTGATAAAATATCAATATAAACACTCTAAATGGACGTCGTGGCGAAATGATAAGCAACTCATTTTCTATTAATAACTAAACTGGCAATATAACACGTTCATATTGCGAGAAAACTTATCGTGGAAATTAACACAAACTATGTAGTCTGTTGCCATGTGTGCTCTCCTATATAACTACTTGGTAGATGCACAAGCAGGACAGTTACCTGCTCATCATGTGAAAATCTGCAGGAAGCTCTGCGACTGCACTCGCCTTTCTGGAAAGCGTAGCAGACGCCACGGCCCTGGACAGCTACCTGCTCATCATGCGAAAATCTGCAGGAATCTCCCCGACTGCATTCGCCTTTCTGGAAAGCATAGCAGATGCCACGGGATTCCCCCTTATTTTGTGGACCACGGTGCCTGTCATGCTCCCATTTTGGGTCATCCTCCTTAGAACCCCAACCAGTGTTTGCATTTCTCTGAAATATAACCATGAACACCAGAATTAGTTGGCAATCATGACGGTTCAGTGGAAGTACTTAAGAAGGTTACCGATAAACTATAGGGCCTAGTACAAAGGGCAAATGTTTCCAGCCAAGTAACATTATAATAACACATTTGTAATCCAATATTAGTGATTGGTTTGTGCATTTGGAGAAGCAGATAACTATTGCGGAAATAACAATAAAATTGTCCGAAAGTAAATAATCTATAGCATGTAACCAAACCTAGAACAAGTCAACAATGGCATAAATGGAGCATGTACTTGCAACAACTACTGGTCGTTCACCCCATTCTTTCATTGAATTCTGCAACATATGCTTTGGAAGGTTATAAGGTCATTTGACTGAAGTAAAATGATGACCACAACAAATGTAAAGGCCTTACTGTACAAGTATAAGTTTCCAGCATATCTTTATCTTGAGAAATGCAGGTGTACATTATTACCACAGACTGTTATTTCACAGACGATTGGAGTGAACTGTCAGGAACTAATTTTCTACTCCCTCCGTAACTTGATATAAGACGTTTTTGACACTATCGTGAAAGAACTTCTCTCGTGCAAATTACTACGAGGCAGGTTGTGAATCGCTTGTGTGCATTCCTAACGAATAAGCAGTAAAGCCCTTGCTTTTACACTGGACCAGTACCCTGCCATGAACCCTGGTTGTATTTATTTGTATATAGTCCTGCTGCAATTAGGCAACAGACTCTGTTGTCCTTGTAACTATTCTAGATAGCCTAGTTAGTCTAGTTAGTCTAGATAGTCTAGATAGTCTAGTTAGTGTTTTATTTCTGCAAGACCTTGGTGCTCTGTTTTTCTAATAAATGGCTGTGGGTCTTTTTGCCTCACAGTGTTCAGTCAAAAAAAAAAAATCACTGCGAGCACGATGGTGAATAGGTTGTGTGTATTGCTAGCAAAAAAAAATTGAATAACAATTTGAAAATTTGAGAAGCAGGATAGATACCTGTTCATCATGGGAATATTTGCAGGCATCTCCACGGTTGCACTCGCCTTTCTGGAAAGCATAGCACACGCCGCGCTCCTCCCTCTTCTTCTGCAGCTCCTCCTCGTCCTCCTCCTCCTTCTTCTTGTACTTCTCCACATGGTCAACCCTGATGATCCTCCCAAGAACCTTAGCCCCATTCAAATTATCTACGCAGCCGAGACGAAGCGAAACAAACATTAGCAGTTCAGCAAAGCACCATTCGGAATCACACACAGAAGCGGCCTGGTAGGAAAGGGGAAAGGGGCCTCACCGACGGCAAGAACCGTGCTCCTCTGGTCCTCATACGCGACGAACGCGAAGCCCTTGGACTTGCCGGTGGCCTTGTCGCGCACGAGGTTCACGTCGACCACCTCGCCGTACCTGAGAGAGGAGATCGGGAGCCGGTCAGAACCCTGCCAAATCCGTCGGGAGGGGGGAACGGGCGGAAAATCTAGGTCGGGGGGTGCGGTCTGATACTCACTGCGCGAAGACGGCGAGGAGGTCGCCCTCGGTGAGGTCGAAGGGGACGCCGCCGACGAAGACGTAGGCGGAGCCCCTGAACTTGGCGTGCCACGAGGCGTCCTCGCTGAGGCCCAGCGCCGCCTCCTTCTGGTTTATCACCTGCGTCCGCTTCACCTGCGTCAGGGGATTCATCTTCCCCGACTCGCCGCCGCCGCCGCCGCCGCCGCCGCCGAGATGGGTCGGACCCCTCCCCTCCCCTCGCTGGAGGGAACCGGCGGTACTCGTGCGGAATCTTGGGCAGAATTTCTCGAAGGGGCAGCGGATTGGGAGATTTGGAGGGGAAGAAGGTGGGGATTTTTTTGGTTAGGGTTCTTGGCTAGTCCAACCGCCTGGGGTTGGTCCTAGGGTGCAATCTCCACCGTAGATTTTATATCTAACGTCGGTGGTAATGCCACCCCTTTCCAGTCTACGCTAACCCAACGGGGGAATAAGATTTTTGGACGTTCAATAACCCAAAGGGGGAATGAGATTTTTGAACTGCGGCCTAACCGGCGTCTTACACAGAGACTGCGGCCTAGCCAGAAAAATCACTATCGCCGCTGAGATCCATGCCATTTGCCTGAAGTCGCTATCCATAGACCTCACTTTGAAGCAACGCCAAACAAGCTGCTCTGGCTATGGTGATCGAGTTAGCTCCAAGACAATGTCTCCATGAAGGTCAATGATGAAGTAATCGCTGCCATTTTCTATCCCAGAAGGGGAGCATGGGTTTCCCCCAAAGCAAAGACCATGAGCGGAGGAGAGGAACAATGATGCAGCTCCCCCGACAAGGATTACAACGCCCAGAGGTGTCATTGCCGCTGCTCATGGCACGAAGCCGAGACAAGGTTTCCCCAACTCCCCTCACACCCTCCCCTACACATCAACCACCAGGTCCAAAGACGTCTTTCCCAGCAACCGCTGCCACCTCGAACTAGCTTTTCTTTGAGGTACCTATAGGGGTACGGAAAAGATTGGAATTATATCGATCTCGATTTTTCTGGCAAATTGATGAAAACAAAACTAAGTATAGGTTGGCCAAATGGGACATTATTTGTAGCCCGAAGGACCAAGGTGGCTTGGGTATCGAGAATCTGAAAGTGAAAACTAGGTGTTTACATAGCAAATGGCTCTACAGACTGGTGGTAGAGAGGGATGGGGTGTGGTCTAACACCCTCGATGCGGCTATATCTCCTACGTGTCGAAGCACGACTTAGAGGCATAACCGCATTGAAAGCAATGTCGCAAGTAAGGTAATCTTCATAACAACCCATATAATAGATAATAGGGGGGGAAAAGGTACATCGTTGGCTTACACTCGCCACGTCACACAAAGTACATAAATAACATTACAATCATCCAATACACTCATGGTCCGACTACGGTACCAAAATAAAAGATCAACCCCAACATGCGATACGGTCCCGATCGCCCCAACTGGGCACCACTACTGATCATCAGGGAAAGACACATAGTAACGGCGTGAGTCTTCGTCGAACTCCCACTTGAGCTCAAGCGCATCATCTGGAACGGAGTCATCGGGCCCTGCATCTGGTTTGGAAGGAATCTGTGAGCCACGGGGACTCAGCAATCTCGCATCCTCGCGATCAAGACTATTTAAGCTTATAGGTAAGGCAAAGTAATATGTGGAGCTGCAGCAAGCGACTAGCATATATGGTGGCTAACCCATTCGCAAAAGAGAGCGAGAAGAGAAGGCAAAACATGAACGAAGAACTAGAGAACAACCTACGGCAAACATTACTCCAACACCGTGTTCACTTCCCGGACTCCGCCGAGAAGAGACCATCACGGTAACACACGCGGTTGAATCATTTTAATTAAGTTAAGGTTCAAGTTATCTACAATCGGACATTAGCAAATTCCCATCTGCCCATAACCGCGGGCATGGCTTTCGAAAGTTCAAATCCCTGCAGGGGAGTCCCAACTTAGCCCATCACAAGCTCTCACGGTCAACGAAGGATAAACCTTCTCCCGAGACATTCCGATCAGACTCGGTATCCCGGTTCTACAAGACAACTTCGACAAAGATAAAACAAGTCCAGCAACACCGCCCAAATGTGCCGACAAATCCCGATAGGAGCTGCACATATCTCGTTCTCAGGGCACACTCAGATGAGACATCCTACGAATAAAACCAAACCTCAAGTTTCCCCGAGGTGGCCCCGCAGTCTGCTCGGTCGGACCAACACTCAGAGGAGCACTGACCCAGGGGGGGGTTTAAATCAAGATGACCCTCGGGCTCCGGAAACCCAAGGGAAAAAGAGGCTAGGTGGCAAATGATAAAACCAAGGTTGGGATTGCTGGAGGAGTTTTATTCAAGGCGAATTGTCAAGGGGTTCCCATTATCACCCAACCGCGTAAGGAACGCAAAATTCGGGAACATAACACCGATATGACGGAAACTAGGGCGGCAAGAGTGGAACAAAACACTAGGCAAAAGGCCGAGCCTTTCACCCTTTACCAAGTATATAGATGCATTTAAGATAACAAGATAATATAATGATATCCCAACAAAAAAACAATGTTCCAACAAGGAACGGTCTCCAATCTTCACCTGCAACTAGCAACGCTATAAGAGGGGCTGAGCAAAGCGGTAACATAGCCAATCAACGGTTTGCTAGGACATGGTGGGTTAGAGGTTTGACATGGCAATTTGGGAGGCATGATAAGCAAGTGGTAGGCATCGTAGCATAGGCATAGCAAAAGAGCGAGCATCTAGCAAGCAAAGATAGAAGTGATTTCGAGGGTATGATCATCTTGCCTGCAAAGTTGTCAGAGTTGACTAGATCCTCGAAAGCAAACTCAACGGGCTCCTCGTTAGTGAACTCGTCTCACGGCTCTACCCAAACAAGACAAACAAGCAAAAGGAACACAATCAACCACGTGCAAAGCTCAAACAACATGATGCAAACATGGTATGCTATGCGGGATGCAACACGTGATGCATATGCAAGATTTGACAAGGAATGATTGAACCTGGCCTCAACTTGGAAATCCAAGAGTGCCACTGGAAAGGTGAGGTGATTTTGGTTGAAATCCATATAAAGATCACCGGAATCGGATGCACGGTTTGGAAATGACAAGCAAAACAAATATGGCATCGGTCTGCGATAAACAGCAAGTAGCCATCTAAATGCATTAAGTTAATTATGCTACAACACTCAAACATGGCAAAAAAATACATGGAAGGGATCCACTCATAATGCTTGACAAAAGATGAACACTGAGCTACGGCCAATTCATCCATTAACAGGTTCAAACAAGCATGGCAAAAGTGCAAATGATAAACAAGTTTCAGACTTAGTGAAATTAACACAAGTATGGAATTTCAGATCAGGTAGCACACTTTGGAGCACGAAAACTATATGCTACAGAAACTTAACATGGCAAAGCAAGGCATGACATGAAGCTACTCAAAGCACTTAACAAAAATCCCTTAGTGACCTTGAGCCAAAAGGGATCAGAAAATACAATTGCAAGCGTGTGAACATGGCAAAAACATAATCAGGTTACACACTTAGTGAAAAACTGGAGCATGCAAATATGTTAACGAGTAGGCATGTTCACGAGCTCGATGCAGTCACTACAGAGCATGGCATGATAATCTAAGCATACACCCAACAAGAATACATATTATATAATCTAGACATGACAAGAACAACAACATAGCATGCACGGATCAACAACAACATCCTCGGCAAAATCGCTAACAAGTAAACAATCTGCCAGGATTCACGAAATAGCAAAAGTAGAGCTCGATTGACTCAAGCTAGGGTGCTCCATAATTGCAAACAAAGACATGGATGGATATAGCACCACAATATTAACAAATCATCCTTATTGATCATCCTCAAAAGAGGCACGGATCACTAGGAAACAACATGAATATATGGCATATTGATAAAAACAGATCAAGGACTTAGTGAAATTCTAAGTCCCTGAAATCAGCATTAACGAATGCACTACTTTGCAAGCTTGTACTAGTCATCACACATATCACAAAAATACATGGTAAGCACCTTTGTAAAGATTGCAAAGCATATAACAAAACTCATGTAGAGCTCAGGAGCATATCATGCACACATTAATCATGGCAAAAATGACAAATAGCTAATTGATGCAGCAGATCTGACAATTATCTCAAATAGCTCTTGTCCAACAGCATTTCGGGCATCAAGATGAGCTCAAATGAAAATGATGCAATGAGATGGAATGATGTGCTCTCTGAGGCGAACATTTTGATATGTTACACGCCCAAAACGGAGTTACGGATGCGGAGTTACGGCATGATGAAAAATGCACAATATCTAGGGTTTCGGGGATAAAAAGTCAACCGTCCGGATCTAGATCTGAGATCACTGTAGCAGCACGGGAAACGAGGTTCGCCGGGGTTGAGGAAGAACTCGCCGGACTTGGCGCTCGCCGGAGTTCGTCGGGGGACTTGGTGAGGAGGGCGCCGGCCGGAGCTCCTCAGGCGGCGAGGTGGCGGCGCCGGCGCGGCAAGGTGCGGCGGCGACCGGGCGGTGGAGGTGGCGCGACATCGGGGCGGAGGTGGCGCCAGCGACCGGACGATGACGGCGGCGCGGCGAGGCTGCTTCGGGCGCGAGCGGCGCTCGAGAGGAAGAAGCGGGTGCGGGGCGGCGCGCTCCTTCGGGCCACGGGGGCTCGCAGCGGGCCGCGCGGGCCGGCGTGGCGGCGGGTGGCGGCGCGCCACGTGGTGGCCCCCGGTTGGCTGCGGGCGGCGGCGGAGATGTGTCTGATTAGGCGACGGACATGTCCGGCGGCGGCGGGGCGATTTTTAGGATTTGGAAAGGAGGGGATCCGGGAATTTCGGAGGGGGGTCTATATATAGGCATAAGAGGAGCTAGGAGAGTCCAAATGAGGTGCGGTTTGCGGCCACGCGATCGTGATCGAATGCTCTAGATGATGGAGAGGGTTTAGGTGGGTTTTGGGCCAAAATGGAAGGGTGTTGGGCTGCAACACACACGAGGCCTTCTTGATCCCTCGGTTAACCGTTGGAGCATCAAAGGAAGTCCAAATGGTACGAAACTTGATAGGCGGGCTACCGGTAGTAAACCAAGGCCGCATGGCAAGTCTCGGTCCAATCCGGAAATGTTTAACCCCCACACACGAAAAGAAGGTAGAAAGGACCACCGGAGGAGATAGGAGCGCCGGAATGCAAAACGGACAACGGGGAAAATGCTTGGATACATGAGACGAACACGTATGCAAATGCAATGCACATGATGACATGATATGAGATGCATGACAACGACAACAACACACGGAGACAAAAACCCGAACCCGAGGAAATTAAATAACTTAGCGCTTGAAACAGCAAGAGTTGGGATACATATAAGGTAAATTACATCCGGGGTGTTACAACACTCCACCACTACGAAAGGATCTCGTCCCGAGATCTAGGACTGGAAGAACGCCGGGTACTCAGAACGGAGGTGATCCTCGCGTTCCCAGGTGGCTTCACGCTCGGAATGGTGCGACCACTTGACTTTGAGGAATTTGATTGACTTATTGCGAGTCTTGTGTTCAGTCTCTTCAAGAATAGCAACGGGGTGCTCACGATAAGAGAGATCTTCTTGGAGATCAATGTCTTCGAAGTTGACGGTGCGATCAGGAGTCTTGAAGCACTTGCGGAGCTAAGAGACATGGAACACGTCGTGCACATTTGCAAAGTTTGAAGGAAGCTCGAGTTGATAGGCGAGATCGCCTCTCTTGCTAACGATCTTGAAAGGACCCACGTATCTAGGGGCAAGCTTCCCTTTGATACCGAAGCGACGAGTACCTTTCATTGGAGAGACGCGGAGGTAAACATGATCTCCGATCTCGAAGGCCAAATCACGATGCTTACTATCATAGTAGCTCTTCTGCGCGATTGCGCTACTTTGAGGTTATCACGAATGACTTTGCACATCTCCTCTGCCTCTGTGATCAAGTCATTTTTCAGAAGTTGACGTTCACCGGTTTCTGACCAGTTAAGAGGAGTACGACACTTCCTGCCATACATAATTTCGAATGGGGCCTTGCCCGAACTTGCTTGAAAACTATTGTTGTAGGAGAATTCGACATATGGAAGACAATCTTCCCACTTCATGCCGAAAGAGATAACGCAAGCCCTGAGCATATCTTCAAGAATCTGATTGACACGCTCGACTTGACCGCTAGTTTGAGGATGGAAAGCTGTGCTGAAGCGGATATTGGTGCCCATGGCCTTCTGAAAAGAATCCCAAAACTTGGAGGTAAAGATGCTACCACGGTCTAAAGAGATCACCTGTGGAATGCCATGCAGCGAGACAATCCGAGAGGTATAAAACTCCGCCAATTGAGCTGTAGTGATAGACTCTTTGATAGGCAGAAAGTGAGCCACTTTAGTGAGTTTGTCGATGACAACGAATATAGCATCATTGCCACGTTTGGACTTTGGAAACCCAGTCACGAAGTCCATCTCAATGTGGTCAAACTTCCATTCTGGAATGGCAAGAGGTTGGAGGAGACCAGCTGGTCGTTGGTGTTCTGCCTTCACTCTTCTGCAGACATCACATTCATTCACGAACTGAGCAATCTCGCGCTTCATTCGAGTCCACCAATAAGCCTGTTTGAGGTCCTGATACATCTTCGTACTCCCAGGATGGATGGAGAGGAGTGAATTGTGAGCCTCATTCATGATAACTTTACGAAGGTCACCTTTGGGCACAACAATACGATCCTCGAAAAAGAGAGTATCCTTGTCATCAAGGCGGTGGCACTTGTACTTGGGTTGACTCTTGGCAATCACAATCTTCACCTTCTTCACCATAGCATCAAGAAGTTGAGCCTCGCGAATCTGATCTTCCAAAGTAGGAGAGACTTGAAGGTTGGCAAGGAAACCTTGAGGAACAACTTGCAGATTGAGTCTGCGGAAAGCTTCACAAAGCTCGGGTTGGTAAGGCTTGATAATCAGACTGTTGCAATAAGCCTTCCTGCTCAAAGTGTCAGCAATCACATTGGCCTTGCCTGGAGTATACTCGATACTCGGATTATACTCTTGAATCATTTCGACCCAACGAGTCTGCCTGAGGTTGAGATTAGGCTGAGTGAAGATGTACTTGAGACTCTTGTGGTCAGTGAAGATGTCCACTTTTCTTCCCAATAAGAGATGTCTCCAAGTCAATAGAGCATGCACAACTGCCACCAACTCAAGGTCATGAGTGGGGTAGTTCTTCTCGCTGGGCTTCAACTAGCGAGAGGTATAAGCCACAACTTTCTTCTCTTGCATCAACACTGCACCAAGAACTTGAAGAGAGGCATCGCAGAAGACCTCGAACGGTTTGGATTCATCAGGAGGAGTAAGAACTGGAGCAGTGACCAATTTCTCTTTCAAAGTGTTGAAAGCGATGTCACATTCCGGAGACCAAACATACTTGACGTGCTTCTAGAGAAGGTTTGAAAGAGGCTTCACGATCTTTGAAAAGTTCTCAATGAACCTTCGGCAGTAGCTTGCGAGGCCAAGGAAGCTGCGGAGTTGCTTCACGTTCTGAGGTGGTTCCCAATTCACAATTGCAGACACCTTCTCAGGATTCACCGCTACGCCCTTGGCAGAGATGATATGCCCAAGATAGAGAATCTCATCGAGCCAAAACTCGCACTTTGAGAACTTGGCATAGAACTGATGTTCACTGAGCTTATCGAGCACCAAACGCAAGTGCTTGGCATAATTTTCCTTGTTCTTCGAAAAGACCAGAATGTCATCCAGATAGACCAAGACAAGTTGTGTAGGCGTTGAAGATGAAGTTCATCATGTGAGAGAAAGTCGGAGGAGCGTTGACGAGGCCAAAAGACATGACAATGTATTCATATGAACCATAGCTTGTTCTGAAAGCCACGGTTGGGTGGGTGGGAAGATCCACTGCCACCTTTGCTCTTCTACTGATACGGCTGACGGAACGGAGGAGGAGGAAGCCAATACTTCTGGTGCTTAGCCACTTGAGTTGAGGAAGAAGGAGTAGCATCTCTGACTCGCTTCTTGGAAGCATCACACTTCAATTGAGCAGCCTCTTGCTTCAATGCCATGTTGTAAAACTCATCGTACCTCATGGGCTCAAAGAGAACAAGAGCTAGCTGGATTTCTTCTCTGAGACCACCCCTGAACTGGTATATCATGCTCTTCTCGTCAGGGACGTCCTGCTTAGCAAAGCGGGCGAGCTTCTGAAACATCTTGTTGTACTCATAGACAGACATAGAGCCTTGCTTCAGGTTGCGGAATTCCTCACGCTTGCTTTCAACCACGCTCTGAGGAATATGATGAGCTTTTAAGTCTTGACGGAATTCATCCCAGGTAATCACACAGCCTCCTCTGGAATCTTTGTACTCCTGAAACCATTCTACAGCTTGGTCTTTGAGTTGGAAGGAAGCGAACTTGACAAAGTCCTCAGGCCTAACGTTACTACACTCGAAATGCTTGCACAAGTCCACGAGCCAATCATCAACATCAGTTGCCTCAACACAATTGCTGAAAGTCTTTGGCTAGTTAGCAAGGAACTGGTTGAGTGTAGCAAAGTGATTCTGATTGTTGCCTTGGTTGCCTTGGTTCGCTTGGTTGCGCTCTTGAAGAATTTGCATGATCAGCTGCGTGTTTGCATTGGTAGCGGCCATCACAGCTTGCCATGCCTCCGGAGGTGGAGGTGGTGGTGGCGGATCAGAATTCGGAGTCGTGCACGTTGGAGGAGCCATCCTGAAGAGGTTGACATCCATTAGCACACAGATAGAAAAATATTGAAGCTGAACCAAATGGGTTGAAATTGCAACATATAGTCCAGGTGGCAAATGGTAAAACCAAGGTTGGGCATTGCTAGAGGAGTTTTATTCAAGGCGAATTGTCAAGGGGTTCCCATTATCACCCAACCGCGTAAGGAACGCAAAATCCGGGAACATAACACCGATATGACGGAAATTAGGGCGGCAAGAGTGGAACAAAACACTAGGCAAAAGGCCGAGCCTTCCACCCTTTACCAAGTATATAGATGCATTTAAGATAACAAGATAATATAGTGATATCCCAACAAAAAAACAATGTTCCATCAAGGAACGGTCTCCAATCTTCACCTGCAACTAGCAACGCTATAAGAGGGGCTGAGCAAAGCGGTAACATAGCCAATCAACGGTTTGCTAGGGCATGGTGGGTTAGAGGTTTGACATGGCAATTTGGGAGGCATGATAAGCAAGTGGTAGGCATCATAGCATAGGCATAGCAAAAGAGCGAGCATCTAGCAAGCAAAGATAGAAGTGATTTCGAGGGTATGATCATCTTGCCTGCAAAGTTGTCAGAGTTGACTGGATCCTCGAAAGCAAACTCAACGGGCTCCTCGTTAGCGAACTCGTTTCCCGGCTCTACCCAAATAAGACAAACAAGCAAAAGGAACACAATCAACCACGTGCAAAGCTCAAACAACATGATGCAAACATGGTATGCTATGCGGGATGCAATATGTGATGCATATGCAAGATTTGACAAGGAATGATTGAACCTGGCCTCAACTTGGAAATCCAAGAGTTCCACTGGAAAGGTGAGGTGATTTCGGTTGAAACCGATATAAAGATCATCGGAATCGGATGCACGGTTTGGAAATGGCAAGCAAAACAAATATGGCATCGGTCTGCGATAAACAGCAAGTAGCCATCTAAATGCATCAAGTTAATTATGCTACAACACTCAAACATGGCAAAAAAATACATGGAAGGGATCCACTCATAATGCTTGACAAAAGATGAACACTGAGCTACGGCCAATTCATCCATTAACAGGTTCAAACAAGCATGGCAAAAGTGCAAATGATAAACAGGTTTCAGACTTAGTGAAATTAACACAAGTCTGGAATTTCAGATCAGCAAGCACACTTTGGAGCACGAAAACTATATGCTACAGAAACTTAAGATGGCAAAGCAAGGCATGACACGAAGCTACTCAAAGCACTTAACAAAAGTCCCTTAGTGACCTTGAGCCAAAAGGGATTAGAAAATACAATTGCAAGCGTGTGAACATGGCAAAAACATAATCAGGTTACAGACTTAGTGAAAAACTGGAGCATGCAAATATGTTAACAAGTAGGCATGTTCACGAGCTCGATGCACTCACTACAGAGCATGGCATGACAATATAAGCATACACCCATCAAGAATACATATTATATAAGCTATACATGGCAAGAACAACAATATAGCATGCACGGATCAACAACAACATCCTCGGCAAAATCGCTAACAAGTAAACAATCTGCCAGGATTCACGAAATAGCAAAAGTAGAGCTCGATTGATTCAAGCTATGATGCTCCATAATTGCAAACAAAGATATGGATGGATAGAGCACCACAATATTAATAAATCATCCTTACTGATCATCCTCAAAAGAGGCATGGATCACTAGGAAACAACATGAACATATGGCATATTGATAAAAACAGATCAAGGACTTGGCGCTCGCCGGAATTCGTCGGGGGACTTGGTGAGGAGGGCGCCGGCCGGAGCTCCTCAGGCGGCGAGGTGGCGGCGCCGGCACGACAAGGTGCGGCTGCGACCGGGCGGTGGAGGTGGCGCGACGTCGGGGCGGAGGCGGCACCGGCGACCGGACGACAATGGCGGCGCGGCGAGGCTGCTTCGGGCGCGGGCGGCGCTCGGGAGGAAGAAGCGGGCGCGGGGCGGCGCGCTCCTTCGGGCCACGGGGGCTCGCAGTGGGCCGCGCGGGCCGGCGTGGCTACGGGTGGTGGTGCGCCACGTGCGGCCCCCGGTTGGCTGCGGGAGGTGGCGGAGATGTGTCCGATTAGGCGGCGGACATGTCCGGCGGCGGCGGGGCGATTTTTAGGGTTTAGAAAGGAGGGGATCCGGGAATTTCGGAGGGGGGGTCTATATATAGGCATAGGAGGAGCTAGGAGAGTCCAAATGAGGTGCGGTTTGCGGCCACGCGATCGTGATCGAACGCTCTAGATGATGGAGAGGGTTTAGGTGGGTTTTGGGCCAAAATGGAAGGATGTTGGGCTGCAATACACACGAGGCCTTCTCGGTCCCTCGGTTAACCGTTGGAGCATCAAACGAAGTCCAAATGGTATGAAACTTGACAGGCGGTCTACCGGTAGTAAACCAAGGCCGCATGGCAAGTCTCGGTCCAATCCGAAAATGTTTAACCCTCACACACGAAAAGAAGGTAGAAAGGACCATCGGAGGAGATAGGAGCGCCGGAATGCAAAACGGACAACTGGAAAAATGCTTGGATGCATGAGACGAACACGTATGTAAATGCAATGCACATGCTGACATGATATGAGATGCATGACAACGACAACAACACACGGAGACAAAAACTCGAACCCGAGGAAATAAAATAACTTAGCACCGGAAACGGCAAGAGTTAGGATACATATATGGTAAATTACATCCGGGGTGTTACATGTGGATACAACTGTTGCGAAATAAATACTTACATTCTAAAACATCGGCACAAGTCACGGCACATCCGCCTAACTCTCCTTTTTAGAAGGGGCTTATGAGGACAAAGACCGCCTTCTTCAACAGGAGCAAATTTATTGTAGGGAATGGATAGGGCACTAGGTTGTGGGAAGACACTTGGTTGGGAGAAACCCCATTAGCCTTGCAGTATCCATCCTTATATCATGTCCCACAATGGAAAGAGGTTCTCGTTAGTACAATATTGGGGTCTGTTCCACTTAATATTCAGTTCGGACGATCGCTAGTGGGTGAACGTTGGGATAGATGGTTGCTTCTTATGCGTAGGTTAATGAAGATTAACCTTTCCGATGCAACGGATTCTTTGCATTGGAAGATGTCCGTGTCGTCGGGAGTCTTCTCGGTTAAGTCTATGTATACAGACTTGATAAATACCGGGCCTATCCCGAGGTCGATTCATATTTGAAAAGTTAAAGTGCCGCTGAAAATCAAGGTGTCTATGTGGTTTGTACATAAGGAAGTTATTTTGACAAAAGATAACTTGGCAAAGCGTAGCTGGGAAGGTAGTAAACGGTGTTGCTTTTGTAATCAGGACGAAACAATAAAACATCTTTTTCTTCATTGCCCACTTGCTAAGTTACTGTGGCGGACCATTCACGTGTCATTTAACATTGCACCGCCCGTCTCGACTTTGCACCTATTTGGGACTTGGTTAACAGGTACAGAGCCTAAAACTGCGGCACATATTCGAGTAGGAGTGTGTGCATTACTTTGGGCCATATGGAATTGTCAGAATGACGTTACCTTTAACAGACAAACCATCATGAATTTTTTACATGTTATTTTCAGGGCCCAGCTTGGATCCATACGTGTAGTGGCGGAGACAGCCCCAGGCCGGGGGGGCCTGGGCCCGGGGCGTGAGGATTTATTCCTTTGTAGACTGTAGCATTTTTATACTGTTGATCACTGTTATTCACTGTAGCAATGAAGCAAGCCCGGGGCCTGATGCTAGCCTGGCTCCGCCCCTACATACGTGGTCCTTACTCAGCCATGTGGACCACGGAGAGCTTATGGATATTGGATGCAACCGATGGGAGATGATTGCACGGGATACTTACAACCGGTTTGGATGGCGGTCCAACAATATGATAGGTGTTTAGTCATCTCCTATTTTCGCCGGTTGTGGCAGATTAATTATTTTTTATGAGTTTGGCACTACTGTTTGAGACTTTGTTCTGAACCTGGATTTTTAATAATATGGTTATGTGCATTAAAAGATGCAGAGACCAGGGATATCCTTCTTTTCGAAAAGAAAAATCACTGGCTATCTATAGGGTGCATCGATATTAATAGATTGTGGAATCTGCATACCTAAACTCACTCACTGGATTGCTAGTATATAAAGCAAGCTATTAGCGACTAAGGTGAGGCAGAGGGCTAGCTAGCAAAAGTAGGGCAAGCATACAATGGCGTTAGATCAACCCAAGCAGCTTGTCCCATGTCTTCTCCTCCTGTTGATCATGCTGTCCTTGTCCCAGGCGAAGGCACAGCAGTGCAAAACCCCTGATTCCGGCCAGGATCGGAGGACCGTAACCATAGAGGATGCCCCTTTCGAATTTTATCTGATCAACAAAGCATCCAGCCGGGCCTTCAGCTTCTTCCCTAACATCTCCGACTACACTGCGAACAACACGGCTGGCCTCAGGTTCCTCCGTAACCTGCCCGACTCGGATGTGAACAACACCGTGGTGTTGTCCACGTCCGGATTCTGGATTGGTTCGTCGGGAGTTCACCGGAGCCAGCTGGGATCGTAGGGCCTCACCATCGTCTATCAGCCGCCGCCGGACCAGAACCGTAGTGGGCTCGCCTTCCTCATCCTCCCTTACTCCGCGCGTAATGGCCTCTTAGCGAAGCAACTCGTGGCCAGCGATGTCGGCTCGCTCGGCCTTTTCAATCCTACATCTAGAAGCGCTCCCGTCTCCGGCAGCTCGGTCTCCGCCACCGCCAGGATTGGTGCGCTGGATAAACTCATGGCCATAAGCTGGAGTACAATAGTAGCATCAAAAAGTGGATTTGATTTTCGGCCATTTCGGCCATCTCGGCCTGGGTCGAAAAGTATATTTAGACCGAAATTGCTCAAATTTAGCAAAATCTGGTCAAATTTAAGTTTAAATTGTAGTCAAATTTTGATCAAATTTCAGCCGAAATGTTTGAAAATGGCCGAAATTCGGCCATCTCGGCCTGGGACGAAAAAAAAGCTCAAACCGAAAATCAAAACACAGGATGGTAGCGTCATGGTTGTCGATATCAATATCGATCATGTGTTAGCTGCCATCTCTAACTCTAACTATTCAGTGTGGATCGACTACGACCGTGTGGGGCGTAGCCTGTCGGTGTACGTGGACTTTGAAGGCAAGCCCAAGCCTGACAAAAGCATAGTTGAGTCGCAAAACATCAGCAGCCTTGGTTCCCCATTCTTCTATTTTGGCCTCCTCTCCACGACCGAGCAGCTGCTTCGCGCCGGGTACATCAAATGGAGCGCAACGGTCGAGGACTTCACTGTCTACCCCGACAAAGACAGCTTCCTCACAAGGAAGGTAACCATCATATCATCCGTCCTCGGGTCTGTAGCCGCCGCAGCGGCGATGGCGGCTGCCGTGGCATGCTACTTGAACTCAAGGTACCGGCGGTGGCACAAGGATTTGGACCAGCTCGCTAAATCCATGGAACGCCTCCCCGGAGTCCCAATGAAGGTCGACTTCACCGACACCAACAAGGCCACCCGCAACTTCCACGAGGACATGAAGCTTGGTGGAGGCGGGTTTGGCACCGTCTATAGGTGCACGATCCCCACCACCGGTTCCAAGACGGAGCGACGGATGGACGTGGCCATCAAGAGGTTCACGCGTGACGTGCAGAACCGCCGCTATGACGACTTTCTTGCCGAGGTTAGCATCATCAACCGGTTGCGCCACAAGAATATCGTCCCCCTCATCGGTGAGCATCATCCAAATAATACATTTAATCTAAGTTGGCTGTGAATTTAGCTCACAGCTACTCTTGGTGTTGGATTGGCCTTTGTTTCGTTTATTATGCTCTGTTTTTATTCGGATTTAAAATATTCTGTTCGTGGATACATGTTGTATTTGTACATAACCTAAATATTTCAGATAATTCCCTGTAGGATACTATATTGAGTTATGTATTGCAATGGAGGTCATATATCTATATTGCGTGTAGGACCCTATATATATGGAGTTAGGATAATTAATTGTGGTTAGAGGTCAAATGCGACTGGCAATCCATTCTAAATTTCTAGCTATGCACTTGTAGAAATACATAAACACTAGTTTTCATAACTCCGCAAGTAAACAAATTTCAGGATGGTCATACAACAAAAGAGTGCCGCTGCTTGTGTTCGAGTTCATGACAAACGGTAGCCTAGACCAACATCTCTTCCACAGAGGCGGCAACGACACCAGACAACGAAACACCAATGGCGCCATCCGGCAATGGGCAACCCGCTACGAGATCATCAGGGGCATAGCCACCGGCCTGCACTATGTGTCTATGTCCACCACGAGTACGAGCCCATGGTGCTCCACCGTGACATCAAGGCGAGCAACATCATGCTGGACTCGAGTTTCCAGGCCCGTCTTGGTAACTTTGGCCTGGCCTGCACCGTCTCTGTCGACAGGAACTCCGTCACCGGTGTGGGTGGCACATGGGGCTACATCGCGCCAGAGTACCCGGTTAGCCGCAAGGCGACGCGGCAGACTGATATCTATGCGCTTGGCGTGCTCATCCTTGAGGTTGTCACTGGGCTACGGGCATTGGCTGATCACGAGGTGGTGGATGACGATGACATGCATATCACCGATAGGGTGTGGCGCCTTCACCGTGAGGTGGATGACGTCTGCGGCACGGATGGTGAGAACGAGATGGGCGGCGCGTTTTGTGAGCCCGTCACCGCGCGGTGGTCGGTGTGGTTCGCCGCCGATCTGAAATTGGCGACGACCCCAAGTACCACCGGGGCGTGGTGGTGCTACACCCGCACACCACGACGGTGCGCCTCATCGACGAGCGCGGGTGCACGATTGATAGGCGATCGGGGGGCGGGTTCATGTTGGCCCCTGGGGCTATGGTTGCGTTCCCTTGTCATGTTGCGCACATCGAGAAGGACATCATCGGCGGGGATGGCATCTCGGGAGACGGCGAAGGAGGAAATGCGACCGGTGGGAGAGCAATTAAGGCGGAGGGGGGATTAAGATCAAAGAAATTCGCGCAGGTTATTCCCCTTCCCACTCTTCCTCTCCCGCACACCTCATCCACTGCTCTGTCTGCTCGAGCTCGCGGTGGAGATGGTGGAGATCAACGAAGAGAAGATGCAGAGGTTCGCGGGCAGGGATGCGCGCCTGCAGATCCGCCTGAGAGAGATCGGGTCCTGGTACTTGAGCAAGCACGAGATGTATGTGGAGGCGGAGGCGATTATGGAGAATCTGACGGAGGAGGAGGAGAGATCGCTGTTCAGGCGCGGAGGGTGCAAGCACCCGCTGCAGGTGCTACTGTGGGCGGCGGATCAGGCAGACTCGCCGGTGCGGGCGGTGGTGAGGAAGTGGGTGACCTTCACCATCTTCGCGACCGCGAACCTCGCGCCCCGCCATGAGGGAATCGGCGCTTCGCCCTCGAGAGGGGGTCCTGGCCCTCCCAGCTCCAGGGTCGGCCATGGCCCCGATCGAGATCCGCGAAGATCCGATGGATCAGGCGCCGCAGGAGGCGGCGGGGGCGTCGCGCCGCTCTGCTCGTCTCACCGCAGCACCATCAACCTCGGAGACTCCAGAGCCTCGTCGTTCAGCATGCCTCGCCGGGAACAGAGTCTGAGTCCTTCGCTGGATGGCAACCGCTTTTGGGTGCTAGCTAGTGAAGATTCAGATGACGTTTCTGACGAGGATCTCGCTAATTCAGGTATGATCTGCCCTTCTGTTCTTAAGTATCTGACACACACTTGCGATTGTGAGGGTGATCAGGGAGATATTGATACTCAGCATCGAATTAGACGAGTTAATCATAGATTGAAAAAGAGGATGAATACTTATGTTCAAAGCCTTTTGCTTAAAAATGAAAAAGTTGGGGATGAAAAAAAGAGAGGTGTAAATCAAAATGAATTCATTCACATTGATTCACCCAATTGGGGAAAGTTTCATAACCAAAAAATTGATATGACGTTGATAAGGATTAGGGATAAGATACCCAAGATATGGGATCTGCCCAGATTCCCTGAGTATTTGTCAGATATAGATACTGACTATGAGGGGTGTGAGGTTGATGATAATAGAATTGATAAGAGAGACATGATTCTCTGTGAAGAAATATTGGTTGATAGAAAAATTAGGGTGAACAATATCCCAGAAAATTTTATGCTGGAAGAAGTAATGGAGGAATGTCTAGATTATAAAAGTGGATACGAGTCAGGAGCAGAAAAGTTGCAGGTGGGATGGGGGGACAATGTGGGGAAAAAAAGGATGACCAGGTGGGCTCTAGAGGAAAGTGGCCCAGTAGTGGGATGTGCGAAAAAAGCCCAGCTACAGATAGTGGGAGAGTGGGCCTATATATAGGGGGGATCCCATCCTTCATCCCTGATCCAGATTTCCTCCACCTACCAAACCCTAGCAAACCCTCGACGGCGACTAACGAAGAAGAGGAAGAGGTGAAGAGAGATCTACTTTGGGAAGGAAAAAAAGCTATGGCTGGCAGACAAGAGGGTTGGAGGCCAATGCCTGGAAGAGGAACCAATCCAGGAGCGAGAGGTAATTTCTATGGCAGATCTGAGAGTTTTGGGAGAGGTTTCAATAGGCAAGAAGAGAGAGAGTTGGATGAATACGACTGGAGGAACAAAGAGGAGAGTTTCAGAGGAGGATCAAGGACCAATAGTAGTGGTTCTGGTGGGGATGGAAATTCCACCGGGAGTGGTAGAGTTGGAGACAATAAGTTTGGCAGATTTGCATCAGGCAGAGGTGGTAATTAACAGGAAAGATACCAGGCTGGGATGACTGAAAGCAGGCAGGAGAGTGGATCTGGGAAACACAAACATTGCATAGCTGGGGCGCAGGGAGGACCAGTTCAGTTGGCAGGAGGGTTTCACATGATGAGCAGCAGTGGTTTCCCTCAGCTAGTGCCAATGGGGATGGGGCTTGGGCAGTTTGGTTTCGTGCCACAAGAGCAAATGGCACAACAGTATCAGTTCCTCTTGTCCAATATGCCAAAACAGGAAACTCTGTAGCCACAAGTTGGTGCTAGGGTGGAGGGAGCTAAAGAGACAACTAAAAAGAAAAAGATAAGAAATCCCAAGGAACTTTTCTGTGTTAAATGCAAAGAACGGGGGCATGTAAAAAGTGACTGAAAAAATAAGGTCTTCTATGTGGTATGCCAGAGGCCATCTCATAATACTGAAGAATGCACCATTCTGAAACAGCCAAAACCAGTTGCCAAATATGTTGGATATAGAGCCAGGGGGCTGGGAGGTCTTCTGGTGCAGAACACCAAAGAGATTGTTGCTACAGAGCACATTAACTCCATGGCCTTGGTTACTGTACAGGAGGGACAACTGAATGACACCACAGTGGCCTATGGGTTTAGCAAAATGTTTGATTGGGGGTGGACTTGGAGAGCCAAGTTTCAGAGCCCAAAAACTTTCCTTAGGAGATTTCCTAACAAGGCCAAATTGGTGGAGTTGAAAAACTTTGGAAAATTCACTCTGCTTGGCACAGGGGCTATGGTGGAGGTTGACTTCTGGAGTCCAGATGATAAAGCAAAAGGGAAACTACATTCAGTTTGGATCAAGATGTGGGGTGTCCCTGTAGGGGAACGTAGCAATTCAAAAAAAATTCCTACGCACACGCAAGATCATGGTGATGCATAACAACGAGAGGGGAGAGTGTTGTCCATGTACCCTCGTAGACCGAAAGCGGAAGCGTGATGACAACGCGGTTGATGTAGTCGTACGTCTTCATGGCCCGACCGACCAAGCACCGAAACTACGGAACCTCTGAGTTCTAGCACACGTTCAGCTCAATGATGATCCCCGGACTCCGATCCAGCAGAATGTCGGGGAAGAGTTCCGTCAGCACGATGGCGTGGTGACGATCTTGATGTTCTACCATCGCAGGGCTTCGCCTAAGCACCGCTACAATATTATCGAGGATTATGATGGAGGGGGGCACCACACACGGCTAAGAGATCAATGATCAATTGTTGTGTCTGTGGGGTGCCCCCTGCCCCCGTATATAAAGGATCAAGGGGGGAGGCGGCCGGCCTAGGAGGAGGGCGCGCCAAGGGGGGAGTCCTACTCCCAGCGGGAGTAGGACTCCTCCTTCCCTTGTTGGAGTAGGAGAGAAGGAAAGAGGGGGAGAGGAACAAGGAAAAGGGGGCTGCACCCCTTGTCCAATTCGGACCAGAGGGGGGGGGGGTGCCTCCTTCCTTTTGGCCTCTCTCCTCTATCCCCGTATGGCCCAATAATGCCCATATACTCCCCGGCGAATTCCCGTAACTCTTCGGTACTCCGAAAAATGCCCGAATCACTTGGAACCTTTCCGATGTCCGAATATAGTCGTCCAATATATCGATCTTTACGTCTCGACCATCTCGAGACTCCTCGTCATGTCCCCGATCTCATCCGACACTCCGAACTCCTTAGGTACATCAAAACTCATAAACTCATAATATAACTGTCATCGAAACCTTAAGCGTGCGGACCCTACGGGTTCGAGAACAATGTAGACATGACCGAGACATGTCTTCGGTCAATAACCAATAGCGGAACCTGGATGCTCATATTGGCTCCCACATATTCTACGAAGATATTTATCGGTCAAACCGCATAACAACATACGTTGTTCCCTTTGTCATCGGTATGTTACTTGCCCGAGATTCGATCATCGGTATCTCAATACCTAGTTCAATCTCGTTACCGACAAGTCTCTTTACTTGTTCGTAATACATCATCCCGCAACTAACTCATTACTTGCAATGCTTGCAAGGCTTAAGTGATATGCATTACCGAGAGGGCCCAGAGATACCTCTCCGACAATCGGAGTGACAAATCCTAATCTCGAAATATGCCAACCCAACAAGTACCTCCGGAGACACCTGTAGAGCACCTTTATAATCACCCAGTTACGTTGTGATGTTTGGTAGCACACAAAGTGTTCCTCCGGTAAACAGGAGTTGCATAATCTCATAGTCATAGGAACATGTATAAGTCATGAAGAAAGCAATAGCAATAAACTAAACGATCAAGTGCTATGCTAACGGAATGGGTCAAGTCAATCACATCATTCTCCTAATGATGTGATCCCGTTAATCAAATGACAACTCATGTCTATGGTTAGGAAACATAACCATCTTTGATCAACGAGCTAGTCAAGTAGAGGCATACTAGTGACACTCTGTTTGTCTATGTATTCACACATGTATTATGTTTCTGGTTAATACAATTCTAGCATGAATAATAAACATTTATCATGATATAAGGAAATAAATAATAACTTTATAATTGCCTCTAGGGCATATTTCCTTCAGTCTCCCACTTGCACTAGAGTCAATAATCTAGTTCACATTGCCATGTGATTTAATACCAATAGTTCACATCACCATGCGATTAACACCCACAGTTCACATTGACATGTGACCAACACCCAAAGGGTTTACTAGAGTCAATAATCTAGTTCACATTGCTATGTGATTAACACCCAGAGAGTACTAAGGTGTGATCATTTTTTGCTTGTGAGAGAAGTTTAGTCAACGGGCCTGCCACATTCAGATCCGTAAGTATTTTGCAAATTTCTATGTCAACAATGTTCTGCACGGAGCTACTTTAGTTAATTGATCCCACTTTCGATATGTGTCCAGATTGAGACTTTGAGTCATCTGGATCAGTGTCAAAACTTGCATCGACGTAACCCTTTACGACGAACCTTTTGTCACCTCCATAATCGAGAAACATATCCTTATTCCACTAAGGATAATTTTGACCAATGTCCAGTCATCTACTCCTAGATCACTATTGCACCACCTTGCCAAACACAAGGCAGGGTATACAATAGGTCTGGTACACAGCATGCATACTTTATAGAACCTATGGCTAAGGCATAGGGAATGACTTTCATTCTCTCTCTATCTTCTGCCGTGGTCGGGTTTTGAGTCTTACTCAGTTTCACACCTTGTAACACAGGCAAGAACTCTTTCTTTGACTGTTCCATTTTGAACTACTTCAAAATCTTGTCAAGGTATGTACTCATTGAAAAACTTATCAAGCGTCTTGATCTATCTCTATAGATCTTGATGCTCAATATGTAAGCAGCTTCACCGAGGTCTTTCTTTGAAAAACTCCTTTCAAACATTCCTTTATGCTTTGCAGCATAATTCTACATTTATCTCCAATCAACAATATGTCATTCACATATACTTATCAGAAATGTTGTAGTGCTCCCACTCACTTTCTTGTAACTACAGGCTTCACCGCAAGTCTGTATAAAACTATATGCTTTGGTCAACTTATCAAAGCGTATATTCCAACTCTGAGATGCTTGCACCAGTCCATAGATGGATCGCTGGAGCTTGCATATTTTGTTAGTACCTTTAGGATTGACAAAACCTTCTGGTTGCATCATATACAACTCTTCTTTAATAAATCCATTAAGGGATGCAGTTTTGTTTATCCATTTGCCAGATTTCATAAAATGCGGCAATTGCTAACATGATTCGGACAGACTTAAGCATAGATACGAGTAAGAAACTCTCATCGTAGTCAACACCTTGAACTTGTCGAAAAATCTTTTTGCGACAATTCTAGCTTTGTAGATAGTAACACTACTATCAACGTCCGTCTTCCTCTTGAAGATCCATTTAATCTCAATGGCTCGCCAATCTTTGGGCAAGTCAATCAAAGTCCATACTTTGTTCTTATACATGGATCTCATCTCAGATTTCATGGCCTCGAGCCATTTCGCGGAATCTGGGCTCATCATCACTTCCTCATAGTTTGTAGGTTCGTCATGATCAAGTAACATGACCTCCAGAACATGATTACCGTACCACTCTGGTGCGGATTTCACTCTGGTTTACCTACGAGGTTCGGTAGTAACTTGATCTGAAGTTACATGATCATCATCATTAGCTTCCTCACTAATTGGTGTAGTAGTCACAGAAACAGATTTCTGTGATGAACTACTTTCCAATAAGGGAGCAGGTACAGTTACCTCATCAAGTTCTACTTTCCTCCCACTCACTTCTTTCGAGAGAAACTCCTTCTCTAGAAAGGATCCATTCTCAGCAATGAATATCTTGCCTTCGGATCTGTGATAGAAGGTGTACCCAACATTTTCTTTTGGGTATCCTATGAAGATGCACTTCTCCGATTTGGGTTTGAGCTTATCAGGTTGAAACATTTTCACATAAGCATTGCAACCTCAAACTTTAAGAAACGACAACTTAGGTTTCTTGCCAAACCATAGTTCATATGGTGCCATCTCAACGGATTTAGATGGTGCCTATTTAATGTGAATGTAGCTGTCTCTAATGCATAACCCCAAAACGATAGCGGTAAATCTGTAAGAGACATCATAGATCGCACCATATCTAATAAAGTACGGTTACGATGTTCGGACACACCATTACTGTCGTGGTTTTGTCACGGCAGATGTCCTAGAGAAAGGACTTAGTCGTGGAGCCATCGCGACGGGTTAGCTTGAAGGGGTTAAAGCGGACAAAGGGACGCAAGAGAGTTTATACTCGGCCCCTTCGATGAAGGTAAAAGCCTACGTCTAGTTGTGATGGAATTGATGGGGTTTCGATGACCAGGGAGCAAACAAGCTTCGCCTATGTCTCGAGTTGTTGTCTGTTGTCCTTGAACCGCCGCCGGGTCGTCCCCTTATATACACGGGTGACGCCCGTCGGTTCACAGAGTCCCAATACCGGCTCATAGATGTGTCCGGTTTGGTCTCTACTTATTCCTAACTTACAATACAAGTTAAATACCAACACCGGTTTACGACTACAGGCCTTGAATCGACTGTGGGCCTTGAGCTATCATCTGCCTTCTTGGGCTTTAACATACTTAACTACTGACGAAGTTAACCCGGCCCAGATAGGCCGGTTTACGCTCAGTAGTGATATCCCCAACATTAGGCCCCAGATTGATTTGAACATGTTCATGTCAATCCTTTAGCAAAAATCTTCATCTTCAATATCTTCTTGTAGTTTGTTGAACCGCCGTGATGTCATCTTCTCTGGTTGTTGTAAACCGGCGTGACATCACCTGTTATAAAGGACCTTAATAGGTCTGCGACAATTAAGGCGACATCTTCGTTTCCATACCCACGGTCCCTTGATTTTCGCGCCTGACTCCTGTCCCTTGCCTTATAAATAGGACCGAAGGGTCATTTCTTTTTCCCCTCCGTGCCCTTGTGCTTCGTCCTCCTCGCGTCGCCCAGCTTCGGAGCTATGCCGCCACCGTCAACCTCTGCATCAACCTTGGCCGCTGCATCAACATGGGCGCACCAGAGCACCGCGGCAACCTTCCGCGTCTTTCTCATCTCCAGTAAGTCTTCTGTTCTTTTCAACACAGATCTGCTCTAGGGTTTCATGTTCTTCTAGTGTTCATCGCCTGTTTCGTGTTCATACGATAACTCCTAGATGCATCTGTGAATCCTTACTCTGTGTAGCGGTAGTTTTTAGCATCCGCCTTCAGTTTCATGCCTCAAGACCATAGATCTATATGTATATCTACCCATTGATTCAGTACTGTTCTTTTTTGAACCTTGAATATTTTCCTTATTTTCTGAACTTGCTTCAGATCCGTCGCTGTAGAGAAGTCTTATGAAATCTGTTTCTGTAAACTTACTCATCTGCTTAAATGTTTAGACCAGGCGGTTTAACTTTGTAGAAAAAATTGCCAAACCGGTATATACCATTAGTCCCCTTGTTGAACCGCCAGATGTTGTTGCTTCATAAAACTCCGGGTTAGATAGATATGTCTCCGGTTTAACATTGCACATACCAATGTACCTTAATCAATGCATTTTTGAACCGGGATCACCTACCTTGTAGATTTCATCATGGCCAAGCAAGTATATGAGTGCAACTGGGTTCCTTCTCGCGTCACAGAGGCTCAACTAGACGATTTAGTCCTGATCGGCGCCTTAGGCAACAAAGATACCATCCATTGGAGGGCTCCTGGCAAAGAATGCCCTCCCACACCTCAAGAAGGAGAGGTCGTCGTTGTCGTAGATCACTTAGCTCGGGGCTTTAAGCCGCCCGGTTCTAAATTTTACCAGGACGTTTTAGCCGATTTTCAACTCCACCCACAAGACACTAGTCCCAACTCTGTTACAAACATGTGTCACTTCCAAGTGCTCTGTGAGTCGTTCTTTCAAGAGGAGCCCACAGTGGAGTTGTTCAGAGACTGTTTCCATCTAAACCGCCGTACTGAGTTTTCTGATGGTTCCAATACGGAATTGGGCGGTGTGGCGATTCAGAAAAGGAAAGAGGTCACATACCCTCATGCCAAGCTGCATAGCCACCCCAAAGAGTGGAATCAAACATGGTTCTATTGCAAAGACATCTCCCCTGCTGGTGAAAATCCTTTGCCTGGCTTTCGTCCGGAGCGGCTTAGCAATGCACACCCCTTTCCACAAACGTTGACTGCCAAGGAGAGAAGCAAATACGCTCCTCAACTGTCCAAGCTCAGAGCCTTTATGGCCAATGGTTTAACAGGGGTTGATCTCGCTCGCTGTTGGATATCATGGAGCATACTACCCCTTAGTCAGCGCTCCGGTTTGATGTGCGAGTATACTGGCAGTGTTGATGACCCACTGCGACATGCTAACATCTAGCTCACCAACGAAGAAATCACAGAGGCTGTGAACAAGATGCTGAATGAACCGGAACACATCTGTGCTAAAACCGTCCTGCTTCCCTTCTGTGCCACCAACAAACCGCCAGCTGTAAGAGTTTGATTTTTCTTTTTGCTGAACCTGTTATTGATATATCTGGTCATTGTTTAATATTAGTGTCTGTGTAACCAGGGCAATGATCCGTTTTGGAGCAAGAAATTGCCGCAGGAGAAACCAGAAAAACCAGACAAACCGGAAAGATCAACCCGGCAAAAGACTAAAGCTGTGAAGAAGACTGCCCACAGGAAAAGAACCACTGCATCCTCTAATCCGGCCCCTGATGATGATGTGGATAATCCGGACCTTGAGGTAGGGCTTGACTCACTTGGCTTATTTTTCATGCATCTTATTGATGGTGATATTTGTCAGGATGATGCCGAAGCCAGCCATGCTGATGCTGCAGAGGTAATTATTCTCTCTTCCGATTCAGAACCTTTGCCTTCACTAAAAATCCGTCAGGAAAACCGGAAAGTTAAATTTTCTCATCCTCTTGCTTACTTGGATCCCAAATTTCTTATGAAGACCCAACAGCACGAAGCTCGCCGCACAACCCGGCACAGCGGCCAGGTAATTACCTCCACCGGTTTACCGAACAGTCCGGTTCAGAAACGCCGTTCAGAGGTCTCTAATTGGCTTGTCAGTGCTTGTCCTAAAGCGGGCTGTTTTTGTGAACCTCTTAATCCATCTGACTCCGATTATCAGGTTACTTCCCACTCATCCTCTGGCGAGTCATCGGCTACTCAGCTGCCACCGCTCAAAATAGTGCTTGGGTAAGCCATACTTATCTTAATATGTCCGGTACATCATCTTGGAACATATGATGTATTTGGCTTTGTTATTCCTTTCAGGGCCAAGCCTAGGCCGAGCAAAAAAGCTCGCCTGGATAAAGCGGCCGAGGAGGATGCCGTCCCTGAACCGGGCAAAACACCAGATCTTGAAGCAGCTATTCCTGAAGACATGCCCAATGATCCACCGTAGCGAGATGACGATCTTATTGCTGAAGAGAGGCCTATTGATACCTCAAGTCCTATCAACCAGCCCACAAGCCCCATCCGGATTGAGAAATCCACCAATCCAACAAAGCCTACTGATAAGCCAATGACCCTAGTTCAAACCGGTGATGCCAAGGATGATGAGGTTGTCATTACTGGCATTGGTCGCACAGAGCCAGGCAATCCTATCGCTTTGTCTAAACATACTACCAAGGAAGAATTTGCTGCCTTTGGCAAAGGCAAGTGGAATGTTGATCTGGCGACTTACGCTGCTCTGAACGCCCAAGACATCCATTCCGGCTATCTGAACCGGCTGTATACCAGTCGTGACTATGAAGCCGGTCTGGTTAACATGATGGAAGATAAATATGAGGTAACTTCCATATGCTCTTTCCTGCTTGTATGCTTCAATTCTTGCTGACTCTCCTAGCCCCCAAGGGCCGGTTTGTAATCTTCTTTCAAACCGGGACTTACTAATATAAATCTTAAAGCCTCGAAATTTGCTGATGTAGCCCCCAAGGGCTGGTTCAACTTATTGTAGTTAAACCGGGACTTAAGTAATTAATATCTCCGTATCAGAACTTTTTTGAACAAATAGCCATCAGCCCCCAAGTGCCAAGTTGAATACTTGTATTGAGCTTGGGACCTTGTAATCAATTGAAAGATGATGATCAAATAGGCATTAGCCCCCAAGCACCAAGTGCATAACTTGTTATGTGGTTGGTGCTTCAATTCTTGCACTGCTTGCTGAATCATATAACTGTCTGTATGCAGGCTAAGCTGAAGACAAAAGAGACCCAAATCGCCGATCTCCAAGGAAATCTGAAGTACCAACAGACTGAAACCTCAAAAGCAAAAGAGGAGTTGATCAGCGCCTTAAGCATCATGGAACAACTTAAGAAGGATTTCAAGAAGGAGCGGGCGGATTGGGCTACTGAAAAATCCGCTTTAACCAAACGAGCAGAAGACGCCGAGGCTGCACTAAAACCGGTGGTGGATGAACTGACCAGCATAAAGCGGCACGTGCATGCCATGACCGCTGCTATCTTTGGTAAGCCGATTTGATTTTTGAATTGATTCTGCCGTCTTACAGAGCTACCGGTTTGTTAACCCTTGGTGATATTTCAGGGACACGCATTGGTCACTTTTGGTCAGATATGCGGAAGAAATTGAAAGCCACCTACACGTTGATCGAACAACTGTACACTGGTGCACAACGGATCATCTGTACTGCATCCCACAACAAGCCGGCTCCCACTTTGATTCAGGACACTCTGATGAAACTGTCGGTGCTTCCTGCCCGGGTTGAAGAGCTGAAGAAATCTGCTGCTCGAACCGGTGCGATCAATGCCTTAATCCGGGCAAAAGCTTGGGTGCCGGATTTTGACCCTATTGAAGCGGCTCAGGGCTATCGCAGCTTGAAGGAAGACGGGTCAAAGTTTAGTGAAGTGGATCTGCGAGCAATAAACCGGGAGGTGCGTCAGCTAGCTTGTCAATTGGCTGAAGAAGCAGACTTGTCTCATTATCAAGCCTAATATGACAATCAAAACAAGCGAGTAGCTGCATCAATTCATGAAGCGGAAAATCTTATCCCTCCAATCCGTAAGCATACTTACGCTCCCGATATTGACCCGTCGTTGCTGATCCATGATGAAGCTGTCTTTCAAGCATTAATGGGAATCGACTGGACAACTGTTGATTTCCAGCCGCTGGGTAGAGAAACTGAAGCTGATGCGGCGCGGGATGACCCACAACCATCAGGCCGGGCTGGTGACCAAGCTTGAACCGGAAGCCGGTTTAAAACTGCTTCTCCCTTGCGAAAAACAATGATCTTATTGTGGGCACCGTGTTGCCTTGTAATAGGCTAGCTGATACTTTTGATGCTGATATGCCTTCGTGCATAATTACTACAACTTGCTCTTCCTTTGGGTGATGAACTTTCCAAAGTACTTTCTGCAATAAAAACCTTAAAGTGCCACCGCGGTTGTACCGTCAGGCGGAATATGATGTCTGCATACATGAAATCAAAACATCCGAAATTTTTAAGTATATGACCAAATTTTGAGATACATAATACCTGCCATCATTGGACGTGAAGTTGGCTTGGCCAATCTTGAAGCGAAGTTTTATAAACCCACACTGTTGGAGGAGATAGCAGCTCCTGTATATATATGATGCCGGTTTACCATGTAAACCATGCCGGGTTATAATAACACCGTGTTACTCCGTAATAGGATGTTAACAAAAAATCAAACCGAGCAAATAGTCTCCGGATTAAAATGGACCGTGTTCCGTCAATTGACAGTTTGAACCGGCTTAAAACTTTGTTGGTTTAAAAAAGGCAATAAAAAGAAAGAAATATCTTTCAAAGAAAAATGTGAAGCAAAGGCAATGACAAAACCGTTTGCAAAAAGAGGCTTATTTGAGCTGATCAGATGGCATTACCATGGTCGGACACGACCAAGCTCCCGATAGGTGTAGCTATGGTTCAAGTCAGCAGGTCCCCAAATGAAACCGTGGCATTTATGCCGATCAAGTGGCATGGCAATGGTTCGGGTTCGACCAAGCCCCCAAGTGATTCTGTGGCCTTAGGCCGATCAAGAGGCATGACTGGTTCAGACGTGACCAAGTCCCCAAGTGATCTGGTGGCTCTCGCCTATCAAGAGGTACTGCATTGGTTCGGACACGACCAAGCCCCCAAGTGATATAACATGATGATTTTGAAAAGCTAACTCAAGGGGTAAACCGGAGGCCGCTTTAGAACAACTCCGTCTAACCACACATGATGTAAAAGAACAGATACCCCGCTTTAGCTGAGGTTCCGGTTTATTATATTTAATCATAATATATACATCATCGTAATATGTACATAAGTGGAGCCAATGGCTCAGGTATAGTAAGGCCGAAGATGAGCTATGTTCCATGGCCTGTTGGTCTCTTCCTCTGATGTACGTGAGTATTTATGCTCTCGAATATCGATCGGATAGTATGACCTGTTGTGCAGATTCTTGCTGACCACAAAAGGTCCCTCCCAAGGTGGGGATAGCTTATGCATATCAGTCTGGTCTTGGATGAGCCGAAGCACCAAATCTCCCTCTTGAAAGGTTCTCGTTTTAACTCGGCGACTGTGATAACGACGAAGATCCTGTTGGTAAATCGCTGAGCGAGCAGCTGCTATGTCACGCTCTTCATCCAACCGGTCCAAAGCATCTTGCCGTGCTGTCTTGTTGTCCGCTTCAACATAAGCCGTCACATGAGGTGAATCATGACGGATATCACTAGGGAGAACCGCCTCCGCTTCATAGACCATGAAGAATGGTGTGTATCCTGTTGATCTGTTGGGTGTGGTATTGATGCTCCATAACACAGATGGTAATTCTTCTACCCAACAATCCGGTATTCTCTGCAAAGGAACCATAAGCCGGGGCTTGATGCCTCTCAAAATCTCTTGATTAGCCCTTTCTGCTTGACCATTGGACTGTGGGTGTGCCACTGATGAAACGTCAAGCTGGATGTGCTCCCGTTCGTAGAACTCCTTCATGGCACCCTTGGACAAATTGGTACCATTATCTGTGATGATACTGTGTGGAAAGACAAACCGGAAAATCACTTTTTTGATAAACTAAACCGCCGTGGCCGCATCACACTTGCTAACCGGTTCTGCCTCCACCCACTTTGTGAACTTGTCAACCGCCACCAGGAGGTGGGTCTTCTTATCTTTGGACCTTTTGAAAGGCCCAACCATATCCAGCCCCCAAGTCACAAATGCCCAAGTAATTGGAATCATTCTCAATCCTTGAGCCGGCACATGAGCACATCTTGAAAACTTTTGGCAACCGTCACATCGTCTGACCAGATACAACGCATCAGCATGAGCAGTTAACCAATAGAAGCCATGGCGAAACACTTTAGCTACCAAAGATTTTGAACCGGCATGGTGACCACAATCTCCTTCGTGGATCTCACGCAAAATTTCACAGCCTTCTTCAGGAGACACACAGCGTTGAAACGCCCCTGATATACTGCAATGATGCAACTCGCCATTGACAATAGTCATGGACTTGGACCGCCGGACTATCTGTCGGGCCAGAATATCATCCTCTGGTAACTCGCCTCGGTTCATGTACGCTAGGTAAGGAAGCGTCCAATCCGGAATTACATGAAGAGCTGCCACCAATTGAGCCTCCGGATTAGGAATAGCCAAATCCGCTTCACCAGGGAGCTTGACCGACGGGTTGTGCAGCACATCCAGAAAAACATTGGGCGGGACCGGTTTGCGCTGAGAGCCCAGCCGGGTTAAAGCGTCCGCCGCTTCATTCTTTCATCGGTCCACGTGGTCCACCTGATAGCCTTTAAAATGACCTGCAACAATATCCACCTCACGATGATATGCTGCATGAGTGGGTCCAAGTGCCAGCCACTTGTTGAGCCACGAGGTCCGAGTCACCGAAGCACTTAACTCGACTTAGGTTCATCTCCTCAGCCATCCGGAGACCATGGAGCAAGGCTTCGTACTCAGCTGCATTGTTAGTACAAGGAAACATTAAGCAGAGAACGTAACAAAACTTATCACCTCGTGGGGAAGTTAATACGACTCCAGCCCCCGAGCCTTCCAATTGCCTGGATCCGTCAAAATGGATGGTCCAATATGTGTGATCCGGCTTTTCCTCAGGTGCTTGCATTTCCATCCAATCATTGATGAAATTAACCAGTGCTTGAGACTTCACCGCCGTCCGAGGCACATACTTCAATCTGTGCGGCCCAAGCTCTATAGCCCACTTGGCAATCCGGCCAGTCGCTTCCCGGTTCTGGATGATATCTCCCAAAGGAGCAGAACTAACCACCATAATTGGGTGCCCTTGGAAGTATTGCTTAAGCTTCCGGCTTGCCATAAAAACTCCGTACACCAGCTTCTGCCAATGCGGATACCTTTGCTTGGACTCAATGAGTACCTCGCTGATATAATAGACCGAACGTTGAACCGAATGCTCCTTACCTGCCTCCTTTTGCTCCACCACAATAGCCACGCTGACCGCACGAGCATTAGCAGCAACATATAGCAGTAACGGCTCCTTGTCAATAGGAGCGGCGAGCACAGGCGGATTGGCCAATTGCCGCTTTAAGTCCTCAAATGCTTCATCAGCAGCAGAACTCCAGACGAACTGGTCCGTCTTCTTCAACATCTGATACAAAGGGATTGCCTTCTCACCAAGGCGGCTGATAAACCGGCTTAACGCGGCAACCCGGCCTGCCAGGCGTTGAACATCATTGATACACTTCGGTTTAGCCAGGGAGGTGATGGCTGTGATCTTCTCCGGATTAGACTCAATTCCCCTGTTGGACACCAGACCAATAACTTGCCCGCCGGTACACCAAAGACACACTTGTCCAGATTAAGCATCATCTTGTACGTCCTTAGGTTATCAAAGGTTTCCTTCAAATCGTCAACCAGAGTCTCCTTCTCCCTGGACTTAACCACGATATCATCCATGTAAGCATGGACATTACGGCCAATCTGCTTAAGAAGACAATTTTGTACACACCGTTGATAAGTTGCCTGGGCACTTTTGAGCCCAAAGGGCATAGACACATAGCAGAAGGCTCCAAAGGGAGTTATGAATGCCGTCTTCTCCTGGTCCTTAACTGCCATTTTGATCTGATGATAGCTAGAATATGCATCCAAAAAACTTAAACGCTCACAACCCGCCGTAGCATCAATGATTTGATCAATATGGGGGAGGGCAAAAGGATCTGCTGGACAGGCCTTATTAAGATCTGTGTAATCCACACACATGCGCCAGGTGCTGTTTTTCTTAAGGACTAGCACCGGATTGGCAAGCCACTCAGGGTGAAAAACTTCAACAATAAAACCAGCTGCTAAGAGCCTGGCTACCTCTTCTCCAATCGCCTTGTGTCTTTCTTCGTTAAACCGGCGGAGGAACTGTTTCACCGGTTTGTATTTAGGATCCACATTAAGGGTGTGCTCAGCGAGTTGCCTCGATACACCTAGCATGTCAGAGGGCTTCCATGCAAAAATGTCCCAATTCTCACGGATGAACTCAATGAGCGCGCTTTCCTATTTCGGATCCAAGTTGGCACTGATGCTGAACTGCTTGGACGAATCGCCAGGTACGAAGTCAACAAGCTTAGTTTCTGCTGCCGATTTGAACTTCAGGGCCGGATCATGCTCCGTAGTTGGCTTTTTTAATGGAGTAATGTCCGCCGGATCAACACTGTCCTTATAATACTTCAGCTCCTCAGTGGCACAAACCGACTCTGCGTAAGCCGCATCTCCTTCCTCGCACTCCAAAGCGATTTTACGGCTTCCGTGAACCGTTATTGTCCCCTTGTAACCCGGCATCTTGAGCTGCAAATACACATAGCAGGGCCGTGCCATAAACTTGGCGTAGGCCGGTCGCCCAAACAGGGCGTGATATGGACTTTGGATTTTCACCACTTCAAATGTCAATGTCTCCGACCTGGAATCATGATCATCTCCAAAGGCCACTTCCAGAGCTATCTTACCAACAGGATATGCTGACTTGCCAGGTACTACACCGTGGAACACCGTATTAGACGGTTTGAGATTTTTATCTGTTAGTCCCATACGACGGAAGGTCTCATAGTATAAGATATTAATGATGTCCCTCCATCCATGAGCACTTTGGTGAACTTGTAACCTCCCACCTGAGGTGCCACCACCAGAGCCAACTGACCCGGATTATCAACCTGGGGAGGATGATCCTCTCTGCTCCATATGATTGGTTGTTCAGACCGGCGTAGATAACGGGGCACGGCCGATTCAACAGAGTTGACTGCCCACCTCTGAACCTTCCGGTCTCGCTTGTCCAAGCTAGTGGTGAAGACATGGTACTGCCCACTATTCAACTGCTTTGGGTTGCTCTGGTAACCTGACTGTTGCTGTTGCTGGTTATAACCAACCTGGTTGTTCTGATTATTTTGATTATTATGTCCGCCTGGATTACCATTAAATCCTGAACCGGAATTTCCTCCACCGTAACCCGGCCCGGATCCTGAGCCACCATCGGAGCCGTGATCATACCGGAAAGCATTAGAATTCTTGAACTCCTGCATAATAAAGCAATCCTTCCAAAGGTGGTTTGCTGGCACCTCCTTCATCCCATGTCTTGGACAGGGCTGGCTCAGTAGATAATTTAGGCGATCCGGGTTAGGGTTGGGTGCCGCACTGCGATTTTTTGGTTTACCCTTGCGTCGCTGGCCATTGTCCTGCGCATTGGTATTAGCCACAAAGTCCATGTTACCATCCACTTTACGCTTGCCTCCACCACCATTGCCTGCCCATTGATGCTGCTGACCTTTGGAGTTGTTGTTCCTCTTTCCCTTCCCTGCCTTGTCATCATCAGATTCGGGATCCTTGGTACTATCAGAATCAGCATACTTTACCAAAGCAGCCATGAGGGTCCCCATGTCAGTGCAATGGCGCTTCATCCGTCCCAACTTCAGCTTTAGGGGCCCAAACCGGCAGTTGCCTTCTAGGGTTAAGACTGCAGTGTCAGCGTTGATGCGGTCTGATGAATGCAACACTTGTGAGACCCGGCGCACCCAATGAGTCGTCGATTCTCCTTCCTCCTGGACACAGGCAGCTAAGTCTACTATCGACATGGGCTGCTTACAGGTATCCTTGAAATTATTGATAAACCGGGCTCGTAATTGGGCCCATGAACTGATAGAATTGGCCGGTAAGCTTTTTAACCAAGTGCGGGCCGTTCCTTCAAGCATCATGGTGAAGTATTTCGCACATGCCACATCATCCACATCCAGCATCTCCATGGCCATCTCATAGCTCTCCACCCATGTCTCTGGGGGTTGATCCGCCGTGTAATTTGGTACCTTGCGCGGGCCCTTGAAATCCTTGGGTAGGCGCACATTGCGTAAAGCGGGGACAAGGCAAGGCACCCCCAAAGAGCTAGAAGTAACACCGAGTTCGACCGAAATAGTTGGACGAACCAGCGTAAGCTGCCGAGCCTGATATTGTGCGGCTAACTCGGCCTCCCTGCGTGCTCGGGCCCGGTCCACCACTTCCTGAGCGTTATCAGCACCACCCGCCGGGTTGTTGCCGCGGGGTGCTCCACGTCGTTCATTACTTGACATTGCCGGTTCCTCCATATGCCTGCTATAGCTCCGGCTTGGGCGAGGGGTCGAGTGGATCCGGTCGCGGCTATACGAGTATGCTTCCTGTTGGTCCAAAGCTGTCCTAAGAAGCTCCTTGACCCGCGCGTCTCTATCGCCTGCGGTGAGTCACCTTCAATTGGAATGGCCTCCAGCCGTGCAGCAGCGGCGACGAGATTGTCCATTGGGTTGGAGTAGTGACCCGGAGGTGTTGAAACAGCCTGAGGTATAATGGTGTTTTGACGAGGCGGATCCATCCGACGAGGCTGAACCGGCGTACCGGTCCCAAGAGCTTCCGCCCGGTTTCCCTCCAGCGGATTACTGGTTCCTGCTCCCGGGGTGTTGAAAAGGTCTCTGGCCTTGAAAACCGGAGGCAAACGGGATCGGTACTTCCTCCTCATGACTTCATGCAACGCGTTCTGGTCCAACATGAGCCTGTAGGCTTGTGCGTCTAGAGCGGCCTGCTCTGTGGCCATCCTGGTATCCTCAGCTACCAGGTCCGCCTTGGCCTGGGTGATCTGTTCCCTTACCTTTGCAATCTCCGCGTTGTGGACGTCCTGATCCGCCGGATTAGCTTCCGCCATAAGCACATCCAATGCATCAAATAGCTCTGATAGAACTTGAGCCGGCGGGCGCATAGGGCCTCCTGCCTCGGCAGTCGTCGCCGCTGCTGAACCGGAGGTTGTTGCCGCAGCGGTCGAAGAATGAAGCGCTGCTTGTGTGCCGGCCATGAATATTCCAACTCGGTTGGGTAGATCAGAGGGGTCCGGAATACTGTCGCCGTCAGAACAACCCCCAATCCGGCCATCTTGTAACTGATATAGAGATTCGGTTTCTCCGGTTGATGACTCATCGCCGGAGTAAATGATGGTCTCGCCGCCAGATCCCGATCCATCCTCATGACCTCCTCCATGGATGACTCCCACGAAGGCACGCTTCATGGCCAGTTTAACCCGGGCAGATCGCGCACACTGAGCCATTTCGACGAGGTCGGTGCAGATATCCGGCTCAGGGCCCGGTTCTCCAATCTTGCCGATGAAAACGTGTATGCTTCCAAAGGGGACCCGGTACCCGTACTCAACTAAGCCGGCCTCGGGGCCCCAGCCTGCATCGTCGATGTAAATCTTGCCGCGATGACTCTTAGTCATCCGGCCTACGGCGTAGCCCTGGAGTCCTTCAAAGCGGCCCTCCAAGAACTTCAAACCATCGTGCGCTAGCCCCACGGTGGGCGCCAACTGTCGTGGTTTTGTCACGGCAGATGTCCTAGAGAAAGGACTTAGTCATGGAGCCATCGCGACGGGTTAGCTTGAAGGGGTTAAAGCGGACACAGGGACGCAAGAGAGTTTATACTAGTTCGGCCCCTTCGATGAAGATAAAAGCCTACGTCTAGTTGTGATGGAATTGATGGGGTTTCGATGACCAGGGAGCAAACAAGCTTCGCCTATGTCTGGAGTTGTTGTGTGTTGTCCTTGAACCGCCGCCGGGTCGTCCCCTTATATACACGGGTGATGCCCGTCGGTTCACAGAGTCCCAATACCGGCTCATAGATGTGTCCGGTTTGGTCTCTACTTATTCCTAACTTACAATACAAGTTAAATACCAACGCCGATTTACGGCTACAGGCCTTGAACCGACTGTGGGCCTTGAGCTCTCATCTGCCTTCTTGGGCTTTAACATACTTAACTACTGATGAAGTTAACCCGGCCCAGATAGGCCGGTTTACGCCCAGTAGTGATATCCCCAACATTAGGCCCCAAATTGATTTGAACATGTTCATGTCAATCCTTTAGCAAAAATCTTCATCTTCAATATCTTCTTGTAGTTTGTTGAACTGCCGTGATGTCATCTTCTCTGGTTGTTGTAAACCGGCGTGACGTCACCTGTTATAAATCTTTGGGCAAGTCAATCAAAGTCCATACTTTGTTCTTATACATGGATCTCATCTCAGATTTCATGGCCTCCAGCCATTTCGCGGAATCTGGGCTCATCATCGCTTCCTCATAGTTTGTAGGTTCATCATGGTCAAGTAACATGACCTCCAGAACATGATTACCGTACCACTCTGGTGCGGATTTCACTCTGGTTTACCTACGAGGTTCGATAGTAACTTGATCTGAAGTTACATGATCATCATCATTAGCTTCCTCACTAATTGGTGTAGTAGTCACAGAAACAGATTTCTGTGATGAACTACTTTCCAATAAGGGAGCAGGTACAGTTACCTCATCAAGTTCTACTTTCCTCCCACTCACTTCTTTCGAGAGAAACTCCTTCTCTAGAAAGGATCCATTCTCAGCAATGAATATCTTGCCTTCGGATCTGCAATAGAAGGTGTACCCAACATTTTCTTTTGGGTATCCTATGAAGATGCACTTCTCCGATTTGGGTTTGAGCTTATCAGGTTGAAACCTTTTCACATAAGCATTGCAACCTCAAACTTTAAGAAACGACAACTTAGGTTTCTTGCCAAACCATAGTTCATACGGTGCCATCTCAACGGATTTAGATGGTGCCTATTTAATGTGAATGTAGCTGTCTCTAATGCATAACCCCAAAACGATAGCGGTAAATCTGTAAGAGACATCATAGATCGCACCATATCTAATAAAGTACGGTTATGATGTTCGGACACACCATTACTGTCGTGGTTTTGTCACGGCAGATGTCCTAGAGAAAGGACTTAGTCGTGGAGCCATCGCGATGGGTTAGCTTGAAGGGGTTAAAGCGGACACAGGGACGCAAGAGAGTTTATACTAGTTCGGCCCCTTCGATGAAGGTAAAAGCCTACGTCTAGTTGTGATGGAATTGATGGGGTTTCGATGACCAGGGAGCAAACAAGCTTTGCCTATGTCTCGAGTTGTTGTCTGTTGTCCTTGAACCGCCGTCGGGTCGTCCCCTTATATACACGGGTGACGCCCGTCGGTTCACAGAGTCCCAATACCGGCTCATAGATGTGTCCGGTTTGGTCTCTACTTATTCCTAACTTACAATACAAGTTAAATACCAACACCGGTTTACGGCTACAGGCCTTGAACCGACTGTGGGCCTTGAGCCCTCATCTGCCTTCTTGGGCTTTAACATACTTAACTACTGACGAAGTTAACCCGGCCCAGATAGGCCAGTTTATGCCCAGTAGTGATAGCCCCAACAATTACACTGTGGTGTTCCAGGTGGCGTGAGTAGTGAAACTATTTCACATTGTTTTAACTGAAGGCCAAACTCGTAACTAAAATATTTTACTTCTACGATCATATCGTAGAAACTTATATTTTTGTTACGATGATTCTCCACTTCACTCTGAAATTATTCGAACTTTTCAAATATTTCAGACTTGTGTTTCATCAAGTAGATATACTCATATCTGCTCAAATCATCTGTGAAGATCAGAAAATAATGATACCTGCCGCGAGCTTCAATATTCATTGGACCATATACATCAATATGCATGATTTACAACAAATCTGTTGCTTGTTGCATTGTTCCGGAGAACGGAGTCTTAGTCATCTTGCCCATGAGGCATGGTTCGCAAGCATCAAGTGATTCCAAAAGTCCATCAGCATGGAGTTTCTTCATGCGCTTTACACCAATATGACCTAAACGGCAGTGCCACAAATAAGTTGCACTATCATTATTAACTTTGCATCTTTTGGTTTCAATATTATGAATATGTGTATCACTACGACCGAGATCCAACGAACCATTTTCATTTGGTGTGTAACCATATATGTAAACAGAACAACAATTTATTCTCTTACTTCAATGAATAACCGTATTGCAATAAACATGATCAAATCATATTCATGCTCAACGCGAACACCAAATAACACTTATTTAGGTTCAACACTAATCCCGAAAGTATAGGGAGTGTGCGATGATGATCATATCAATCTTGGAACCACTTCCAACACACATCGTCACTTCACCTTAACTAGTCTCTGTTCATTCTGCAACTTCTGTTTTGAGTTACTACTCTTAGCAACTGAACTAGTATCAAATACTGAGGGGTTGCTATGAACACTAGTAAAGTACACATCAATAACATGTATATAAAATATACCTATGTTCACTTTGCCATCCTTCTTATCCTCCAATTACTTGGGGTAGTTCCGCTTCCAGTGACCAATCCCTTTGCAGTAGAAGCACTCAGTTTCAGGCTTAGGTCCAGACTTGGGTTTTTCACTTGAGTAGCAACTTGCTTGCCGTCCTTCTTGAAGTTCCCCTTTCTGCCCTTTGTCCCTTTACTTGAAACTAGTGGTTTTGTTTACCATCAACACTTGATGCTTTTCTTGATTTCTACCTTCGTCGATTTCAGCATCACGAAGAGCTTGGGAATTGTTTCTGTTATCCCTTGCATATTATAGTTCATCACGAAGTTCTACTAACTTGGTGATGGTGACTAGAGAATTCTGTCAATCACTATTTTATCTGGAAGATTAACTCCCACTTGATTCAAGCGATTGTAGTACCCAGACAATCTGAGCACATGCTCACTGCTTGAGTTATTCTCCTCCATCTTTTAGCTATAGAACTTGTTGGAGACTTCATATCTGTCAACTCGGGTATTTGCTTGAAATATTAATTTCAACTCCTGGAACATCTCATATGGTCCATGACGTTCAAAATGTCTTTGAAATTCTGATTCTAAGCTGTTAAGCATGGTGCACTAAACTATCAAGTAGTCATCATATTGAGCTAGCCAAATGTTCATAACGTCTGCATCTGCTCCTGCAATAGGTTTGTCACCTAGCGGTGCATCAAGGACATAATTCTTCTGTGTAGCAATGAGGATAATCCTCATATCACGGATCCAATCCGCATCATTGCTACTAACATTTTTCAACTTAGTTTTCTCTAGGAACATATAAAAATTAAACGGGGAGCAACATCACGAGCTATTGATCTACAACATAGATATGCTAATACTACCAGGACTAAGTTCATGATAAATTTAAGTTCAATTAATCATATTACTTAAGAACTCCCACTTAGATAGACATCCCTCTAATCATCTAAGTGATCACGTGATCCAAATCAACTAAACCATAACCGATCATCACGTGAAATGGAGTAGTTTTCAATGGTGAACATCTCTATGTTGATCATATCTACTATATGATTCACGCTCGACCTTTCAGTCTCAGTGTTCCGAGGCCATATCTGCATATGCTAGGCTCTTCAAGTTTAACCTGAGTATTCTGCGTGTGCAAAACTGGCTTGCATCCGTTGTAGATGGACGTAGAGCTTATCACACCCGATCATCACGTGGTGTCTGGGCACGACAAACTTTGGCAACGGTGCATACTCAGGGAGAACACTTTTATCTTGAAATTTAGTGAGAGATCATCTTATAATGCTACCGTCAATTAAAGCAAGATAAGATGCATAAAAGATAAACATCACATGCAATCAAAATATGTGACATGATATGGCCATCATCATCTTGTGCCTTTGATCTCCATCTCCAAAACATCGTCATGATTTCCATCATCACCGGCATGACACCATGATCTCCATCATCTTGATCTATATCAATGTGTCGTCACATGGTCATCTCGCCAATTATTGCTCTCGCAACTATTGCTATTGCATAGCGATAAAGTAAAGCAATTATTTGGCGCTTGCATCTTATGCAATAGAGAGATAACCATAAGGCTTTTGCCTGTTGCCGATAACTTCAACAAAACATGATCATCTCATACAACAACTTATATCTCATCACGTCTTGACCATATCACATCACAACATGCCCTGCAAAAACAAGTTAGACGTCCTCTACTTTGTTGTTGCAAGTTTTACGTGGCTGCTATGGGCTAAGCAAGAACAGTTCTTACCTACGCATCAAAACCACAACGATAGTTTGTCAAGTTGGTGCTATTTTAACCTTCGCAAGCACCGGGCGTAGCCACACTCGGTTCAACTAAAGTTGGAGAAACTGACACCCGCTAGTCACCTGTGTGCATAGCACGGCGGTAAAACCAGTCTCGCGTAAGTGTACGCGTAATGTCGGTCCGGGCCGCTTCATCCAACAATACCGCTGAACCAAAGTGTGACATGCTGGTAAGCAGTATGACTTATATCGCCCACAACTCACTTGTGTTCTACTCGTGCATATTACATCAACACATAAAACCTGGCTCTGATGCCACTGTAGGGGAACGTAGCAATTTCAAAAAAATTCCTACGCACACGCAAGATCATGGTGATGCATAGCAACGAGAGGGGAGAGTGTTGTCCACGTACCCTCGTAGACCAAAAGCGGAAGCGTTATGACAACGTAGTTGATGTAGTCGTACGTCTTCACGGACCGACTAACCAAGCACCGAAACTACGACACCTCCGAGTTCTAGCACACATTCAGCTCGATGATGATCCCCGGACTCTGATCCAGCAGAATGTCGGGGAAGAGTTCCGTCAGCACGATGGCGTGGTGACAATCTTGATGTTCTACCATCGCAGGGCTTCACCTAAGCACCGCTACAATATTATCGAGGATTATGGTGGAGGGGGGCACCGCACACAGCTAAGAGATCAATGATCAATTGTTGTGTCTGTGGGGTGCCCCCTGCCCCCGTATATAAAGGAGCAAGGGGGAGGCGGCCGGCCTAGGAGGAGGGCGCGCCAAGGGGGGAGTCCTACTCCCAGCGGGAGTAGGACTCCTCCTTCCCTTGTTGGAGTAGGAGAGAAGGAAAGAGGGGGAGAGGAACAAGGAAAAGGGGGCTGCACCCCTTCTCCAATTCGGACCAGAGCGGGGGCGCGCGCCTCCTTCCTTTTGGCCTCTCTCCTCTATTCCCGTATGGCCCAATAAGGCCCGTATACTCCCCGACGAATTCTCATAACTCTCCGGTACTCCGAAAAATACACGAATCACTCGGAACCTTTCCGATGTCCGAATATAGTCGTCCAATATATCGATCTTTACGTCTCGACCATTTCAAGACTCCTCGTCATGTCCCCGATCTCATCCGGGACTCCGAACTCCTTCGGTACATCAAAACTCATAAACTCATAATATAACTGTCATCGAAACCTTAAGCGTGCGGACCCTACGGGTTCGAGAACAATGTAGACATGACCGAGACTCATAATATACCCGAATCACTCGAAACCTCTCCGATATCCAAACATAGGCTTCCAATATATCAATCTTCATGTCTCGACCATTTCGAGACTCCTTTTCATGTCCGTGATCACATCCGGGACTCCGAACAACCTTTGGTACATCAAAACATATAAACTCATAATATAACTGTCATCGAAATGTTAAGCGTGCGGACCCTACGGGTTCGAGAACTATGTAGACATGACCGAGACACGTCTCCGGTCAATAACCAATAGCGGAACCTGGATGCTCATATTGGCTCCCACATATTCTAAGAAGATCTTTATCGGTCAAACCGCATAACAACATACGTTGTTCCCTTTGTCATCGGTATGTTACTTGCCCGAGATTCGATCGTTGGTATCTCAATACCTAGTTCAATCTCGTTACCGGCAAGTCTCTTTACTCGTTCCGTAATACATCATCCCGCAACTAACTCATTAATTGCAATGCTTGCAAGGCTTAAGTGATATGCATTACCGAGAGGGCCCAGAGATACCTCTCCGACAATCGGAGTGACAAATCCTAATCTCGAAATATGCCAACCCAACAAGTACCTTCGGAGACACCTGTAGAGCACCTTTATAATCACCCAGTTACGTTGTGACGTTTGGTAGCACACAAAGTGTTCCTCCGGTAAACGGGAGTTGCATAATCTCATAGTCATAGGAACATGTATAAGTCATGAAGAAAGCAATAGCAATAAACTAAACGATCAAGTGCTATGCTAACGGAATGGGTCAAGTCAATCACATCATTCTCCTAATGATGTGATCCCATTAATCAAATGACAACTCATGTCTATGGTTAGGAAACATAACCATCTTTGATCAACGAGCTAGTCAAGTAGAGGCATACTAGTGACACTTTGTTTGTCTATGTATTCATATATGTATTATGTTTCCGGTTAATACAATTCTAGCATGAATAATAAACATTTATCATGATATAAGGAAATAAATAATAACTTTATAATTGCCTCTAGGGCATATTTCCTTCAGTCCCTGACACCCTGAGGCATTATATGGGGGCATGTGAAATTGGTTCAGCTCTGGGGCCAGTGGTTGAAGTAGATGTGGAACACATTTATTCTAAGGAAGAAATTAGAGTGAAAGTGGGAGTGAGGGACTTACACAAAATTCCTGCTGGCACTGAGATAACTACTAAAGATTTGCTGCTTTATGATATTGGTTTTGAGTTTGATTCCATAGCAGAACAGGGGTGGTACAAGTTCAAAGAGGGGAATAAAAAGAAAATCTTTGACTACCTTGATTTGGAAAGCTGTGAAACACAGACGGAGAATGAGATGCAGAAAAAAAGTAAACAAGCTGAGTTTGGGAAGTCCTTGGTGAGCCTAGGGAGTTTGGGGTTGAAACAATATGAACAAGTGGTGCTTAAAGCAGGAGACACGGGTCAGAAAAATGAGATACCCAAGGAAAGGATAGGAACAGGGTTTGCTGGAGAAGGCCAGGGTGAAGAAGAAAGTTTGAAGGCTAGGCTTCAGAAAGCAGAGGAACTTGCAGCAAGGCAGACTGCTCAACTTATGCTGGAGGAAAAAAAGGAAGGAAATGGAAATTATAAGAAAAACCTTAGAAAAAGAGGTCAAGAGACAACATGAACTGCTGCAAATCAATATGAAGGCAAGTGAAGAGGTGAGAGGGTCACAGTCAGGGGAGAAAATTATTGGAGATGAAGATGAAAAATAGGACACTGAGGGAGGGGCAGTAGCAGAAGGCAGGCTGGAAGAGGAAGAGGGAATGACAGACTTGGAACTAATGGAACAGGCTATGGGGCTAGGATATATGGAGCCTGTGGATTACACTGCTAGTCAGGAAATTGAATCTTTTGAAACAAATATCAAGAAGGCTGCCATAGGAGAACTGCAATCCCAAGAAGAAGAAGACTTGAGAAGATGTGCTAGACTGAAAGGCAAAGAGGACAAAAAAATCACTGATTTGGCTAAAGAGAGAGTAGCACAGAAAAACAACTATGGTGAGTTTACTCCTTCTGGTATTGTTTCTAGATCTAATAATATCCTGCAGCAGATTGCTGAGGGGGTTGGGGTTAGTTTGGGAAATAAACCTGACATTGTTAATCATAATTTGGAATTGATTAAAATGGCTGAATAGGCAAGGGTTGATATGTGGTTAGCAGACTACAATAATAATCAGAAACAAACCTCTCTACCTGAGGAGCATAATATCATTGATACTGGAGAACACTCTGTGGAAGATTTGCTAGAAGTTGGGGAAATGAGAGAGAAGAGGAAGAGAATGAAGAATGGGAATTAATTAAAGAGCTTTTCTCATCAAAAAAAGAGAAGAAAAAAGGTAAAACTACCAGAGGTTCTGGAGTTAAAATTGCCTCTGCTATCAAAACCTTAGAATCTTCTGATAGGAAAAAAAGAAAAAAAGATGAGGGGTATCTTTTGGAATATGAGAGGATTTGGGGGTGATATCAAAAAAAGGTTTTTGAGGGAGATGATCATGGATATGAGAGTTGATTTCTTGGGTCTGCAAGAGACCATGAGACAACAATTTTCTAGAAATGATTTATAACAAATTTGTGCAGGAAGGGATTTCCACTGGCATTTCACTCCAGCTAGGGGGAAATCTGGTGGCCTTCTGTTGGGAGTCAACTATACCACATTAGATGTGATTTCTCAGGATGAAGGAGATTATCACATAAAAATGACTGTTCAGGATGTTAAAAATAGGTTTATTTGGGATTTAGTAGTGATCTATGGAGATGCACAACCAGAAATGAAAGCCCTATTTCTGGCTGAGTTATCCAGAGTATTTCAAACCTGTGTTAATACAATTTTGATTGGAGGTGACTTCAATATTATTAGAAAAGCTAGTGAGAAAAATAAACCAGGATCCCCTGGGCATTGGAGTTTTCTTTTTAATGCTATTCTGGAACAAGCTGGGGTGAGAGAGCTTGATATGAATGGGAGACAATTCACTTGGGGGAATAATATGCACAACCCTACTTTTGAAAAACTAGATAGGATACTTTGTAGCGTTGAGTGGGAAGAGGTATACCCCTTAACGCAAGTAACATCTTTGACTAGAGAGAAGTCTGATCACACTCCTCTTTACTTGGATTCTGGAGATTTCCAAAAAACTGAGCCAATTTTCATATTTAAAAATGCCTGGTTTTTGAGAGAAGGGATTGATGAAATTGTACAGAAAGTTTGGAATGATCCTAACATTAAGGGAGACAGCATAGATAGATTGTTGGGAAAGTTTAGAAAACTAAGACCTAAATTTAAAGGGTGGAACAGAAACATGAATGCATGGTATTTTGAACTAAAGAAAGATATCCTGCTTAAATTGGATATTATTGATAAAAATAGTGAGGTTAATGGCCTTACATCCGCTGATAGAAAAGAGCAGATAGATTTAAGAGCTCAGCTTGATAGACTTCTTAAGCAGGAAGAGGCTAAATGGAGACAGAGAGCCAAAATTGATGAAATACTAGAGGGATAGTAATACTAAATTCTTTTCATGCCAAGGCAAATGGGAGGCTTAGAAGGAACAAAATCAATAGATTAGAGCAAGCTGAGGGGATAATAGAAGGGGATAAAAACTTGATAGACTATATCACTACTTTTTACAAAAATTTATTTGGTTCACCAGATAATTCTTCTGTTTAAATTAATATTGATAATCCCATTATGATTCAAGAGGGATGTGAAAAAAATTAGTGGAGGAATTCTCTTTGGAGGAAATTAAGAAGGTTGTCTTTAAAATGGCACACAATAAATCCCCTGGACCAGATGGCTTCACTGCTGAATTTTATCAGCATTATTGGGATCTGGTGAAACTTGTTTTAAAAGCTTTGTTGGATGACTTTGCCAATAGGAAAATTGATATTAGTAGACTAAACTATGGGACTATAGCCCTAGCCCCAAAAGGGACAGATGCTAATCAAATACAGAAATTCAGGCCAATTTTTTTGCTAAATGTCTGCTTCAAAATCATCACAAAAGTGTTAATGAATAGGCTGAATTTGGTAGCTGTTGATGTTATTTCTCCTGTTCAAACTGCTTTTATTAAGGGCAGGTATATTATGGATGGAGTTTTGATCCTTCATGAGGCTTTGAATAGCATAAAAAAGAAAAAAGAAAGTGCTATGCTTCTGAAAATTGATTTTGAAAAGGCCTATGACAAAATCAAATGGTCCTTTCTTTTTCAAATGTTGAAAGTGAAGGGATTCCCAGATAAATGGATTGATTGGGTCATGGAGACTATTAGAGGGGGGAAAGTTTGTGTCAAGGTTAATGAGAACCTAGGAAAATACTTTATCACTGATACGTCCATTTTGCATCATGCTTTTATATCGATCTATCGCATTATGGACTGTTATTTCACTCTATATCACAATACTTATGGCTATTCTCTCTTATTTTACAAGGTTTACATAAAGAGGGAGAATGCCGGCAGCTGGAATTCTGGTCTGGAAAAGGAGCAAATATTAGAGACCTATTCTGCGCAACTCCAAAAGTCCTGAAACTCCACGGAATGTCTTAGAAGAAATAAAGAAAAATCCACGCCAAAGATGAAGGCCAGGGGGCCCACACCCTGCTCACGAGGGTGGGGGGCGCGCCCCCCTAGGGCGCGCCCCCCTACCTCGTGGGCCCCCTGGTGGCTCTCCGACACCCATCTTCTCCTATATGAGGTCTTTCGATGAGAAAAAAATAAGAAGGAATTTTTTGGGACGAGACTCCATCGCCACGAGGCGGAACCTTGGCGGATCCAATCTAGAGCTCCGGCAGAGCTGTTCTGTCGGGGAAACTTCCCTCCCGGAGGGGGAAATCATCACCATCGTCATCACCAACGCTCCTCTCATCGGGAGAGGGCAATCTCCATCAACATCTTCACGAGCACCATCTCATCTCCAAACCCTAGTTCATCTCTTGTATCCAATTCTTGTCTCAAAGTTTGGGATTGGTGATAGTAGGTTGCTAGTAGTGTTGATTACTCCTTGTAGTTGATGCTAGTTGGTTTAATTGGTGGAAGATCATATGTTCAGATCCTATATGCATATTATTACCCCTCTGATTATGAACATGAATATGCTTTGTGAGTAATTACGTTCGTTCCTGAGGACAAGGGAGAAGTCTTGCTATGAGTACTCATGTGAATTTGGTATTCATTTGATATTTTGATAAGATGTATGTTGTCTAGCCTCTAGTGGTGTTATGTGAACATCGACTACATAACACTTCACCATTATTTGGGCCTAGAGGAAGGCATTGGGAAGTAATAAGTAGATGATGGGTTGCTAGAGTGACAGAAGCTTAAACCCTAGTTTATGTGTTGCTTCGTAAGGGGATGATTTGGATCCATATGTTTCATGCTATGGTTAGGTTTACCTTAATACTTTTGTTGTAGTTGCGGATGCTTGCAATGGAGGTTAATCATAAGTGGGATGCTTGTTCAAGTAAGAACAGCACCCAAGAACCGGTCCACCCACATATCAAATTATCAAAGTATCGAACGTGAATCATATGAACGTGATGAAAACTAGCTTGACGATATTCCCATGTGTCCTCGGGAGCGCTTTTCCTATTATAAGAGTTTGTTCCGGCTTGTGCTTTGCTACAAAAGGATTGGGCCACCTTGCTGCACTTTATTTACTTTTGTTACTTGTTGCTCGTTACAATCTATCTTATCACAACACTATCTGTTACCACTTATTTCAGTACTTGCAGAGAATACCTTGCTGAAAACCGCTTATCATTTCCTTCTGCTCCTCGTTGGGTTCGACACTCTTACTTATCAAAAGGACTACGATAGATCCCCTATACTTGTGAGTCATCAATCACCCATAAAGGATTGAGACAGGGGGACTCTCTATCCCCTCTAAACTTTGACCTGGCTGCTGATGCCCTGGCAATTATGTTAGACAAAGCCAGAGAAAATGGGCTGGTGAAGGGGGTCTTGAATGAATACATACCAAATGGGGTCAATATGTTGTAATATGCAGATGATACCATCTTCCTATTGCAAGATGATACAGAAAGTGCACACAATTTGAAATATATTTTATGTCTATTTGAGCAAATGTCTGGTTTAAAGATCAATTTTCATAAAAGTGAGTTTTTTTTGTTTGGAGAGGCTATTGATAAGAAAGATGAATATGCTAGAATTTTCACATGCCCAGTGGGTGCCTTGCCCATGAAATATCTAGGGCTGCCTATAGATAAGAATAGAATTTGTAACAAGCATTTGAAACCTCCAGAGAGTAAGATGGAGAAAAAATGTACGACTTGGCAAGGTAGATTGCTTGCCAGTGCAGGGAGAGTTACATTGATTCAGTCAGCTCTCACAGGCATCCCATATTTTATGATGTCCTTCTATGGGCTCCCCATTGGGGTTGAAAAACGCATGGATTTTTTCAGGGCCATACTTCTATGGAAAGAAGATGATCAAAAAAGAAAATACCATTTGGTGAAATGGTATGAGGTGTGTAGGCCAAAAGATATGGGGGGCCTGGGGATCCAAAATCTTGCATGCATGAACAAAGCATTGCTGAGTAAATGGTGGTGGAAATTATATATAACTGAGGGGTTGTGATAGGACATTATTTGCAAAAAAATATATTAAGAATAGAAATCTGGGCACTGTTCAGGCCAAACAGGGAGATTCCCAGTTTTGGAGGGATATACTAAAACACAGAGACCATTTTGTTTCTTTATGCAAATTCAAAATTGGGAATGGAGATAGAACTCGCTTTTGGGAAGATTGGTGGATTGGCACTGCTCCATTAAGCAAAAAAATTCCTAGGCTTTATGATCTTTGTTTTGATAAGAAGAAAACAGTTAAAGAAGTTTTTGACAATGATCTAGATAATGTGCAATTTAGAAGAACTTTATTGGGAGACGCTAGAGAGCTATGGGGACATATTAAAGAAGCATGTAGATCGGTGACTTTGAATGAGGATAAAGACGAAATAAAATGGTCTCTGACTAAAAAAAGAGTGTATACTGTAAAATCTTTCTACAGGCATCTGATTGAAAATGATGTCAAATATCCACACATGTATATGTGGAAGATTAAAACGCCACCCAGAATCAAGGTGTTCATGTGGTTGGCTCTTAGGAAAAGTATCCTTACAAAAGATAATCTGCTTCGTAGGGGGTGGAAAGGAGATGATAAATGTCCTTTTTTGGACGTAAAGAGAATATAAATCATCTTTTTCTATCCTGTTCAGTTGCTAGACTATTGTGGAACATCTTAAAATGTGCTTTCAATCTGAGAGACATTCCAGAAACCCTGGAAGCTATCATGAAAACCTGGATAAATACATTTGGGAAAGATGAAAAAAGTTTGGTCATTATAGGTGTTTCAGCGATTTGCTCGATTATCTGGAAATTAAGAAACAGTGTTATTTTTTACAACAATAGGGTAAATGACCCCTGTGTTCTTGTTACTCTGTTTCTCAAAAATTTAAATGATTGGAATATTTTCCAGACAAATCCCGCAAGAAGTAAGATGATGGAGGCTAGAGTGAAGCAAGTAAGTATGGTGGCGGAAGAAGTGTTCAAAGCAGCCTATGGGTGGCGCCTGAAGACTGGGAGAATCCAGGGGTGATCACAGGAAGACCCCGTTGCTGCGATGAAAGAGCTTCTGCCATTACTTCTAGCTTGCTTTCTTTTGCTTTTCAGACAGTTTATGGTCTTGTATGAATCTTTGATAAGACTGTAGTCCTGATGTATGCCTCTGTTCCTAATAACAGAGTTGTAAGTGTTCCGGGGACTGGATTTCTCTCTGAATTCAGGCCTCGGACCACTCCCGAAGGTTCTTTTGCCTTGAGGGTTTCATGAGGGGAAGGGGTGGCTTTTCCTCCTTCCTTAGTTTGGTAATTGAAATTTCGTAGGGGAGTGGAGTGTTATGCTTTGTCTTTTAGTTTCTCTTTCTGCTTTGTAATAAGACATGGTGATTTCTTTTAATGGAAATCGGAGAGAATGCTCTCTTTTGTCAAAAAAATTGGAGTGTGTGAATCCCATGTTGATCGATGGTTCCACTCCGGACACCGAGGAGCAGCTAGATACTACTAACGATGCGGAACGCCTGCTTCTCCTAGGCCTGGCCTGCAGCAACCCAAACCCGTCAGACTGTCCAACCATGCCTGATGTGGTGCGAGTCATCGCCAAGTCGGCACCGCCACCACAGGTGCCTCCTCAGAAGCCAAGATTTGTGTGGCCGCCTCAGGAAGAGGGACGTTCAGTGGCCTCCGATGATGGTGGTAGCACGGGTACATCGATAATGAGTAATCTCGACAATAGTATGGCAAGTGCCACCGGAGGACATGCCTCATTTCAACTCCAACACTCGATCTATGTCACGGCAGGCAGTGCCTCTGGTCCATGAGCAAATGCTGAGGAGCATATAGTAAAAATGAAAATTCACTTGTTGCTTTTAATGTTGATGTGATTTTGCTTAGTAATTTAAGAAGCTTGAGTATTTGTTATGTAGTAGTATAAGTTATTGTCACGAGTCATATGTATGAAAGAAATAAATATATCAGATTAGATTGCCTTTGTTGTAGACAGCTTGGAAAGTCATAGTTTGATGTCCAACAAAATATGATAAACATAATCAAGCCCTTAAAGTTATGTTGATGTCCAATCCATTATCGTAGTATTTAAGAAATTTTGTGTAGCTTTATAATCTTCAGAAACCTGCTTCACACCCATATGGTCTCATCTCATGAGCTGATTTCTTAGAGCGCATGGGGCAATAGTGATATTATTTGGAGAGTTGTTCTCTTGGTCCGTTTTAGTGAAGTTTATGAAGGAAATATGCCCTAGAGGCAATAATAAAGTTATTATTTATTTCCTTATAATCATGATAAAAGGTTTATTATTCATGCTAGAATTGTATTAACCAGAAACGTAATACATGTGTGAATACATAGACAAACAAAGTGTCACTAGTATGCCTCTACTTGATTAGCTCGTTAATCAAAGATGGTTATGTTTCCTAACCATGAACAATGAGTTGTTATTTGATTAACGGGATCACATCATTAAGAGAATGATCTGATTGACATGACCCATTCCATTAGCTTAGCACCCGATCGCTTAGTATGTTGCTATTGCTTTCTTCATGACTTATACATGTTCCTGTAACTATGAGATTATGCAACTCCCGTTTACCGGAGGAACACTTTGGGTACTACCAAATGTCACAAGTAACTGGGTGATTATAAAGGAGTACTACAGGTGTCTCCAAAGGTACATGTTGGGTTGGCGTATTTCGAGATTAGGTTTTGTCACTCCGATTGTCGGAGAGGTATCTCTGGGCCCTCTCGGTAATGCACATCACTTAAGCCTTGCAAGCATTGCAACTAAATGAGTTATTTGTGGGATGATGTATTACAGAACGAGTAAAGAGGCTTGCCAGTAACGAGATTGAACTAGGTATTGGAATACCGACGATCGAATCTCGGGCAAGTAACATACCAATGACAAAGGGAACAACGTATGTTGTTATGCGGTCTGACCGATAAAGATCTTCGTAGAATATGTAGGAGCCAATATGGGCATCCAGGTCCCGCTATTGGTTATTGACCGGAGACGTGTCTCGGTCATGTCTACATTGTTCTTGAACCCGTAGGGTCCGCACGCTTAAGGTTACGATGACATTTATATTATGAGTTTATGCATTTTGATGTACCGAAGGTTGTTCGGAGTCCCGGATGTGATCACGGACATGACGAGGAGTCTCGAAATGGTCGAGACGTAAAGATTGATATATTGGAAGCCTATGTTTGGATATCGGAAGTGTTCCGGGTGAAATCGGGATTTTACCGGAGTACCGGGAAGGTTACCGGAACCCCCCGGGAGGTAAATGGGCCATGGTGGGCCTTAGTGGAAAAGAGAAGAGGCAGCCCTACATGGGCTGCGTGCCTCCCCCTTCCCCTAGTCCTATTAGGACTAGGAGAGGTGGCCGGCCCCCTCTCTCTCTTTTCCCCCTCCGCAAATCCTATTCCAACTAGGATTGGGGGGGAATCCTACTCCCAGAGGGAGTAGGACTCTCCTGGCGCACCACACCTTGGCCGGCCAGCCTCCCCCCTCTAGTCCTTTATATACTGAGGCAGAGGCACCCTAGAACACACAAGTTGATCCACGTGATCTATTCCTTAGCCGTGTTTAGGCGAAGCCCTGCTGCTGTAGTACATCAAGATCGTCGCCACGCCGTCGTGCTGATGGAACTCTTCCTCGACACTTTGCTGGATCGGAGTCCGGGGATCGTCATCGAGCTGAACGTGTGCTCGAACTCGGAGGTGCTGTAGTTTTGGTGCTTGATCGGTTGGATCGTGAAGACGTACGACTACTTCCTCTATGTTGCGTCAACGCTTCCGCAGTCGGTCTGCGTGGGTACGTAGACAACACTCTCCCATCTCGTTGCTATGCATCACATGATCTTGCGTGAGCGTAGGAAATTTTTTGAAATTACTACGAAACCCAACAGTGGCATCCGAGCCTAGGTTTTTTTTATGTTGATGTTATATGCACGAGTAGAACACAAGTGAGTTGTGGGCGATACAAGTCATACTGCCTACCAGCATGTCATACTTTGGTTAGGCGGCATTGTTGGACGAGACGACCCGGACCAACATTACGCGTACGCTTATGCGAGACCGGTTCCCCCGACGTGCTTTGCACACAGGTGGCTTGCGGGCGACTGTCTCTCCAACTTTAGTTGAACCGAGTATGGCTACACCCGGTCCTTGCGAAGGTTAAAACGGAGTCTATTTGACAAACTATCGTTGTGGTTTTGATGCGTAGGTGAGATTGGTTCTTGCTTAAGCCCGTAGCAGCCACGTAAAACTTGCAACAACAAAGTAGAGGACGTCTAACTTGTTTTTGCAGGGCATGTTGTGATGTGATATGGTCAGGTCATGATGCTGAATTTTATTGTATGAGATGATCATGTTTTGTAACCGAGTTATCGGCAACTGGCAGGAGCCTTATGGTTGTCGTTTTATTGTATGCAATGAAATCGTGATGTAATGCTTTACTTTATTGCTAAGCGGTAGTGATAGTCGTGGAAGCACAAACTTGGCGAGACGACAACGATGCTACGATGGAGATCAAGGTGTCACGCCGGTGACGATGGTGATCACGACGGTGCTTCGGAGATGGAGATCACAAGCACGAGATGTTGATGGCTATATCATATCACTTATATTGATTGCATGTGATGTTTATCCTTTTATGCATCTTATCTTGCTTTGATTGACGGTAGCATTATAAGATGATCTCTCACTAAATTATCAAGAAGTGTTCTCCCTGAGTATGCACCGTTGCGAAAGTTCTTTGTGCTGAGACACCACGTGATGATCGGGTGTGATAGGTTCTACGTTCAAATACAACGGGTGCAAAACAGTTGCACACTTGGAATACTCAGGTTATACTTGACGAGCCAAGCATATACAGATATGGCCTTGGAACACGGAGACCGAAAGGTCGAGCGTGAATCATATAGTAGATATGATCAACATAGTGATGTTCACCAATGAAACTACTCCATCTCACGTGATGATCGGACATGGTTTAGTTGATTTGGATCACGTGATCACTTAGAGGATTAGAGGGATGTCTATCTAAGTGGGAGTTCTTAAGTAATATGATTAAATTGAACTTAAATTTATCATGAACTTAGTCCTGGTAGTATTTTGCAAATTATGTTGTAGATCAATAGCTCGCGTTGTTGCTTCCCTGTGTTTATTTTGATATGTTCCTAGAGAAAATTGTGTTGAAAGATGTTAGTAGCAATGATGCGGATTGGATCCGTGATCCGAGGTTTATCCTCATTGCTGCACAGAAGAATTATGTCCTTGATGCACCGCTAGGTGACAGACCTATTGCAGGAGCAGATGCAGACATTATCAACGTTTGGCTAGCTCAATATGATGACTACTTGATAGTTTAGTGCACCATGCTTAATGGCTTAGAATCGGGACTTCAAAGACGTTTTGAACGTCATGGACCATATGAGATGATCCAGGAGTTGAAGTTAATATTTCAAGCAAATACCCGACTTGAGAGATATGAAGTCCCAAACAAGTTCTATAGCTAAAAGATGGAGGAGAATCGCTCAACTAGTGAGCATGTGCTCAGATTGTCTGGGTACTACAATCGCTTGAATCAAGTGGGAGTTAATCTTCCAGATAAGATAGTGATTGACAGAATTCTCTAGTCACCATCACCAAGTTAGTAGAACTTCGTGATGAACTATGATATGCAAGGGATAACGGAAACGATTCCCAAGCTCTTCGTAATGCGGAAATTGATGAAGGTAGAAATCGAGAAAAGCATCAAGTGTTGATGGTTCACAAGACCACTAGTTTCAAGAAAAGGACAGAGGGAAGAAGGGGAACTTCAAGAAGAACGGCAAGCAAGTTGCTGCTCAAGTGAAGAAGCCCAAGTCTGATCCTAAGCCTGAGACTAAGTGTTTCTACTACAAAGGGACTGGTCACTGGAAGCGGAACTACCCCAAGTGATTGGCAGATAAGAAGGATGGCAAAGTGAACATAAGTATATTTGATATACATGTTATTGATGTGTACTTTACTAGTGTTTATAGCAACCCCTCAGTATTTGATACTAGTTCAGTTGCTAAGATTAGTAACTCGAAACGGGAGTTGCAGAATAAACAGAGACTAGTTAAGGGTGACGTGACGATGTGTGTTGGAAGTGGTTCCAAGATTGATATGATCATCATCGCACACTCCCTATACTTTCGGGATTAGTGTTGAACCTGAATAAGTGTTATTTGGTGTTTGCGTTAAGCATGAATATGATTTGATCATGATTATTGTAATACGGTTATTCATTTAAGTAAGAGAATAAATTGTTGTTCTATTTACATGAATAAAACCTTATATGGTTACACACCCAATGAAAATAGTTCATTGGATCTCGATCATAGTTATCACAATATTGAAACCAAAAGATGCAAAGTTAATAATGATAGTGCAACTTGTTTGTAGCACTGCCGTTTAGGTCATATTGGTGTAAAGCGCATGAAGAAACTCCATGTTGATGGGCTTTTGAATCACTTGATTATGAATCAGTTGATGCTTGCGAACCATGCCTCATGGGCAAGATGACTAAAACTCCGTTCTTCGGAACAATGGAGCGAGCAACAGATTTGTTGGAAATCATACATACTGATGTATGTGGTCCGATGAATATTGAGGCTCGCGACAGGTATCATTATTTTCTGATCTTCACAGATGATTTGAGCAGATATGAGTATATCTACTTGATGAAACATAAGTCTGAAACATTTGAAAAGTTCAAAGAATTTCAGAGTGAAGTGAAAAATCATCGTAACAAGAAAATAAAGTTTCTACGATCTGATCGTAGAGAAGAGTATTTGAGTTACGAGTTTGACCTTCAGTTAAAAACAATGTGAAATAGTTTCACTACTCACGCCACCTGGAACACCACAATGTAATGGTGTGTCCGAACGTCATAACCGTACTTTATTAGATATGGTGCGATCTATGATGTCTCTTACCGATCTACCACTATCGTTTTGGGGTTATGCATTAGAGACAGCTGCATTCACGTTAAATAGGGCACCATCTAAATCCATTGAGACGACACCGTATGAACTATGGTCTGGCAAGAAACCTAAGCTGTCGTTTCTTAAAGTTTGGGGTTGCGATGCTTATATGAAAAGGTTTCATCCTGATAAGCTCAAACTCAAATCGGAGAAGTGCGTCTTCATAGGATACCCAAAGGAGACTGTTGGGTACACCTTCTATCACAGATCCGAAGGCAAGACATTCGTTGCTAAGAATGGATCCTTTCTAGAGAAGGAGTTTCTCTCGAAAGAAGTGAGTGGGAGGAAAGTAGAACTTGATGAGGTAACTGTACCTGCTCCCTTATTGGAAAGTAGTACATCACAGAAAACTATTTCTGCGACACCTATACCAATTAGTGAGGAAGCTAATGATGATGATCATGAAACTTCAAAACAAGATACCACTGAACCTCGTAGATCAGCCAGAGCGAGATCCGCACCAGAGTGGTACGGTAATCCTGTTCTGGAAGTCATGCTACTAGATCATGATGAACCTACGAACTATGAAGAAGCGATGGTGAGCCCAGATTCCGCAAAGTGGCTTGAAGCCATGAAATCTGAGATGGGATCCATGTATGAGAACAAAGTATGGACTTTGGTTGACTTGCCCGATGATCGGCAAGCAATAGAAAATAAATGGATCTTCAAGAGGAAGACAGACGCTGATAGTAGTGTTACTATCTACAATGCTAGAATTGTCGCAAAAGGTTTTCGACAAGTTCAAGATGTTGACTACGATGAGATTTTCTCACTCGTATCTATGCTTAAATCTGTCTGAATCATGTTAGCAATTGCCGCATTTTATGAAATCTGGCAAATGGATAAACAAAACTGCATTCCTTGATGGATTTATTAAAGAAGAGTTGTATATGATGCAACCAGAAGGTTTTTGTCAATCCGAAAGGTGCTAACAAAATGTGCAAGCTCCAGCGATCCATCTGTGGACTGGTGCAAGCATCTCGGAGTTGGAATATACGCTTTGATGAGTTGATCAAAGCATATATTTTTATACAGACTTGCGGTAAAGCCTGTATTTACAAGAAAGTGAGTGGGAGCACTACAGCATTTTTGATAAGTATATGTGAATGACATATTGTTGATCGGAAATAATGTAGAATTATTTTGTAAAGCATAAAGGAGTGTTTGAAAGGAGTTTTTCAAAGAAAGACCTAGGTGAAGCTGCTTACATATTGAGTATCAAGATCTATAGAGATAGATCAAGACACTTGATAAGTTTTTTCAATGAGTACATACCTTGACAAGATTTTGAAGTAGTTCAAAATGGAACAGTCAAAGAAAAGGTTTCTTGCCTGTGTTACAAGGTGTGAAGTTGAGTAAGACTCAAAGCCCGACCACGGCAGAAGATAGAAAGAGAATGAAAGTCATTCCCTATGCCTCAGTCACAGGTTCTATAAAGTATGCCATGCTGTATACCAGATCTATTGTATGCCCTACCACTAAGTTTGGCAAGGGAGTACGACAGTGATCTAGGAGTAGATCACTGGACAGCGGTCAAAATTATCCTTAGTGGAATAAGGATATGTTTCTCGATTATGGAAGTGAAAAAGGTTTGTCGTAAAGGGTTACGCCGATGCAAGTTTTGACACTAATCTAGATGACTCTAAGTCTCGGTCTAGATACATATTGAAAGTGGGAGCAATTAGCTAGAGTAGCTCCATGCAGAGCATTGTTGACATAGAAATTTGCAAAATACATGCGGATCTGAATGTGGCAGAACCGTTGACTAAGATTCTCTCACAAGCAAAACATGATCACACCTTAGTACTCCTTGGGTGTTAATCACATAGCGATGTGAACTAGATTACTAAATCTAGTAAACCCTTTGGGTGTTGGTCACATGGCGATGTGAACTATGGGTGTTAATCACATGATGATGTGAACTATCGATGTTAATCACATGGTGATGTGATCTAGATTATTGACTCTAGTGCAAGTGGGAGACTGAAGGAAATATGCCCTAGAGGCAATAATAAAGTTATTATTTATTTCCTTATAATCATGATAAAAGGTTTATTATTCATGCTAGAATTGTATTAACCGGAAACATAATACATGTGTGAATACATAGACAAACAAAGTGTCACTAGTATGCCTCTACTTGACTAGCTCGTTAATCAAAGATGGTTATGTTTCCTAACCATGAACAATGAGTTGTTATTTGATTAACGGGATCACATCATTAAGAGAATGATCTGATTGACATGACCCATTCCATTAGCTTAGCACCCGATCGTTTAGTATGTTGCTATTGCTTTCTTCATGACTTATACATGTTCCTGTAACTATGAGATTATGCAACTCCCGTTTACCGGAGGAACACTTTGGGTACTACCAAACGTCACAACGTAACTGGGTGATTATAAAGGAGTACTACAGGTGTCTCCAAAGGTACATGTTGGGTTGGCGTATTTCAAGATTAGGTTTTGTCACTCCGATTGTCGGAGAGGTATCTCTGGGCCCTCTCGGTAATGCACATCACTTAAGCCTTGCAAGCATTGCAACTAAATGAGTTAGTTGCGGGATGATGTATTACAGAACGAGTAAAGAGACTTGCCAGTAACGAGATTGAACTAGGTATTGGAATACCGACGATCGAATCTCGGGCAAGTAACATACCGATGACAAAGGGAACAACGTATGTTGTTATGCGTCTGACCGATAAAGATCTTCGTAGAATATGTAGGAGCCAATATGGGCATCCAGGTCCCGCTATTGGTTATTGACCGGAGACGTGTCTCAGTCATGTCTACATTGTTCTCGAACCCGTAGGGTCCGCACGCTTACGGTCACGATGACAGTTATATTATGAGTTTATGCATTTTGATGTACCGAAGGTTGTTCGGAGTGCCGGATGTGATCACGGACATGACGAGGAGTCTCGAAATGGTCGAGACGTAAAGATTGATATATTAGAAGCCTATGTTTGGATATCGGAAGTGTTCCGGGTGAAATCGGGATTTTACCGGAGTACCGGGAAGGTTACCGGAACCCCCCGGGAGCTAAATGGGCCATGATGGGCCTTAGTGGAAAGGAGAAGAGGCAGCCCTACATGGGCTGCACGCCTCCCCCTTCTCCTGGTCCTATTAGGACTAGGAGAGGTGGCCGGCCCCCTCTCTCTCTTTTCCCCCTCCGCGAATCCTATTCCAACTAGGATTGGGGGGGAATCCTACTCCCAGTGGGAGTAGGACTCTCCTGGCGCGCCACACCTTGGCCGGCCAGCCTCCCCCCTCTAGTCCTTTATATACTGAGGCAGAGGCACCCTAGAACACACAAGTTGATCCACGTGATCTATTCCTTAGCCGTGTGCGGTGCCCCCAGCCACCATAGTCCTCGATAATACTGTAGCGGAGTTTAGGCGAAGCCCTGCTGCTGTAGTACATCAAGATCGTCACCACGCCGTCGTGCTGACGGAACTCTTCCTCGACACTTTGCTGGATCGGAGTCCGGGGATCGTCATCGAGCTGAACGTGTGCTCGAACTCGGAGGTGCCATAGTTTCGGTGCTTGATCGGTTGGATCGTGAAGACGTACGACTACTTCCTCTATGTTGCGTCAACGCTTCCGCAGTCGGTCTGCGTGGGTACGTAGACAACACTTTCCCATCTCGTTGCTATGCATCACATGATCTTGCGTGAGCGTAGGAAATTTTTTGAAATTACTACGAAACCCAACAGTTTAGAGGGCCGTGTTTGCTAGGTGTAGGACTGCCATTCTGTCGTGTTGCTGTTAACAGACTTGCTCGTCGATGCTTGCCGCAGCCTGACATTTGTTGCCAGCAGAACGATGGCGTGAAGTATAATTATCAAAAAGGAAGTTTTAGTTTTGACTGTTGACTCTTGACCTGTTGGATAGAGACATGCATTATGCATGTGAGGTTTGATCCAAGGACTAAGGGCATGTAGAATGGTGGTATATGAATACATATGCTTCATGATAAGAAGTAATTTAAAGCACCCACTAGTAGAAAACAGGGATTTGGTTCGGGTCTGGTCAGCCCATTAGTCCCGATTCTTCACGAACCGGGATTCATGGGAGGCATTAGTCCCGATTCATGAGCCCAGGGGGGCAGCCGGGGCCTTGTGGGCATGGGTCCCGGTTCGTATGGATCCATTTGTTCCGGTTCTAGGCACGAACTGGGACCAATGGGCCTCGCTCCTGGCCCACAGCCATTGGTCCCGGTTCTTGACTAGAACCGGGACAGAAGGGAGGGCCTTTAGTCTCGGTTCCAGTCACGAACCGGGACCAATGAGTTGCCTATATATACCCCCTCGCCGGCGAGCAGAGCAGTCCACACTGCTTTGTTTTTTTGGTCGGCGAGGGGAGGGCATTTGGGTGCTCTAGCTCACCTCCTATGCACGTGAGGTGTTCGATGAAATGCCCGAGCCACGCTAGTTAAGCTTTCTCCTCTCGAAGCTCGACCTCGGAGCTCCATTTTCCCGAGATTTGTCTAGATTTAGCGGTCCGTCACGCCCCGCCCCCGTTTTCACCGCCGTCGATCGCCCACGCCGATCTCGTCGCCGGCACCACTGTGGTGAGCCTCTTGTTCTTATCTTCTTTCTGATTTTTTTACTTTAGATAAATACTTGTCTTATTTTCTTACTTTAGATAGATACTTGTCTCATTTTCTTACTTTAGATAGATACTTGTCTGATTTTCTTACTTTTGACACATATAATTATATATAATGCACGCAGATGAACCGGCAATGGATGTATGGTAACAGACACACCTCCGAATACATTAAGGGTGTGCAATGGTTTGAGCTCTCTACGAACGATATGATCAAGCTACTCATCGAGACCCCCCTTGATAGTACGACAATCGATCCTATAACCCCGTCTCCCAACTACCACCATGAGACCGGTAAAATAGAAAACCTATCAAGGGCGAACCTTTGCCTTGCACATAGTCCACTTGAGCTAGATGATGATGATCTTGACTCCTTCAAGTTGGACCACCTTTCTTGATTGCGTTGGCTTGATGAAAACCAGTTGATTGCTCCCCCATACTCCACTATGGATGAGCCCACTATGGGTGAGCCCACTATGGGTGAGCCACTCTTTGGCACATCTTCACAAGTCCATTGACATCACAATGGACGACAGGCTTTAAGCACTTGATCTCTTTGTGATGCTCCACTTGATCTTGCACAATACAACCTTGATTTGATGTCATCCTCCATGGGTTGTATGTGATCTTTCTCTTGACGCAAGCCCATGGAATCAAACATAACCCCACATAGAACTCTCACAAAGACCATGGGTTAGTACACAAGGCGTAATGGACAATGCTTATCAAACTGTGAGATCACTTGATCCCACTCGGTGTATACGCTTTGTGTGATGATCAACTTGAGTCACTCTCTATACTTAGTCTTGATCAACCTTGACTCTTTCCAACCCTCTTCATTTGGATGATGTCTTGAAGGTAAATATGAATGATCACACAATCTTCTTCTTCAAGACATGCTTGCAATAAACTCAATACTCACATGACCAATCTTTGGATAATTCCTTAATAGCACCTTGGTCAACTCATAAACTCCTTGAAACCAACACATGGACTTCAAGAAATGCCTATGAACAAATCCTTCAAATATAACTCAATGCAACCATTAGTCCATAGAGAATGTCATCAATTATCAAAACCACACATGGGGGCACCGCATGTCCTTTCAATGAATTCTACCACTATCTTGAAAAAGAAGAATAGAATCACATACGGTGCAGCGGGAACAGCACCGCCGACGTTGACGTTGTCGCCCATGTCGTTGAGGATGAGGTTGCCGAGGTCGAGGAAGAAGTCGTCGTTGGCGAAGTCGTCGATGCAAGCAGTCCCACGAGTGCGCTCCCCCAAAACCTGATCATCAGGATCACGAGAGGCAGGGTTCCGGAGGCCTGTTGTCCCTTCTCGCGGTGCACGCCGAAAGGAGGGATTGAGAAGACTCGGTTGGCGGCGCAATGATCTGAAACGGTGGTGCGAAACCATACGATACGGCGGCGGCTAGGGTAAACGTCTGCGTGACTATATAGTGCGGGCCGGATAGGTCGTGGGAGTAAACCCCACGGTTCAGTAATTAACGTGTCCGTTAATTATTAATTAATGAGATTAGACAATGTGCATAGCTCTGTCCTTGGCGCGGTGTGGCGAGCGAGGAGGAGGAGCGCGCGTGTAGGTCTCCTTTTCTCATGCTCATACAAATGGTAGAAGAACTCACCTTATAAAGAGATGCAACTCTCACTCAACTTACATGGTGGGACTAAACTTTAGTTTCACTCATTCCATTCACATGTGTGCATGAATGGGCCAAGAGAATTTCAGAATTTTAGTTGGGATTTGGGCCAAAGGCCTACTAGCAAAATTCCTACAATCACAGGCTCTGAATATATAGGGTGCATCGATGTTAATAGATTGTGAAATCTGCACACGTAAGCTCACTCACTGGATTACTAGTATATAAAGCAAGCTATTACCGACTAAGGTGAGGCAGAGGGCTAGCTAGCAAAAGTGGGGGAAGCATACAATGGCGTTAGATCAGACGAAGCAGCTTGTCCCATGTCTTCTCCTCCTGTTGACCCTGTCGTCCTTGTCCGAGGCCAAGGCGCAGCAGTGCAAAAGCCCCGATTCCGACAAGGATCGGAGGAGCCACTACACCATGGACCACGCCCTTTCCAGTTTTCATCTGATGGACAAAGCATCCGGCCGAGTCCTCAGCTTATTTTTCGGTAACTGGTCCCACCCAGATGTGAACAATACGGTTGGCCTCAGCCTCCTCCGTTACCAGCTGGCCCGCTCCGATGTGAACAACACCGTAGTGTTGTCCACCTTCGGATTCTGGATTCCTTTGTCCCGAGTTCGCCAGGACCAACTGGGGACTGACGAGGCGTCCTTCAGCGTCACCGTCGTCTATCAGCCTCTACCGGACCAGAGGCATAGCGGCATCGCCTTCCTCATCCTCCCCTATTGGGCCCTAATTGATCTCGAATACAACGGGGCAAATAGCTCCTTAGCGAAGCAACTGGTGGCCAGAGACATCGGCTTCGTCGACCCCAAATCTGTAACCCGAAGCGCCTCCTTCTCCGGCAGCTCCGTCTCAGTCGGGATGGGCGTGCTGGCTAACCTCACGACCGCAAGGTACAATGGTCGCGCCATGGTAGTGGAAATCATCATCCATCAGGAGGTGGCAGATGCCATCTCTAACTATTCAGTGTGGATCGACTACAACCGCGTGGGGCGCAGTTTCTCGGTCTACGTGGACGTTGAAGGCAAGCCAAAGCCTGATTACAACATAGTCGAGATGCAACAGAACATCAGCATCGATTTCCCGTATGCTAGTTTCGGCCTCGTCTCCACGGCTGCACAATTGCTTCAGCCCCGAGGCATCACATGTAGGGCAACGGTTGAAGGCCTCCCTCCCCACTACCACGACAAAGGAGGCACCCAGTCAAGGAAGGTAACCATCCTGTCATCCGTCCCCGGGTCCATAGCCACTGCCACCGCAATGGCCGCCGCCGTGGCGTGCTACTTGAACTCGAGGTACCGGCGGTGGCACAAGGACCTGGACCAGCTCGCCAAGTCTATGGAGCGACTCCCAGGGGTCCCATTGAAGATCGACTTCGCAGACATCAACAAGGCCACCCGCAAATTCCATGAGGACATGAAGCTCGGCAGAGGAGGTTTTGGCACTGTGTACAGGTGCACGCTCCCCGCCGCCGCTTCCAAGATGGAGCGGCCCATGGACGTGGCCATCAAGAGGTTTACGCGCGATGTGCAGAATTGCCGCTACGACGATTTCCTCGCCGAGGTCAGCATCATCAACCGGTTGCGCCACAAGAACATCGTCCCCCTCATCGGTGAGCATCATCCAAACAGTACATTTAATCTGCGTTGGGCTGTGAATTTAGCTCATTGCTACTCTCGCTGTTGGTTTGGTCTTTGTTTTGTTTATTATGCTCTGTTTTTATTTGGATTTGAAATTTTGTATTGGTGGACGGCGGAGCTTGAAACGAAAAACCGGGCGGGCCGGGCAGGCTAATTTGAAGGGAATTGCTCTTGAGCTGGCCATCACTTCATGCACAGTGTGAGTGTTTTGCTTTTAGGATGGGCGGGCCATGGCCACCTTTTGCCCTCACGTAGCTCCGCCACTGTTGGTGGATATACGTACATCACCTAAATATTTTCAGATAATTTCCTGTAGGGTCCTATATGGAGTCATGTATTGCATGGGTGGTCATATATTGTCCTATATTGCCTGTAGGGTCCTATATGGAGTTGAGGATAACTAATTGTGGTTAGAGGTCAGATGTGACTGGCTTAGCAACGGGGATCCATCGGTTACAGACCCATTCTAAACTTCTAGCTATGCACTTGTAGAAAAACACTAATTTCATAACTCTGCACATAAACTAATTTCAGGGTGGTCATACAACAAAGGAGTGCCGCTGCTTGTGTTCGAGTTCATGGCAAATGGTAGCCTAGACCAGCATCTCTTCCATAGAGGAGGCAGCGGCACCAGACAGCGGAACACCGATGGCGCCATCTGGCAATGGGCTTATGGGCAACCCGCTATGAGATCATCAAGGGCGTAGCCACCGGCCTGCACTATGTCCACCACGAGTACGAGCCCATGGTGCTCCACCGTGACATCAAGGCGAGCAACATCATGCTGGACTCGAGCTTCCAGGCCCGTCTTGGTGACTTCGGCCTGGCCTGCACCGTCTCCATCGACAGGAATTCCGTCACCGGCGTGGGTGGCACCTGGGGCTACATCGCGCCAGAGTACCCGGTTAGCCGCAAGGCGACGCGGCAGACTGATATCTATGCGCTTGGGGTGCTCATCCTCGAGATTGTCACTGGGCTGCGGGCATTGGCTGATCACGAGGTGGTGGATGATGACGACATGCATATCACAGATAGGGTGTGGCGCCTTCACCGTGAGGGGAGGCTACTGGAGTGTGTGGATGCCATGTTGACCGACGGTTCAACTCTTGACACCGAGGAGCAGCTAGATACTACTGACGATGCGGAACGCCTGCTGCTCCTAGGCCTGGCCTGCAGCAACCCGAACCCGTCAGACCGTCCAACCATGCCTGATGTGGTGCGGGTCATCGCCAAGTCGGTACCGCCACCACAGGTGCCTCCTCAGAAGCCAAGATTTGTGTGGCCACCTCAGGAAGAGGGACGTTCAGTGCCCTCCGATGATGGTGGTAGCACGGGTACATCGATGATGAGTAATCTCGACAATAGTACGGCAAGCGCTACCGGAGGACATGCCGCATTTCAACTCCAACACTCTGTCTACGTGATGGCAGGCAGTGCCTCTGGTCCATGAGGAAATGCTAAGGAGCATATATAGTAAAAATGAAAATTCACTTGTTGCATTTAATGTTGATGTGATTTTGCTTAATTTAAGAAGCTTGAGTATTTGTTATGTGTAAGTTAATGCCATGAGTCATATGTATGAAATAAATATATATTGTATATCAGATTAGATGGCCATCACCATCGACTTAAATATAGAACAATCGAATCAGATATAGGCACTCATATTGACAACGTGTATAGTTGCCTTTGCTGTACACGGCCTGGAAAGTCAAAGTTTGATGTCCAAAAAACTACGTATGATAAACATCATCAAGCGCTTAGTTTATGTTGATGTTCAGTCCATTCTCGTAGTATCGGGGCAATAGTGATATTTTTTGGAGAGTTGCTCCCTTAGTCCGTTTTAGTGAAGTTTTTTTTTGCGGGTGCGTTTTAGTGAAGTTTAGAGGGCCGTGTTTGGTAGGTGTACAAGTATCAGTTCTGTCGTGCTGCTCTTGGCAGTTTTGCTCGTCGATGCTTGCCGCAGCCTGACATTTGTTGCCAGCAGAACGATCGCGTGAAGTATGATTATCAAAAAGGAAGTTTTAGTTTTGACTGTTGACTCTTGATCTGTTGGATAGAGACATGCATTATGCATGTGAGGTTCGATCCAAGGACTAACGGATGGCCAACTTAAACCATGCCTTTAAGAGAGCGTCTGGCCAGACAGTTCTTCATGTGCAATACAATATGCTTAAAGGTGAATACAGATCTCGGTAAGACACTTGCTGAACAGGATAGGGACATGTAAATTCAAAGTAGTACTATGAAGACCAGGAATACCGGGTAATTGACTGAACGCTAATGATTATGCTATGCAGGCCGGCCGTTTGTTCCACATGACATACGTACGCAGGTAATGTAGCTACTCTGCCCGGCCAGCCAATCACACATGGAGGGGGAAAGACTCAGGCAAATTGTTCCCCAGTTGAGGAGGCTCTACTATGCCGACAAATGGTGGGGGCAAAGGCTCAATGTTTCATGCAGTTACAACATTGTTTCATCCTCCTATTTGGCATCTTCCCGGAAGAAAAGAAAACTCCTGTTTAGCTTTGGGAAAACTATGAGACCTAGGAAAATCAACACGATATGGCGTTAGATCAGCTCAAGCAGCAGTTTGTTCCATGTCTCCTTCTCATGTCGACCAACGCCTTCTTCTCTCGCGCGACGCGGGGCTATGGAAATGCCTCGAAGACTCCACCTAGATCGAAGGAGCAACCAGACCTTTGGACGACACCATGTCTCACATTTTTAGGAGAAGTCCCACATTTCATCTGATCGACAAAGACGCCGGGCCCGTATGAACGTTGCCGGACCTTGACTACGCCTATAACAAACGGCGTGTGTGTGGAACAAACGGCCGGCCGGCATACTCGAGCATGACAATTTTGTTTTTAATAACATGTCAATTTTATTACTAAGAGCATGGCAGTTTTATTTTTATTTTTATTTTTATCATGAAAAATTCATGTGTATGATGGCTGAAAAAAAAAGCTCGAAGCTCGCGAGCTAAACGAATAGCTCGTGACTTGGCTCGAATTGACTCGAACTCGAAGAATAACGAGTCGAGCTGAGCTTTGGTTTAAGATCGTTTATAGACCGAGTTAAACAAGCCAATCTCACGAGTACCCATGTAAGTCGTTAGGCTCGGTATAAAAGATCAGTCACTCCCAATCCAAAAAAAATCAGTCACTCACCATGCGTCATAGGCGCACAACGCAAGGCCCAGCCATTGAAGCCCAGCATCCCAAGAGACTCATGTGTTACAAGAAAATTACAATTGTTTGGTATGTATATGTTTAGAATATATACATAATCATTTTTTCATATTTGAGGTTTAATGTTCATATCTTTAACGAGTTTAACAAGTTAAACGAGCCAGCTCGCGAGTTGTACGAGTCGAGCCAATTTTGGGTTTGAGCTCGTTATAGTAACGAGTCGAGTCGGGCTAGCTCGTTAACAAAACGAGCTTTAGCGAGTCGAGCCGAGCTGGCTGGACTTGGCTCGAATTCCAGCCTTAATGATTTCTATGTTTTTAAAATGAAAATATAAAGCATGGCAAATTCCTTGTACGTCTTTTTTTAATTAATATGCAAATTTGTTGTGCATCATCTTCTTTATCTGCATTTTGGTCCACAATATTTGTTTTTGTATGTTTCTTATTTTTTTAGATTTAGTATGGTCTTTTTTCCATGTAGGTATTTTCATTGGTAGGCTACCGTGGCAATTTCCAGTAGGTGTTTATAGTGTCAATGTTTCTGCAATAAAAAAAGTTCTATCAAATGTTGCTTTTAGCGGGCCCAACAAAGAAGCGAAAGGGGCGTGTCTGGGCTGGTTCGCCGTGGAGTGGTTCTCCTTGCAAACGTTTTCGTTCGCTCGATCGAACCACTCCTAGTGAATGATTCGTTGGCCGGACGCACCCACCAGCTGACGTCCCATGTATATTTTGGTCATTTAAAAAAAAGAATTAGATCGATAATAGATGGAAAGGGGAATTTTGGAATGAAATCACAAATAAAAATATCTCCCAAAAACCAAAGTGGAACCGTCTTTCCAGATGAAACACCATGGAAATGGAGCAATAGTTTTCATGCACCTTTTTAATACCCTACTCTAGTCCAACCCATATACGATTTTGGCCCAACTCAATCCTAGCACCCAAAAACTAATCCGTTCGGTCACATGTTCCAAAAAAAAAAAGACCCTGAAGGAAAACTTGTTGGAAGGGCAGAGTGGTTCGTTTGACAACATAAGGAGGAGAGTGCTTGGATATCTCTCTGGAAGATCACCGTGCCGTAGAAAATCAAGGTTTTTCGGTGAAAGTTGGCAAGGCTCCCGGACATTCTAAAAACGTAGGAGCATGTCCTTGGCCGATATTAGTTTGACCACATAATAGTTCATAGGAATGTTTCCATGAATCAAACCTATGGTATACATGTACCGATCAAAGAGTCATCTCTATTGCAGTATTACCAAACATGTCAATTGTTGGATACACCAAACCCCATCAAGATGTGATGAATCGCTCACCACAACTCCAATACAAATGTTTCACTAGCCCAGAACAGCCACCATCTACAGGTTGGCAAGGCTCCCGGACATTCTAAAAACGTAGGAGCATGTCCTTGGCCGATATTAGTTTGACCACATAATAGTTCATAGGAATGTTTCCATGAATCAAACCTATGGTATACATCTATCGATAAAAGAGTCATCTCTATTGCAGTATTACCAAACATGTCAATTGTTGGATACACCAAACCCCGCCAAGATGTGATGAGTCGCTCACCACAACTTCAATACAAATGTTTCACTAGCCCACAACAGCCACCATCTACGTTGATTCTAATGGCACCTTTCGGCAACCGAGTCCATGGATTGGTTACCGCCAATATAGCCCGAATACTTGGCGTATTTTCCCATCGCCACCCTAACAAACATCGTTGCCTTAGCTAGAACAAGTAAAAAAAACTGTCATTTTTCGATGGTTTATTTATTTTCCTTGATTACCGTTGATCAACATACGTCTAAAATTAATATTGTCTTACCCAACTAAGTTCATTAACATACGCTTAAGATTAAATATTCTCTTATACCTAGCTAAGTTCATCAAGGAACGTTGAGGATTAAATACTCTCTTACCTAGCTAAGTTCATCAACGAACGTTTAAGATAATTACACTCTAACCTACCTAAGTTGGAGCATCCTAGAAGAGCTCTTAGCACAATTATGTGGTCAATTTATGGCTCGAGGAATCATCGGACAAAGGATGAGAATGGTTTTTAGTTACATCTAGGGCAATGATGTTTGTTAGGTAGATGATGGAAATGTCTGAAGTGCAAACTTAAATTGGAAATGCAGATTCTTCCCACTATACTATCCCATGAGATTTATATTTTTGTTTCCTGATCTATAAGTCAAATTTGAATTTGAATCATGATACATATAGTACATACATGCCGTATCAGGTATTTGTATGGTGAGATTTCCAGGTTGTGAATTTTAAAAGGTGTTCTTCTGCAAGCATCATGATTTTTTAAGGAATAAGTGGAGGTTGCTAGGGTCGTCTGTGCGGCTCACACGTATTAACATGGGGAAACTAGGCTTGATCATTATCGGGTTTTTTTTCGTCTGGTGTCCATCTTTTGCATATGATCTTCTTTTTTGCGAAATAATTCCAGTATTACTCAACCAGGTGTACAATCACGCATGACCGCGTCCAAAATGTCCTTTGGTCCATAACAAAGCCATACCATGTAGTTCGACATGAATTCTACCAAAGTTTGCCAATGAATGATCAGAAAATCAAAGTTAGCAGCACAAAAATGATCCATACACATGCTTTTTTATATATAGTACACAAGTTTTTTTGTGAATTTCATATCATAAAGGATGCTAGGGTATTTATGAAAAAATGTAGGGTGTTTAGAAACACTTTTAGAACACCGACGACGAGTTGCATAATCGAGGTGTGAGTTAGTTTACAAAAAATGAACTACGGTTTACACTTTCCAGGACGTACATACAAACTACACCAGAGAATATTGTCACATCCAATCTTTAGTTTTGGTTCTAATTTACGGGAACATAATGATTCAAAGGAGTTACAAGAAAATGACCAGGTGAATTGCCAAGAGGCAGACTGTATTGTATTTAGAGAAAAGTTGGAGGGCCAGTTCTCAAGTGAAGCTGCAAGAGGACTTGATACTTTCGTGGTAAAAAGCAACCAGGAGGGACCTAGTTGCAAGCGTGCGCAAAGAAACAAAGGTGCGCAAGTAAGTCTCCAGGGGCACGTCTGAGAAGAAAAAGGAGCTGCGCGCGAAATCTCAAAAAAACCTGGACCATTTCTCGATTTGTGCGTGTCATCCTTGCGCAGGGGCCATGCTAATCTTCTCTGTATCGTTCCAATTTTATCGGATATCCCCGAAGGGACGAGTCAGCTGCGGCGAGCGGGTTTATAAGCTGGTCGAAACCACACTCGCTAGCCGAGGTGGTACTAAACATCTGTCCCAGCACCAGCCTCGCGCGGGCTGCATCCACTTACGCGGCCCAGTTTAGTAGACAGCCCAGCTATTTAAATCACACCGTCTTAAAAAAAAAAGACATTAGCAGCCGATCGATCTTGGTTTCGATCTACCGACGATGAGGGGGCCTACTCCGCCGCCGGAATCAGCAGAGATGGTCTGGGAGGTCCTGCTCAAGCTGCCGACCAGGGACGTGGCGCAGCGTCGCCGCCGAGGCCACTTTCCGCAGCCTCCACGCCGAGGCCGTGGCCAACAACGTCTCCGCCGCGTCCGAGGCCCTGATGGTCATGGAGATCCGGGAGCACGGCAGGCCCCACGAGGCCAGCTTCTCCATCGTCTCCTCGTCGTCGACGCCCAAGCCCATGCCGCACCGCATCACCATCCCCGGCGGCTACAGCCTCTCCAACGTCTGCAACGGCCTCCTCTGCTTCGCCCTCGACCTCGCCGAGGCGCCGGCGTTCATCTCACGGTTTTGGGTACCTTCGACTCCAGCTGCCGCCAACGCCATGGAACTGCAAGTGGAACATTACCGGGGGCTATCGACCCAGCCTGCTCTCGCCTCTTACCTTGGCCGCGCCGCCGTCGTCTTGGGACGGCGAGGAAGAAAGACGAGAGTTCCAGCATGCAATGTTCCATGCACTGCGACGACACGAATGAAAACATCACGCACGTATGCTGAGCTGTCTCAAATCTGCAAGCAAAGCATCCACACCACTCTCGGGGCAGGGCAGCATGGTCGAACTCGATCACATGCATGGCACAGAGCTCCATTTGTATTCCTTCTAAACAGGTGCGTCGCTGACTTGGGAATTCAGTCGGATGATACTCCACAAAATTTCTTACATAGCACTAGTGTACAAAACACTTTATATTATGGGACTGAGGGACTTGAACACAAGTCTTGACATGGTCTTCAAAGATAAGTTTTTTTATTAACCTAATATGTTCTTTTCTTCGAAATGTCAACAGAGGAAAAATATCAACTTAAGTTAATGATCAGAAAGGAAAATGCCAACAACCAAATTGTCTTCATTCTACTAAACTACAACAGCAAATATAGAACATAAGTACAAAATATCTTTACATCTAATCACAGTATTTGTGGGAAAACAATTACGACATACAATATACATATACAACAAATACAGTTACAAACTTATACCTTAGGCCGTCTAACCCCGAGAGAGCAATATACTCTAGTAATTCTCCAATGTTCTTCGGCTCAATGTAAACCGATCCTATGCAATGTGCAGTTGAAAATGTCGACAGGTTGATGAATTGCTATCAACAGTTTGTTGACAGCTGGAGGGGCAATGCAAGAACATATAAGCTCATTATGCCGTCATTCAAGGAGTTTGTTGCATGTGCAGACGCCTAACGCTGCGGCTAGATGCCATGCCGCATGGATGTAGGGGGTCTGCGGGAAGACATCATCGGCGATGAACAGCGCACCACCCAGCAGAGACGACATCCTGTGGAGGTTATGTGCCGTCTTGAGCTCTGGTTCTGTCGATGCTCGTTTCGCAAATGAAACCTGTGGCAGAAGAGAACTCTTGTGTGTCATTTCAAGGGAAAGGCCATAGATGGATATGTTAAGAACATAAATCCTCCCTAGGATGGTCTATTATTCTGAAAAGTAACATGGCAGGAGAGCTTGGGAAAAAATACTTGCCTCCATCATCCCAGTGTGAAGGGCTGTGACCATCAAGGGCTGGAATGGCAGGAGCAACGTTGATGCCGCCATTAGTAATCTTGGATGTTCATCCCGAAGCGCTCTTGTTAGGCACTGTGTGAAGAAGATCAAATACTTCATATAGAAGTTGCAGTCATAATATAACGCTAAAAAATGCAAGGCATAATCTATAAATCAGACTGACAGAAGTGCTGATGTAGCAAACATACATACAGAAAGAAGGTTATCACATGCAGATCTCGGAATATTCAAGTAGTAGTTCATTTGATTACAATTTTACAAGACACTGGGATGCTGCTGATAGCCTGATAGCTTATTAAGCAGAATGAACACATCAAGTTTGGTTACATTGAATTCACAGTTCTTCTTGCTTAATATGCATTGATGAAGGTAACATATACTCCGATGTACCCATTACCCTATAAACATGTCTTACTTACCAGTGTTGTGGTGGCGATCATTGTGTAGTCTGCCCACCGCATGTATTTTCTGATTTCTCCTCGTGAAGTATGATACAAGCTAGATGCAACTCCAACTCCAATTAGTGAGTTAGCATAAAGTGTAGTATTCAAGGTCTTTCTGCAGAACTGGCACATGACCGTTAGTTGAAAAATGGCTATGCATCGAAAATGCAATAAGGAGGCAACCTTTGAAGAAGCAATCTAGTTGTTCGTAGATGTACTTGCCTTGGTGTCTGCAGTCCAAGAAAGATGAAAGGAAGTGAAGTGACGACATTAGCAACAGTTTCAGCTACATTTTTATCACCTGGTTCAAAGAAAAATTTTATTTTTAGCAATTAAGTTAACAAACGAGATATTATATTGACTGTCTGAATTGTGTGATTACTTGACCATACATGAGAGACTACAGTGAATAGGCTTCAGGCATGGGGGTCTCTGTCGCCAGAGTTGCCTGCAATTACAAGACAAAGCATTAGGTGATGCACAACTATTTCATACTAGACACCATTCTAACAAATTAACAATTGTCTGGATGGTGTACATAATGATGGGACCGAAAACCGAAACCTTACTTGATCTTCAAACTTCGAGTCATGCCGACACCCCCCTGCTGCTCCATAGCTGACGAATCCATAATGCTTGTTTTGATAGCTTCATCATCACTATACGGTGACCGACCCGCAAGTTGTACCCCATAGAGGCCATCCAGACCCCCCGGAGGTCTTCGATCTGACTGAACTCCCATTTACTTGTCCGGCGCGTACTTGTTCAACTAAGCAGAACAGATAATTTTCCTGTGGGGAAAACAGTAACGCTGAGATATTGTTTAGAGATGGAATTTTCTGAAACCTAATGCACCTACACCCTTCCATCTAGGTATTGCTCACTATCTTCACTTCATCTAAAATTCTCTCTTTTGTTTCGACCAAATAAATCAAACATATATACTTGAAACTTTTCACAACAATAACACAAGTACTACAATGTGTGGAATATTTTTTGGTGTGCCAAAAATAATTAAAATGATAGAGCTGATCTGAAACTATCATTTTGTATAGAAGGTTATTTGTGATCCATTCCACCTTCAGCATGACCCCTTTCGGCAAGAAAAATACGGAATTATGGTTATCCTGTTCTAGTATGTCAGCTATCAGATTATTATCAAAGTTTTTTAGCAAACAATGACCACCATATGTTGCTCATGAAACTAGCAGATTAGCTGGGTGACATTACCAGGTAGTCTGTTAGGACTTACCATATTATTGTAACCATCAGACTGTAGAAGATACGTATCAGATTGTCTAGGTGATATTACCTGATTGTTCCTTAGCAGTCAGTCAGTCACCATGTTTTTGCAACTAGCAGATTGCCAGATTATCTAGGTGATATTACCAGGTTGTCTGATTAGCAGTTATCATCCAGTCTAGATATCTAAGCACATGGAAAAAGACTTGCATCCCCTCTAATGACATCGGTAAGAGAAATGAAATAAAATCTGTACACATTACACCAACCATGGAAGCTAACCGAGTTTGCAGGCATGGGCACAAAACTACTTGTTGGCGTATGGCAACAGGAGCAGCGAGGTGGCATATTTACCTCCGTGTGGGCGGTGGCCTTGCACCGCCGGTGGGGTCGAGCTCCTCCCAGTGGCGGCGTGGGCGTAGCAGGGCCAGCCGATGCTTCCTCCTGCAGGTCACTCGCCTGCTCAGCGCGCGAACCGCCGCCTCGGCCGTGCCCACCCCTCTCCCCCTCCTCGCAGATCCAAGGAGAGCAGCGCTTATTCACTCAGATCTGGAAGAGAAACGGGGCCGGCGGCAGCTCTGCTCTGCTCTGCCCAGGTCGGCCAAGCTGAAGGTTCAAGAAGCAGGATGTGTGTGAGAGGGAGGGAGAGAGAGACGCGTCCCCGTCACCGGTTTGGTGGAGCGCCGAGGTGGCGGAGGTTTGGGTGGAGGAGAGGGCGCGGGAGAAAGGAGGCTGACACAGGGGAGCGCTGGCGGCGTCCGGACGCGGGCGGCGGGGTGCGCTGCCGACTGCCGTGCTGGTGGACCTTGGAGGCAGACGGGAGGGGAGTACTACGGCGCAGCTTCGTCGGGACCCGGCGCTTCGTGGGACCCGCAGTCAGTCGCCCAAGACACACAGGCCCGGTAACTTGTGCCCACACCAGCCAAAATGATTGGCCATCCTACCAAATTTTGGTCATCCTTTCGTGTCGCAGATTTTTTTTAATAAGTTGATCTACAACTCCAACGCGCGAACCCAAATCGTCCGCTCACGTTTGTTTGGAGTTAACGGACAAAAAAGTGGCTCAACGCGCGGGAGCATCGGTCTGCTTTCGACCCATTCTGACCCGAATTTCGGCCGTCTTGCGTCGAAACGGACAACGCGCAGACTGATGGGACGCACGCCCTTGTCCTCCCCTGGCCCGCCCGTCGGGGACACCCATCAAATTCCCTCCATTTCGCCAAAAACCATCCCCCCCTTCCATGGCCAGCGACCCGGCCATGACCGCGCGTCCAGCGGCAAAGAAGAAGGCTACGAAGAAGCCGCGGTCAGAGCTTACGCCGGCGGAGCTCACCAAACTCGACGCCGAATCGGCCAAGAGGAGGAATCGGTGGACAAAGGTGGCGGAGAAGAAGGCCATTGTTGACTACGCTGTCGAGGCGGCCGCGCGGCGTGCCGCGCAACACCTGGCCGACGTCGATGAAAAGGAGTCCATCGTCGCGAAGGCGCACGCCCTCCTCATGATAGGGTTGTGCCGGTCACCGCCGGTCATTCTCTCGGTCGCTGCCATGGCCGCGGCCAGCACAGGCTCGTTGGTCGTTCGTCCTCCGCAACACTGGTTCCCGAGCTCGTCCATCACACCCGAGAAGCCAGGGTATCATGCGGCGGCCGCTGAATGGCCATGGACAGACACGGTTCTCCACATCGCTGGACTGCAGCATGGTCACTCCGGTCACGCCCGCGGGCGTCATCGACCTCAACGTCACACTGGGGTACGGTGGCGCTGGCCAACTGTCCAGGGGGACGCAAAGGAAGCAGCCCTGGTCTATCCCTTCGGCCAACATGGTCGACGCCCATAGGCCGTTCGATGAAATGCCAATGCCAACGCCGACGGTCGACAACCCTGACTACGCGGCGTTCATGAAGAACGTCATCATCGAGGGCCGTGGTGAGGCCTTCCACGTCGACGGACAAGGCCAAGCGTTCGATTCCGACGTGACACAAAGCTAGGACGGCCGCGACCACTATGATGACACTCAGTTCGCCGGCCATGATGAAGATGAGGACGACCATGGCAACTCATGGCATGAAGATGATGACTTGTATTGTGAAGATGTCGAAGAAGATGTCGACATTTCAGCGAAGCCATTGGTGTTTATCGATGAGCTCACCCAAAGGGCCGAGGCACAAAAGAGGAGGCAAAGCATTCACACTGGATCATACACCCAAGAGGAGGACACTTTGATTTGCGAGAGTTGGATGGAGACAAGGCAAGATCCCATGACATGTGCCGAGCAAATAGGATCCGTCTTTTGGACGAGAGTGCACAAAACCTTTCATGAGCGAAGGAAGTTTGCCCCCTACCAATTTGCGAGCACCCGCGACATCAACTCAATCCAAAAGAGATGGGGGTTCATTCAACAAGAGTGCAACAAGTATTGTGCCGCACTTGAGAGCATCGAAGCCCGTCCCGTGAGTGGCCTAGGCCTTGGTGACTTGATATGAACCTCTCGTTTTTCTCATCTCGTGCCCTTTCATGTTATCATGCCATTTATGTTTGATGCATCTTGTGTCCTTCCATGTTACAATTACGGCCGCATTGTGTAGGCATTCCAATCTTTAGAAGCCTTCAAGGCCCTGCACAAGAACAAGCCTGGCTAGCTAGTGTGTCGGCCGCTAGCTTTGTTACCGGCCCCTAAAACTTGTTCATTTTAAAGGAGATGTTCGCCCGCGATGGCCTGAACTAGGTGAGACCTCAGCCGTGGACTATGCCTGTTCATTTTGAAGGCTGGCTGGTTTGCCGGCCCCTAGACCTTGTTCAGTTTGAAGGCCGGCTAGTGTGCTGGCTACTGACTTTGTTGCCGGCCCTAAAAAAACTTGTTCATTCTATGTGTGCCGACCGCTGGCTTTGTTGCCGGCGTGAAACTTGGTGACCATTCTGTAGGCCGCTAACTTTATTATCGGTTGGCATGAACTAGCGTGAACTATGGCCGCTGCCATTTAGCTACATCCTTTGTTCTTTTCATATTTGCATGCACATTGGATGAGATGCAGCGCATTGAGCGGTTTGCTGGCACATCCACAAATCCGGACGGACACGACCCTATTGCGCCCCCTCTCCTCCCGTCCCCAACAAACGAAAAGCGGACAAAACGGACGTCCCGTTTGGGGTAGTGCATTGGAGTTGCCCTGAGGGAGAGTGATTCACTGGCCAAAAAATTGTTTTGGCAAGCCAACTCTAGCCAACATTAGGAAGGGTAATCTGGTCATAAACTGAACCCACCCAAACTCGGTCTAGCTAGCTCAGAAAACATCTCAATTTGGAAAAATGAATGGCGGGCGTTTTGGGTATGTTCAGTTTGTAGCCAATGTGCACCTTACCAATTTTTTTGTCATGACCAAAACTTTGACCTTGCTTTCAATGGTTGTCCCCTTTTCTGGGCTACACAAATGGCTTATTTACCAACTCTAGTGTCCTCTTGAATCATAAAATTTGCAAAACACAGGAATAGAAAAAACATAGGAATATAGTTACATGCCATTCTATAGGATCAAAATGAATGTTTAATCTTGCGTAGGAAAACGTAAGATTCTTCATGTGAGGTTGAAGTGGACGAAATTTGTGAAAACAATCCTAAGGAAAAATACCTATAGGTTCTGATAGTCAACAACTCACGTAAAGAAAAAAAACTTGAGAATTAGAATCCTTCAAAATTCCTTTAGAAATCCTTTGACTCAAAGAGGCCCTAATTCATCTTTTAGATAAAATTCGTCGACTCATGGGTGCACAGGTTATTGGGGAAACCTTTATCCCAAACCAAATAGGCCACTCGTTTTGCAGGAGTGCCATGTGCTGCATTTGAAGGGACTAGTGTGGTTGGCACAATGGTGTAGAGACTAGTGAGGACCTCACCCGATGGAGTGAGGTCAGGAGAATGGGGGTGGGGAAAGGCAGCAAACTGGACAGAGGAGGCATGTTACGAAGACAACGTGTTGCTCATGGAGCTCTCCTCTCCTCCTATGTTCACGGTCGATTGGAGGAGGTCACCCTTGACGTCATCTTCGACGATTGATAAGGATGTAGTATGCGCCACGCACCCAGGCCAGTGGACTACCCTTATTTTGGTCAACCATTAATGAAGAGGGCTTGTCGGTTCGAGCCACAAAGAGGGTGGTGTGGAGGAGGGTTGCAGGAGGGAGGAGACACAAGATACATGTCAGTTAGAGAAGGTGACATCGTTAAAGAACGAGCAATGCAAGGCGTGTACGCTAGCGCAAGGTTGGACAAGAGGACTAGATAGGGGAAGTGCCACTTTAGTCTCTTTTTCCATTGACTCGAGAATTACCATTCACTGTGTTGTGGGCCTAGATTTTGGCGACGGCTGATGGAAGAGAGAAAATGGACAGGACCAAAGTAAAAATGGTTCACTGCATCAGTTTAGTTTGAAAATGTCTCTTGCTAGGAGTGAGTACCCAAGCACTCATGTTTTTAACCGACCATTCATGCTTTGGTGAGTTAGAGGATTTCCAAAAAGAAATTACAAAATTGGAATGATAAGACACCAATACCATTGACCATTAGCCTTCCCAGAGCCATGGTGGTATTATGTTGTCCATTGAGCAGCAGACGTGCCACGATCCTGCACTTCTGGAACACCATGGTCGCATCACCGAATATGAAGTCGATGGTACCTCTGATCTGACACTCATGAAAGAGTTGTTGCATGTGATGCATTCTTTTGAGGGGGCTGCAGACAAAATCTAAAGATCTGAGGGAGCCAAATACAAAACAATCCCCATCCAAGAATATTTTATTTCTAATTTCTTTTCCAAAGTTGTTGTTTGTGTGTCTGGATGAGAGGGGGGGCCCTTTATTGCACATAAGTCCCCTTGGTGTTCTTGATGGTCATGTCGTGGGTGATGATGCCTTGTCTTGGACAGAGGTAGAGGCAGAGTCGTTGAAATTCTGATGTTGGGGATGGAGGAAATATGCCCTAGAGGCAATAATAAAGTTGTTATTTATATTTCCTTATATCATGATAAATGTTTATTATTCATGCTATAATTGTATTAACCGGAAACTTAGTACATGTGTGAATACATAGACAAATAGAGTGTCACTAGTTTGCCTCTACTTGGCTAGCTCGTTGAATCAATGATGGTTATGTTTCCTAACCATAGACATGAGTTGTCATTTGATTAACGGGATCACATCATTAGAGAATGATGTGATTGACTTGACCCACCCGTTAGCTTAACACGAAGACCGTTTAGTTTGTTGCTATTGCTTTCTTCATGACTTATACATGTTCCTATGACTATGAGATTATGCAACTCCTGAGTACCGGAGGAACACTTTGTGTGCTACCAAACATCACAACGTAACTGGGTGATTATAAAGGTGTCTCCGATGGTACTTGTTGAGTTGGCATAGATCGAGATTAGGATTTGTCACTCCGATTGTCGGAGAGGTATCTCTGGGCCCTCTCGGTAATGCACATCACTATAAGCCTTGCAAGCATTGTGACTAATGAGTTAGTTGCGGGATGATGCATTACGGAACGAGTAAAGAGACTTGCCGGTAACGAGATTGAACTAGGTATGAGATACCGACGACCGAATCTCGGGCAAGTAACATACCGATGACAAAGGGAACAACGTATACCATTATGCGGTTTGACCGATAAAAGATCTTCGTAGAATATGTAGGAGCCAATATGAGCATCCAGGTTCCCCTATTGGTTATTGACCGGAGACGAGTCTCGGTCATGTCTACATAGTTCTCGAACCCGTAGGGTCCGCACGCTTAAAGTTCGATGACGATCGGTAACATGAGTTTATGTGCTTATGTTCAGACTCCCGGATATGATCACGGACATGACGAGGAGTCTCAAAATGGTCGAGACATAAAGATCGATATATTGGACGCCTATATTTGGACATCGGAATAGTTTCGGGTGAAATTGGGATTTTACCGGAGTACCG